>NC_092713.1:165066918-165381246 GCF_047496885.1 Scyliorhinus torazame | reverse complement strand
GAGACACTGACAGAAACACACAGAGAGACACTGACAGAAACACAAAGAGAGACACTGACAGAAACCCAGAGACACTGACAGAAACACACAGAGAGACACTGACAGAAACACACAGAGAGACACTGACAGAAACACAACGAGAGACACTGACAGAAACCAAGAGACACTGACAGAAACAGAGAGAGAGACACTGACAGAAACACACAGAGAGACACTGACAGAAACACGAAGAGAGACACTGACAGAAACCCAGAGACACTGACAGAAACACACAGAGAGACACTGACAGAAAGGCACAGAGAGACACTGACAGAAACACAACGACACTGACAGAAACCCAGGGAGAGACACTGACAGAAACCCAGGCAGAGACACTGACAGAAACCCAGAGACTCAGACAGGAACAGAAAGAGAGAGACACTGACAGAGACACTGACAGAAACACACAGAGAGACACTGACAGAAAGGCACAGTGAAACTGGCAGAAACACATAAAGACACTGACAGAAACACAGCCACACTGACTTACAGCAACACACAGAGAGCCACTGAGAGAATCAGAAAGAGAGAGACACTGACAGAAACCCAGATAGAGACACTGACAGAAACACACAGAGAGACACTGACAGAAACACAGAGAGAGACCCACTGACCGAAAAACAGAGAGAAAGACACTGATAGAAACACAGAGAGACACTGAAACACACAGAGAGACACTGACAGAAACACAGAGAGAGATAAACTGATAGAAACACACAGAGAGACACTGACAGAAACAGAGAGAGAAAGACACTGACAGAAACACAGAGTGAGAGACACTGACAGAAACAGTGAGAGACACTGTCAGAAACATAGATAGACACTGACAGAAACACAAAGACACTGACAGAAACAGAGAGTGTGACTGCGAGAGAGAGAGAGAGAGACATTGACAAAAGCACAAAGAGAGAGACATTGACAGAAACACAGAGGCACTGACAGAAACACAGAGAGAGACACTGACAGAATTGCAGAGAGACATTGACAGAAACAAAGAGAGAGACACTGACAGAAACGCAGAGAGAGACACTGACAGAAACACACAGACACTGACAGAAATAGCGAGATACACTGACAGAGACACATATAGAAAAACACTTACCGGGACACACAGAGAGAAACAGAGAGACGCTGACAGGAACTGAAAGAGAGAGACACTGACAGAGGCTCTGATAGAAACATACAGAGAGACACAGACAGAAACACACAGAGAGACACTGACAGAAAGGCAGAGAGAGACACTGACAGAAACCCAGGGAGAGACACTGACAGAAACCCAGGGAGAGACACTGACAGAAACACACAGAGAGACACTGACAGAACCCCAGAGATGCTGTCAGGAACACAGAGAAACTGAGAAACACAGAGAGACACTGACAGAAACACAGAGACACTGAGAATCCCAGAGAGACACTGACAGAATAACAGAGATAGACACTGACAGAAACTCACACAGACACACAAACAGAAACACACAGCGAGACATTGACAGAAACCCAGGGAGAGACACTGACAGAAACCCAGGGAGAGACACTGACAGAAACACACAGAGAGACACTGACAGAAACACAAAGAGAGACACTGACAGAAACACACAGAGAGACACTGACAGAAACACAGAGACACTGACAGAAACCCAGGGAGAGACACTGACAGAAACCCAGGGAGAGACACTGACAGAAACACACAGAGAGACACTGACAGAAACACAAAGAGAGACACTGACAGAAACACAGAGTGAGAGACACTGCCAGAAACAGTGAGAGACACTGTCAGAAACATAGATAGACACTGACAGAAACACAAAGACACTGACAGAAACAGAGAGTGTGACTGCGAGAGAGAGAGAGAGAGAGAGAGACATTGACAAAAGCACAAAGAGAGAGACATTGACAGAAACACAGAGGCACTGACAGAAACACAGAGAGAGACACTGACAGAATTGCAGAGAGACATTGACAGAAACACAGAGAGAGACACTGACAGAAACGCAGAGAGAGACACTGACAGAAACACACAGACACTGACAGAAATAGCGAGACACTGACAGAGACACATATAGAAAAACACTTACCGGGACACACATAGAGACACGGATAGAAACATAGAGACACTGACAGGAACAGAAAGAGAGAGACACTGACAGAGACACTGACAGAAACATACAGAGAGACACAGACAGAAACACACAGAGAGACACTGACAGAAACCCAGGGAGAGACACTGACAGAAACACACAGAGAGACACTGACAGAAACCCAGAGACGCTGTCAGGAACACAGAGAAACTGAGAAACACAGAGAGACACTGACAGAAACACAGAGACACTGAGAATCCCAGAGAGACACTGACAGAATGACAGAGATAGACACTGACAGAAACTCACACAGACACACAAACAGAAACACACAGAGAGACATTGACAGAAACACACAGAGAGACACAGACAGAAACCCAGGGAGAGACACTGACAGAAACACACAGAGAGACACTGACAGAAACACAAAGAGAGACACTGACAGAAACACACAGAGAGACACTGACAGAAAGGCACAGTGAAACTGGCGGAAACACATAAAGACACTGACAGAAACACAGCCACACTGACTTACAGCAACACACAGAGAGCCACTGAGAGAATCAGAAAGAGAGAGACACTGACAGAAACCCAGATAGAGACACTGACAGAAACACACAGAGAGACACTGACAGAAACACAGAGAGAGACCCACTGACCGAAAAACTGAGAGAAAGACACTGATAGAAACACAGAGAGACACTGACAGAAACAGAGAGAGAAAGACACTGACAGAAACACAGAGTGAGAGACACTGACAGAAACAGTGAGAGACACTGTCAGAAACATAGATAGACACTGACAGAAACACAAAGACACTGACAGAAACAGAGAGTGTGACTGCGAGAGAGAGAGAGAGAGACATTGACAAAAGCACAAAGAGAGAGACATTGACAGAAACACAGAGGCACTGACAGAAACACAGAGAGAGACACTGACAGAATTGCAGAGAGACATTGACAGAAACAAAGAGAGAGACACTGACAGAAACGCAGAGAGAGACACTGACAGAAACACACAGACACTGACAGAAATAGCGAGATACACTGACAGAGACACATATAGAAAAACACTTACCGGGACACACAGAGAGAAACATAGAGACACTGACAGGAACTGAAAGAGAGAGACACTGACAGAAACATACAGAGAGACACAGACAGAAACACACAGAGAGACACTGACAGAAAGGCAGAGAGAGACACTGACAGAAACCCAGGGAGAGACACTGACAGAAACCCAGGGAGAGACACTGACAGAAACACACAGAGAGACACTGACAGAAACCCAGAGATGCTGTCAGGAACACAGAGAAACTGAGAAACACAGAGAGACACTGACAGAAACACAGAGACACTGAGAATCCCAGAGAGACACTGACAGAATAACAGAGATAGACACTGACAGAAACTCACACAGACACACAAACAGAAACACACAGCGAGACATTGACAGAAACACACAGAGAGACACTGACAGAAACCCAGGGAGAGACACTGACAGAAACACACAGAGAGACACTGACAGAAACACAAAGAGAGACACTGACAGAAACACACAGAGAGACACTGACAGAAAGGAACAGAGAGACACTGACAGAAACACAGAGACACTGACAGAAACCCAGGGAGGGACACTGACAGAAACACAGACAGAGACACTGACAGAAACACACAGAGAGACACTGACAGAAACACAAAGAGAGACACTGACAGAAACACAGAGTGAGAGACACTGCCAGAAACAGTGAGAGACACTGTCAGAAACATAGATAGACACTGACAGAAACACAAAGACACTGACAGAAACAGAGAGTGTGACTGCGAGAGAGAGAGAGAGAGAGAGAGACATTGACAAAAGCACAAAGAGAGAGACATTGACAGAAACACAGAGGCACTGACAGAAACACAGAGAGAGACACTGACAGAATTGCAGAGAGACATTGACAGAAACACAGAGAGAGACACTGACAGAAACGCAGAGAGAGACACTGACAGAAACACACAGACACTGACAGAAATAGCGGGAGACACTGACAGAGACACATATAGAAAAACACTTACCGGGACACACATAGAGAAACGGATAGAAACATAGAGACACTGACAGGAACAGAAAGAGAGAGACACTGACAGAGACACTGACAGAAACATACAGAGAGACACAGACAGAAACACACAGAGAGACACTGACAGAAAGGCAGAGAGAGACACTGACAGAAACCCAGGGAGAGACACTGACAGAAACCCAGGGAGAGACACTGACAGAAACACACAGAGAGACACTGACAGAAACCCAGAGACGCTGTCAGGAACACAGAGAAACTGAGAAACACAGAGAGACACTGACAGAAACACAGAGACACTGAGAATGCCAGAGAGACACTGACAGAATGACAGAGATAGACACTGACAGAAACTCACACAGACACACAAACAGAAACACACAGAGAGACTTTGACAGAAACCCAGGGAGAGACACTGACAGAAACACACAGAGAGACACTGACAGAAACACAAAGAGAGACACTGACAGAAACCCAGAGACACTGACTGGAACACAGAGATACAGAGAAACCCAGATAGACACTGACAGAATAACAGAGAGAGACACTGACAAAGACACACAGAGAGACACTGACAGAAAGACACAGAGAGACACAGATAGAAACACACACAGAGACACTGACAGAAACGCAGAGACACTGACTGAAACATGCAGAGAGACACTGACAGAAACATACAGAGAGACACTGACAGAAACACAGACAGAGACACTGACAGAAACACACAGAGAGACACTGACAGACACACAACGAGAGACACTGACAGAAACCGAGAGACACTGACAAGAACACAGAGAGAGACACTGACAGAAACACACAGAGAGACACTGATAGAAACACAAAGAGAGACACTGACAGAAACCCAGAGGCACTGACAGAAACACACAGAGAGACACTGACACAAACACACAGAGAGACAGTGACAGAAAGGAACAGAGAGACACTGACAGAAACCCAGAGACACTGACAGAAACACATACAGAGACACTGACAGAAAGGCACAGAGAGACACTGACAGAAACACAACGACACTGACGGAAACCCAGGGAGAGACACTGACAGAAACCCAGAGACTCAGACAGGAACAGAAAGAGAGAGACACTGACAGAGACACTGACAGAAAGACACTGACAGAAACACACAGAGAGACACTGACAGAAAGGCACAGTGAAACTGGCGGAAACACATAAAGACACTGACAGAAACACAGCCACACTGACTTACAGCAACACACGAGAGCCACTGAGAGAATCAGAAAGAGAGAGACACTGACAGAAACCCAGGGAGAGACACTGACAGAAACACACAGAGAGACACTGACAGAAACACAGAGAGAGACCCACTGACCGAAAAACAGAGGGAAAGACACTGATAGAAACACAGAGAGACACTGAAACACACAGAGAGACACTGACAGAAAAACAAAGAGAGAGACACTGACAGAAACAGAGAGAGTGTGACTGTGAGAGAGAGAGACATTGACAAAAGCACAAAGAGAGAGACATTGACAGAAACACAGAGGCACTGACAGAAACACAGAGAGAGACACTGACAGTATTGCAGAGAGACATTGACAGAAACACAGAGAGAGACACTGACAGAAACGCAGAGAGAGACACTGACAGAAACACACAGACACTGACAGAAATAGCGAGAGACACTGACAGAGACACATATAGAAAAACACTTACCGGGACACACATAGAGACACGGATAGAAACATAGAGTCACTGACAGGAACAGAAAGAGAGAGACACTGACAGAGACACTGACAGAAACATACAGAGAGACACAGACAGAAACACACAGAGAGGCACTGAGTGAAACCCAGAGAAAGACACTGACAAAAACACACAGAGAGACACTGACAGAAACACACAGAGAGACACTGACAGAAAGGCACAGTGAAACTGGCGGTAACACATAAAGACACTGAGAGAAACACAGCCACACTGACTGACAGCAACCACAGAGTGACACTGACAGAATCAGAAAGAGAGAGACACTGACAGAAACCCAGGAAGAGACACTGACAGAAACACAAAGAGAGACACTGACAGAAACCAAGAGACACTGACAGGACACAAAGAGGGACACTGACAGAAACCAAGAGACACTGACAGAAAGGAACAGAGAGACACTGCCAGAAACACAGAGACACTGACAGAAACCCAGGGAGAGACACTGACAGAAAAACAGAGAGACACTGACAGAAACACAAAGAGAGACACTGACAGAAACCCAGGGAGAGAAACTGACAGAAACACACAGAGAGACACTGACAGAAACACAAAGAGAGACACTGACAGAAACACACAGAGAGACACTGACAGAAAGGAACAGAGAGACACTGACAGAAATACAGAGACACTGACAGAAACCCAGGGAGAGACACTGACAGAAACCCAGGGAGAGACACGGACAGAAAAACAGAGAGACACTGACAGAATAACAGAGAGAGGCACTGTCAGGAACACAGTGAGAGAGACACTGATAGAAACACAGAGGGAGAGACACTGACTGAAACACAGAGAGAGACACACTGACAGAAACACACAGAGAGACACTGATAGAAACCCAGAGACAGAGACTGGAACACAGAGATACTGAGAAACCCAGATAGACACTGACAGAATAACAGAGAGAGACACTGACAAAGACACACAGAGAGACACTGACAGAAACACACAGAGAGACACTGACAGAAACCAAGAGAGAGACACTGACAGAAACATACAGAGAGACACTGACAGAAACACAAACAGAGACACTGACAGAAACCCAGAGACACTGACAGGAACATGCAGAGAGACACTGACAGAAACACACAGAGAGACACTGACAGAAACACAACGCGAGACACTGACAGAAACCAAGAGACACTGACAGAAACCCAGGGAGAGACAATGACAGAAACCCAGGCAGAGACACTGACAGAAACCCAGAGACTCAGACAGGAACAGAAAGAGAGAGACACTGACAGAGACACTGACAGAAACACACAGAGAGACACTGACAGAAAGGCACAGTGAAACTGGCGGAAACACATAAAGACACTGACAGAAACACAGCCACACTGACTTACAGCAACACACAGAGAGCGACTGAGAGAATCAGAAAGATAGTGACACTGACAGAAAACCAGGGAGAGACACTGACAGAAACACACAGAGAGACACTGACAGAAACACAGAGAGAGACCCACTGACCGAAAAACAGAGAGAAAGACACTGATAGAAACAGAGAGAGAAAGACACTGACAGAAACACAGAGAGAGACACTGACAGAAACACAGAGAGAGACCCACTGACCGAAAAACAGAGAGAAAGACACTGATAGAAACACAGAGAGACACTGAAACACACAGAGCGACACTGACAGAAACACAGAGAGAGAGACACTATTAGAAACACACAGAGAGACACTGACAGAAACAGAGAGAGAAAGACACTGACAGAAACACAGAGAGAAAGACACTGACAGAAACACAGTGAGAGACACTGCCAGAAACAGTGAGAGACACTGTCAGAAACATAGATAGACACTGACAGAAACACAAAGACACTGACAGAAACAGAGAGTGTGACTGCGAGAGAGAGAGAGAGAGAGACATTGACAAAAGCACAAAGAGAGAGACATTGACAGAAACACAGAGGCACTGACAGAAACACAGAGAGAGACACTGACAGAATTGCAGAGAGACATTGACAGAAACACAGAGAGAGACACTGAGAGAAACGCAGAGAGAGACACTGACAGAAACACAGAGAGACACTGACAGAAACACACAGACACTGACAGAAATAGCGAGAGACACTGACAGAGACACGTATAGAAAAACACTTACGGGGACACACATAGAGACACGGATAGAAACATAGAGACACTGACAGGAACAGAAAGAGAGAGACACTGACAGAGACACTGACAGAAACATACAGAGAGACACAGACAGAAACACACAGAGAGACACTGACAGAAACCCAGGGAGAGACACTGACAGAAACCCAGGGAGAGACACTGACAGAAACACACAGAGAGACACTGACAGAAACCCAGAGACGCTGTCAGGAACACAGAGAAACTGAGAAACACAGAGAGACACTGACAGAAACACAGAGACACTGAGAATCCCAGAGAGACACTGACAGAATAACAGAGATAGACACTGACAGAAACACACACAGACACACAAACAGAAACACACAGCGAGACATTGACAGAAACACACAGAGAGACACTGACAGAAACCCAGGGAGAGATACTGACAGAAACACACAGGGAGACACTGACAGAAACACAAAGAGAGACACTGACAGAAACACACAGAGAGACACTGACAGAAAGGAACACAGAGACACTGACAGAAACACAGAGACACTGACAGAAACCCAGGGAGAGACACTGACAGAAACCCAGGGAGAGACACGGACAGAAAAACAGAGAGACACTGACAGAAACACACAGAGAGACACTGACAGAAACCAAGAGACACTGACAGAAACCCAGAGACACTGACAGAATAACAGAGAGAGGCACTGTCAGGAACACAGTGAGAGAGACACTGATAGAAACACAGAGGGAGAGACACTGACTGAAACACTGAGAGAGACACACTGACAGAAACACACAGAGAGACACTGACAGAAACCAAGAGACACTGACTGGAACACAGAGATACTGAGAATCCCAGATAGACACTGACAGAATAACAGAGAGAGACACAGACACACAGAGAGACACTGACAGAAAGACACAGATAGAAACACACACAGAGACACTGACAGAAATGCAGAGACACTGACTGAAACATGCAGAGAGACACTGACAGAAACTCACAGAGAGATACTGAGAGAAATCCAGAGAGAGACAATGACAGAAACACACAGAGAGACACTGACAGAAACACACAGAGAGACACTGACAGAAACCCAGAGAGAGACACTGACAGAAACATAAAGAGAGACACTGACAGAAACACACAGAGAGACACTGAGAGAAACCCAGAGAGAGACACTGACAGAAACACACAGAGAGACACTGACAGAAACACACAGAGAGACACTGACAGAAAGGCACAGAGAGACACTGACAGAAACACAACGACACTGACAGAAACCCAGGGAGAGACACTGACAGAAACCCAGGCAGAGACACTGACAGAAACCCAGAGACTCAGACAGGAACAGAAAGAGAGCGACACTGACAGAGACACTGACAGAAACACACAGAGAGACACTGACAGAAAGGCACAGTGAAACTGGCGGAAACACATAAAGGCACTGACAGAAACACAGCCACACTGACTTACAGCAACACACAGAGAGCCACTGAGAGAATCAGAAAGAGAGAGACACTGACAGAAACCCAGGGAGAGACACTGACAGAAACACACAGAGAGACACTGACAGAAACACAGAGAGAGACCCACTGACCGAAAAACAGAGAGAAAGACACTGATAGAAACACAGAGAGACACTGAAACACACAGAGAGACACTGACAGAAACAGAGAGAGAAAGACACTGACAGAAACACAGAGTGAGAGACACTGCCAGAAACAGTGAGAGACACTGTCAGAAACATAGATAGACACTGACAGAAACACAAAGACACTGACAGAAACAGAGAGTGTGACTGCGAGAGAGAGAGAGAGAGAGACATTGGCAAAAGCACAAAGAGAGAGACATTGACAGAAACACAGAGGCACTGACAGAAACAAAGAGAGAGACACTGACAGAAACGCAGAGAGACACTGACAGAAACACAGAGAGAGACACTGACAGAAACACACAGACACTGACAGAAATAGCGAGAGACACTGACAGAGACACATATAGAAAAACACTTACCGGGACACACAGAGAGAAACATAGAGACACTGACAGGAACTGAAAGAGAGAGACACTGACAGAGACACTGACAGAAACATACAGAGAGACACAGACAGAAACACACAGAGAGACACTGACAGAAAGGCAGAGAGAGACACTGACAGAAACCCAGAGAGAGACACTGACAGAAACCCAGGGAGAGACACTGACAGAAACACACAGAGAGACACTGACAGAAACCCAGAGATGCTGTCAGGAACACAGAGAAACTGAGAAACACAGAGAGACACTGACAGAATAACAGAGATAGACACTGACAGAAACTCACACAGACACACAAACAGAAACACACAGCAAGACACTGACAGAAACACAAAGAGAGACACTGACAGAAACACAGAGAGAGACACTGACAGAAACACACAGAGAGACACTGACAGAAACACAGAGACACTGAGAATCCCAGAGAGACACTGACAGAATAACAGAGATAGACACTGACAGAAACTCACACAGACACACAAACAGAAACACACAGCGAGACACTGACAGAAACACAAAGAGAGACACTGACAGAAACACACAGAGAGACACTGACAGAAAGGAACAGAGAGACACTGACAGAAACACAGAGACACTGACAGAAACCCAGGGAGAGACACTGACAGAAACACAGACAGAGACACTGACAGAAATTCACAGAGAGACACTGACAGAAACACAAAGAGAGACACTGACAGAAACCCAGAGACACTGACAGAAACACACAGAGACACTGACAGAAACACACAGAGAGACACTGACAGAAACACAACGAGAGACACTGACAGAAACCAAGAGACACTGACAGAAACACAGAGAGAGACACTGACAGAAACACACAGAGAGACACTGACAGAAACACGAAGAGAGACACTGACAGAAACCCAGAGACACTGACAGAAACACACAGAGAGACACTGACAGAAAGGCACAGAGAGACACTGACAGAAACACAACGACACTGACAGAAACCCAGGGAGAGACACTGACAGAAACCCAGGCAGAGACACTGACAGAAACCCAGAGACTCAGACAGGAACAGAAAGAGACAGACACTGATAGAGACACTGACAGAAACACACAGAGAGACACTGACAGAAAGGCACAGTGAAACTGGCGGAAACACATAAAGACACTGACAGAAACACAGCCACACTGACTTACAGCAACACACAGAGAGACACTGACAGAAAGGCACAGTGAAACTGGCGGAAACACATAAAGACACTGACAGAAACACAGCCACACTGACTGACAGCAACACACAGAGAGACACTGACAGAAAGGCACAGTGAAACTGGCGGAAACACATAAAGACACTGACAGAAACACAGCCACACTGACTTACAGCAACACACAGAGAGCGGCTGAGAGAATCGGAAAGAGAGACACTGACAGAAACTCAGGGAGAGACACTGACAGAAACACACAGAGAGACACTGACAGAGACACAGAGAGAGACACTGACAGAAACACAGAGACACTGACAGAAACACACAGAGAGACACTGACAGAAACACACAGAGAGACACTGACAGAAACACAGAGAGAGACCCACTGACCGAAAAACAGAGAGAAAGACACTGATAGAAACACAGAGAGCTACTGAAACACACAGAGAGACACTGACAGAAAAACAGAGAGAGATAAACTGATAGAAACACACAGAAAGACACTGACAGAAACACAGAGTGAGAGACACTGCCAGAAACAGTGAGAGACACTGTCAGAAACATAGATAGACACTGACAGAAACACAAAGACACTGACAGAAACAGAGAGTGTGACTGCGAGAGAGAGAGAGAGAGAGAGACATTGACAAAAGCACAAAGAGAGAGACATTAACAGAAACACAGAGGCACTGACAGAAACACAGAGAGAGGCACTGACAGAAACACAGAGAGAGACACTGACAGAATTGCAGAGAGACATTGACAGAAACACAGAGAGAGACACTGACAGAAACGCAGAGAGAGACACTGACAGAAACACACAGACACTGACAGAAATAGCGAGAGACACTGACAGAGACACATATAGAAAAACACTTACCGGGACACACAGAGAGAAACATAGAGACACTGACAGGAACAGAAAGAGAGAGACACTGACAGAAACCCAGAGACACTGACAGAAACACAAAGAGAGACACTGACAGAAACCCAGAGACACTGACAGAAACACACAGAGAGACACTGACAGAAAGGCACAGAGAGACACTGACAGAAACCCAGAGACACTGACAGGACCAGAAAGAGAGAGACACTGACAGAGACATTGACAGAACCCCAGAGAGAGACACTGACAGAAACAGACAGAGAGACATTGACAGAAAGCACAGAGACACTGACAGAAACACAGAGACACTGAGAATCCCAAAGAGACACTGCCAGAAAACAGAGAGAGACACTGACAGAAATACAAACAGAGACACTGACAGAAACACACAGAGAGACACTGACAGAAACACAGGGAGAGACACTGACAGAACCCCAGAGAGAGACACTGACAGAAACAGACAGAGAGACACTGACAGAAAGCCAGAGACACTAACAGGAACAGAAAGAGAGACACTGACAGAAACACACAGAGAGACACTGACAGAAAGGCACAGAGAGACACTGACAGAAACTCAGGGAGAGACACTGACAGAAACCCAGGGAGAGGCACTGACAGAAACACACAGAGAGACACTGACAGAAACCCAGAGACGCTGAGAATCCCAGAGAGACACTGACAGAATAACAGAGATAGACACTGACAGAAACACACACAGACCCACAAACAGAAACACACAGAGAGACATTGACAGAAACAGGCAGAGACACTGACAGAAACCCAGAGACACTAACAGGAACAGAAAGAGAGACACTGACAGAAACACACAGAGAGACACTGACAGAAAGGCACAGAGAGACACTGACAGAAACTCAGGGAGAGACACTGACAGAAACCCAGGGAGAGACACTGACAGAAACACACAGAGAGACACTGACAGAAACCCAGAGACGCTGAGAATCCCAGAGAGACACTGACAGAATAACAGAGATAGACACAGACAGAAACACACACAGAACCACAAACAGAAACACACAGAGAGACACTGACAGAAACACAAAGAGAGACACTGACAGAAACACAGAGACACTGAGAATCCCAGAGAGACACTGACAGAATAACAGAGATAGACACTGACAGAAACACACACAGACCCACAAACAGAAACACACAGAGAGACATTGACAGAAACAGGCAGAGACACTGACAGAAACCCAGGGAGAGACACTGACAGAAACACACAGAGAGACACTGACAGAAACACAAAGAGAGACACTGACAGAAACCCAGAGACACTGACAGAAACACACAGAGATACACTGACAGGAACACAAAGAGAGACACTGACAGAAACACAAAGAGAGACACTGACAGAAACCCAGAGACACTGACAGAAACACACAGAGAGACACTGACAGAAAGGCACAGAGAGACACTGACAGAAACACAGAGACACTGACAGAAACCCAGGGAGAGACACTGACGGAAACACACAGAGAGACACTGACAGAAACCCAGAGACACTTACAGGACCAGAAAGAGAGAGACACTGACAGAGACATTGACAGAACCCCAGAGAGAGACACTGACAGAAACAGACAGAGAGACATTGACAGAAAGCACAGAGACACTGACAGAAACACAGAGACACTGAGAATCCCAAAGAGACACTGCCAGAAAAACAGAGAGAGACACTGACAGAAATACACACAGAGACACTGACAGAAACACACAGAGAGACACTGATAGAAACACACAGAGAGGCATTGACAGAAAGGCACAGAGACACTGACAGAAACACAGAGACTCTGAGAATCCCAAAGAGACACTGCCAGAATAACAGAGAGAGACACTGACAGAAATACAAACAGAGACACTGACAGAAACACACAGAGAGACACTGACAGAAACACAGGGAGAGACACTGACAGAACCCCAGAGAGAGACACTGACAGAAAGCCAGAGACGCTAACAGGAACAGAAAGGGAGACACTGACAGAAACACACAGAGAGACACTGACAGAAAGGCACAGAGAGACACTGACAGAAACTCAGGGAGAGACACTGACAGAAACCCAGGGAGAGGCACTGACAGAAACACACAGAGAGACACTGACAGAAACCCAGAGACGCTAAGAATCCCAGAGAGACACTGACAGAATAACAGAGATAGACACTGACAGAAACACACACAGACCCACAAACAGAAACACACAGAGAGACATTGACAGAAACAGGCAGAGACAATGACAGAAACCCAGAGACACTAACAGGAACAGAAAGAGAGACACTGACAGAAACACACAGAGAGACACTGACAGAAAGGCACAGAGAGAAACTGACAGAAACTCAGGGAGAGACACTGACAGAAACCCAGGGAGAGACACTGACAGAAACACACAGAGAGACACTGACAGAAACCCAGAGACGCTGAGAATCCCAGAGAGACACTGACAGAATAACAGAGATAGACACAGACAGAAACACACACAGAACCACAAACAGAAACACACAGAGAGACACTGACAGAAACACAAAGAGAGACACTGACAGAAACACACAGAGAGACACTGACAGAAACACAGAGACACTGAGAATCCCAGAGAGACACTGACAGAATAACAGAGATAGACACTGACAGAAACACACACAGACCCACAAACAGAAACACACAGAGAGACATTGACAGAAACAGGCAGAGACACTGACAGAAACCCAGGGAGAGACACTGACAGAAACACACAGAGAGACACTGACAGAAACAGAAAGAGAGACACTGACAGAAACACACAGAGAGACACTGACAGAAAGGAACAGAGAGACACTGACAGAAACACAGAGACACTGACAGAAACCCAGGGAGAGACGCTGACAGAAAAGCAGAGAGACACTGACAGAAACCAAGAGACACTGCCAGAAACACACAGAGAGACACTGACAGAAAGGCACAGAGAGACACTGACAGAAACACAGAGACATTGACAGGACCAGAAAGAGAGAGACACTGACAGAGACACTGACAGAGACACACAGAGAGACACTGACAGAAACACACAGAGAGACATTGACAGAAAGGCACAGAGACACTGACAGAAACCCAGAGACACTAACAGGAACAGAAAGAGAGACACTGACAGAAACACACAGAGAGACACTGACAGAAAGGCACAGAGAGACACTGACAGAATAACAGAGAGAGACACTGACAAAGACACACAGAGAGACACTGACAGAAAGATAGAGAGAGACACAGACAGAAACACACAGAGAGACACTGACAGAAACGCAGAGACACTGGCTGAAACATACAGAGAGACACTGACAGAAACTCACAGAGAGACACTGAGAGAAACCCAGAGAGAGACAATGACAGAAACACACAGCGAGACACTGACAGAAACACACAGAGAGACACTGACTGGAACCCAGAGAGAGACACTGACAGAAACACACAGAGAGACACTGACAGAAACACAAAGAGAGACACTGACAGAAACCCAGAGACACTGACAGAAACACACAGAGAGACACTGACAGAAACACACAGAGAGACACTGACAGAAACCAAGAGACACTGACAGAAATACACAGAGAGACACTGACAGAAACACAAAGAGAGACACTGACAGAAACCAAGAGACACTGACAGAAACACACAGAGAGACACTGACAGGAACACAAAGAGAGACACTGACAGAAACACAAAGAGAGACACTGACAGAAACCCAGAGACACTGACAGAAACACACAGAGAGACACTGATAGAAAGGCACAGAGAGACACTGACAGAAACACAGAGACACTGACAGAAACCCAGGGAGAGACACTGACGGAAACACACAGAGAGACACTGACAGAAACCCAGAGACACTTACAGGACCAGAAAGAGAGAGACACTGACAGAGACATTGACAGAACCCCAGAGAGAGACACTGACAGAAACAGACAGAGAGACATTGACAGAAAGCACAGAGACACTGACAGAAACACAGAGACACTGAGAATCCCAAAGAGACACTGCCAGAAAAACAGAGAGAGACACTGACAGAAATACACACAGAGACACTGACAGAAACACACAGAGAGACACTGACAGAAACACACAGAGAGGCATTGACAGAAAGGCACAGAGACACTGACAGAAACACAGAGACTCTGAGAATCCCAAAGAGACACTGCCAGAATAACAGAGAGAGACACTGACAGAAATACAAACAGAGACACTGACAGAAACACACAGAGAGACACTGACAGAAACACAGGGAGAGACACTGACAGAACCCCAGAGAGAGACACTGACAGAAACAGACAGAGAGACACTGACAGAAAGCCAGAGACGCTAACAGGAACAGAAAGGGAGACACTGACAGAAACACACAGAGAGACACTGACAGAAAGGCACAGAGAGACACTGACAGAAACTCAGGGAGAGACACTGACAGAAACCCAGGGAGAGGCACTGACAGAAACACACAGAGAGACACTGACAGAAACCCAGAGACGCTGAGAATCCCAGAGAGACACTGACAGAATAACAGAGATAGACACTGACAGAAACACACACAGACCCACAAACAGAAACACACAGAGAGACATTGACAGAAACAGGCAGAGACAATGACAGAAACCCAGAGACACTAACAGGAACAGAAAGAGAGACACTGACAGAAACGCACAGAGAGACACTGACAGAAAGGCACAGAGAGACACTGACAGAAACTCAGGGAGAGACACTGACAGAAACCCAGGGAGAGACACTGACAGAAACACACAGAGAGACACTGACAGAAACCCAGAGACGCTGAGAATCCCAGAGAGACACTGACAGAATAACAGAGATAGACACAGACAGAAACACACACAGAACCACAAACAGAAACACACAGAGAGACACTGACAGAAACACAATGAGAGACACTGACAGAAACACACAGAGAGACACTGACAGAAACACAGAGACACTGAGAATCCCAGAGAGACACTGACAGAATAACAGAGATAGACACTGACAGAAACACACACAGACCCACAAACAGAAACACACAGAGAGACATTGACAGAAACAGGCAGAGACACTGACAGAAACCCAGGGAGAGACACTGACAGAAACACACAGAGAGACACTGACAGAAACAGAAAGAGAGACACTGACAGAAACACACAGAGAGACACTGACAGAAAGGAACAGAGAGACACTGACAGAAACACAGAGACACTGACAGAAACCCAGGGAGAGACGCTGACAGAAAAGCAGAGAGACACTGACAGAAACCAAGAGACACTGACAGAAACACACAGAGAGACACTGACAGAAAGGCACAGAGAGACACTGACAGAAACACAGAGACATTGACAGGACCAGAAAGAGAGAGACACTGACAGAGACACTGACAGAGACACACAGAGAGACACTGACAGAAACACACAGAGAGACACTGACAGAAAGGCACAGAGAGACACTGACAGAAACTCAGGGAGAGACACTGACAGAAACCCAGGGAGAGGCACTGACAGAAACACACAGAGAGACACTGACAGAAACCCAGAGACGCTAAGAATCCCAGAGAGACACTGACAGAATAACAGAGATAGACACTGACAGAAACACACACAGACCCACAAACAGAAACACACAGAGAGACATTGACAGAAACAGGCAGAGACAATGACAGAAACCCAGAGACACTAACAGGAACAGAAAGAGAGACACTGACAGAAACACACAGAGAGACACTGACAGAAAGGCACAGAGAGAAACTGACAGAAACTCAGGGAGAGACACTGACAGAAACCCAGGGAGAGACACTGACAGAAACACACAGAGAGACACTGACAGAAACCCAGAGACGCTGAGAATCCCAGAGAGACACTGACAGAATAACAGAGATAGACACAGACAGAAACACACACAGAACCACAAACAGAAACACACAGAGAGACACTGACAGAAACACAAAGAGAGACACTGACAGAAACACACAGAGAGACACTGACAGAAACACAGAGACACTGAGAATCCCAGAGAGACACTGACAGAATAACAGAGATAGACACTGACAGAAACACACACAGACCCACAAACAGAAACACACAGAGAGACATTGACAGAAACAGGCAGAGACACTGACAGAAACCCAGGGAGAGACACTGACAGAAACACACAGAGAGACACTGACAGAAACAGAAAGAGAGACACTGACAGAAACACACAGAGAGACACTGACAGAAAGGAACAGAGAGACACTGACAGAAACACAGAGACACTGACAGAAACCCAGGGAGAGACGCTGACAGAAAAGCAGAGAGACACTGACAGAAACCAAGAGACACTGCCAGAAACACACAGAGAGACACTGACAGAAAGGCACAGAGAGACACTGACAGAAACACAGAGACATTGACAGGACCAGAAAGAGAGAGACACTGACAGAGACACTGACAGAGACACACAGAGAGACACTGACAGAAACACACAGAGAGACATTGACAGAAAGGCACAGAGACACTGACAGAAACCCAGAGACACTAACAGGAACAGAAAGAGAGACACTGACAGAAACACACAGAGAGACACTGACAGAAAGGCACAGAGAGACACTGACAGAATAACAGAGAGAGACACTGACAAAGACACACAGAGAGACACTGACAGAAAGATAGAGAGAGACACAGACAGAAACACACAGAGAGACACTGACAGAAACGCAGAGACACTGGCTGAAACATACAGAGAGACACTGACAGAAACTCACAGAGAGACACTGAGAGAAACCCAGAGAGAGACAATGACAGAAACACACAGCGAGACACTGACAGAAACACACAGAGAGACACTGACTGGAACCCAGAGAGAGACACTGACAGAAACACACAGAGAGACACTGACAGAAACACAAAGAGAGACACTGACAGAAACCCAGAGACACTGACAGAAACACACAGAGAGACACTGACAGAAACACACAGAGAGACACTGACAGAAACCAAGAGACACTGACAGAAATACACAGAGAGACACTGACAGAAACACAAAGAGAGACACTGACAGAAACCAAGAGACACTGACAGAAACACACAGAGAGACACTGACAGGAACACAAAGAGAGACACTGACAGAAACACAAAGAGAGACACTGACAGAAACCCAGAGACACTGACAGAAACACACAGAGAGACACTGATAGAAAGGCACAGAGAGACACTGACAGAAACACAGAGACACTGACAGAAACCCAGGGAGAGACACTGACGGAAACACACAGAGAGACACTGACAGAAACCCAGAGACACTTACAGGACCAGAAAGAGAGAGACACTGACAGAGACATTGACAGAACCCCAGAGAGAGACACTGACAGAAACAGACAGAGAGACATTGACAGAAAGCACAGAGACACTGACAGAAACACAGAGACACTGAGAATCCCAAAGAGACACTGCCAGAAAAACAGAGAGAGACACTGACAGAAATACACACAGAGACACTGACAGAAACACACAGAGAGACACTGACAGAAACACACAGAGAGGCATTGACAGAAAGGCACAGAGACACTGACAGAAACACAGAGACTCTGAGAATCCCAAAGAGACACTGCCAGAATAACAGAGAGAGACACTGACAGAAATACAAACAGAGACACTGACAGAAACACACAGAGAGACACTGACAGAAACACAGGGAGAGACACTGACAGAACCCCAGAGAGAGACACTGACAGAAACACACAGAGAGACACTGACAGAAAGGCACAGAGAGACACTGACAGAAACTCAGGGAGAGACACTGACAGAAACCCAGAGACGCTGAGAATCCCAGAGAGACACTGACAGAATAACAGAGATAGACACTGACAGAAACACACACAGACCCACAAACAGAAACACACAGAGAGACATTGACAGAAACAGGCAGAGACAATGACAGAAACCCAGAGACACTAACAGGAACAGAAAGAGAGACACTGACAGAAACGCACAGAGAGACACTGACAGAAAGGCACAGAGAGACACTGACAGAAACTCAGGGAGAGACACTGACAGAAACCCAGGGAGAGACACTGACAGAAACACACAGAGAGACACTGACAGAAACCCAGAGACGCTGAGAATCCCAGAGAGACACTGACAGAATAACAGAGATAGACACAGACAGAAACACACACAGAACCACAAACAGAAACACACAGAGAGACACTGACAGAAACACAATGAGAGACACTGACAGAAACACACAGAGAGACACTGACAGAAACACAGAGACACTGAGAATCCCAGAGAGACACTGACAGAATAACAGAGATAGACACTGACAGAAACACACACAGACCCACAAACAGAAACACACAGAGAGACATTGACAGAAACAGGCAGAGACACTGACAGAAACCCAGGGAGAGACACTGACAGAAACACACAGAGAGACACTGACAGAAACAGAAAGAGAGACACTGACAGAAACACACAGAGAGACACTGACAGAAAGGAACAGAGAGACACTGACAGAAACACAGAGACACTGACAGAAACCCAGGGAGAGACGCTGACAGAAAAGCAGAGAGACACTGACAGAAACCAAGAGACACTGACAGAAACACACAGAGAGACACTGACAGAAAGGCACAGAGAGACACTGACAGAAACACAGAGACATTGACAGGACCAGAAAGAGAGAGACACTGACAGAGACACTGACAGAGACACACAGAGAGACACTGACAGAAACACACAGAGAGACATTGACAGAAAGGCACAGAGACACTGACAGAAACCCAGAGACACTAACAGGAACAGAAAGAGAGACACTGACAGAAACACACAGAGAGACACTGACAGAAAGGCACAGAGAGACACTGACAGAATAACAGAGAGAGACACTGACAAAGACACACAGAGAGACACTGACAGAAAGACAGAGAGAGACACAGACAGAAACACACAGAGAGACACTGACAGAAACGCAGAGACACTGGCTGAAACATACAGAGAGACACTGACAGAAACTCACAGAGAGACACTGAGAGAAACCCAGAGAGAGACAATGACAGAAACACACAGCGAGACACTGACAGAAACACACAGAGAGACACTGACTGGAACCCAGAGAGAGACACTGACAGAAACACACAGAGAGACACTGACAGAAACACAAAGAGAGACACTGACAGAAACCCAGAGACACTGACAGAAACACACAGAGAGACACTGACAGAAACACACAGAGAGACACTGACAGAAACACAAAGAGAGACACTGACAGAAACCCAGAGACACTGACAGAAACACACAGAGAGACACTGACAGAAACACAAAGAGAGACACTGACAGAAACCAAGAGACACTGACAGAAACACACAGAGAGACACTGACAGGAACACAAAGAGAGACACTGACAGAAACACAAAGAGAGACACTGACAGAAACCCAGAGACACTGACAGAAACACACAGAGAGACACTGATAGAAAGGCACAGAGAGACACTGACAGAAACACAGAGACACTGACAGAAACCCAGGGAGAGACACTGACGGAAACACACAGAGAGACACTGACAGAAACCCAGAGACACTTACAGGACCAGAAAGAGAGAGACACTGACAGAGACATTGACAGAACACCAGAGAGAGACACTGACAGAAACAGACAGAGAGACATTGACAGAAAGCACAGAGACACTGACAGAAACACAGAGACACTGAGAATCCCAAAGAGACACTGGCAGAAAAACAGAGAGAGACACTGACAGAAATACACACAGAGACACTGACAGAAACACACAGAGAGACACTGACAGAAACACACAGAGAGGCATTGACAGAAAGGCACAGAGACACTGACAGAAACACAGAGACTCTGAGAATCCAAAAGAGACACTGCCAGAATAACAGAGAGAGACACTGACAGAAATACAAACAGAGACACTGACAGAAACACACAGAGAGACACTGACAGAAACACAGGGAGAGACACTGACAGATCCCCAGAGAGAGACACTGACAGAAACAGACAGAGAGACACTGACAGAAACCCAGAGACACTAACATGAACAGAAAGAGAGACACTGACAGAAACACACCGAGAGACACTGACAGAAAGGCACAGAGAGACACTGACAGAAACTCAGGGAGAGACACTGACAGAAACCCAGGGAGAGGCACTGACAGAAACACACAGAGAGACACTGACAGAAACCCAGAGACGCTGAGAATCCCAGAGAGACACTGACAGAATAACAGGGATAGACACTGACAGAAACACACACAGTCCCACAAACAGAAACACACAGAGAGACATTGACAGAAACAGGCAGAGACACTGAGAATCCCAGAGAGACACTGACAGAATAACAGAGATAGACACAGACAGAAACACACACAGAACCACAAACAGAAACACACAGAGAGACACTGACAGAAACAAAAAGAGAGACACTGACAGAAACACACAGAGAGACACTGACAGAAACACAGAGACACTGAGAATCCCAGAGAGACACTGACAGAATAACAGAGATAGACACTGACAGAAACACACACAGACCCACAAACAGAAACACACAGAGAGACATTGACAGAAACAGGCAGAGACACTGACAGAAACCCAGGGAGAGACACTGACAGAAACACACAGAGAGACACTGACAGAAACACAAAGAGAGACACTGACAGAAACACACAGAGAGACACTGACAGAAAGGAACAGAGAGACACTGACAGAAACACAGAGACACTGACAGAAACCCATGGAGAGACACTGACAGAAAAGCAGAGAGACACTGACAGAAACCAAGAGACACTGACAGAAACACACAGAGAGACACTGACAGAAAGGCACAGAGAGACACTGACAGAAACACAGAGACATTGACAGGACCAGAAAGAGAGAGACACTGACAGAGACACTGACAGAGACACACAGAGAGACACTGACAGAAACACACAGAGAGACATTGACAGAAACACACAGAGAGACACTGACAGAAACCCAGAGAGAGACACTGACAGAAACATAAAGAGAGACACTGACAGAAACACACAGAGAGACACTGAGAGAAACCCAGAGAGAGACACTGACAGAAACATACAGAGAGACACTGACAGAAACACACAGAGAGACACTGACAGAAACACAAAGAGAGACACTGACAGAAACCCAGAGACACTGACAGAAACACACAGAGAGACACTGACAGAAAGGCACAGAGAGACACTGACAGAAACACAACGACACTGACAGAAACCCAGGGAGAGACACTGACAGAAACCCAGGCAGAGACACTGACAGAAACCCAGAGACTCAGACAGGAACAGAAAGAGAGCGACACTGACAGAGACACTGACAGAAACACACAGAGAGACACTGACTGAAAGGCACAGTGAAACTGGCGGAAACACATAAAGGCACTGACAGAAACACAGCCACACTGACTTACAGCAACACACAGAGAGCCACTGAGAGAATCAGAAAGAGAGAGACACTGACAGAAACCCAGGGAGAGACACTGACAGAAACCCAGGGAGAGACACTGACAGAAACACAGAGAGAGACCCACTGACCGAAAAACAGAGAGAAAGACACTGATAGAAACACAGAGAGACACTGAAACACACAGAGAGACACTGACAGAAACAGAGAGAGAAAGACACTGACAGAAACACAGAGTGAGAGACACTGCCAGAAACAGTGAGAGACACTGTCAGAAACATAGATAGACACTGACAGAAACACAAAGACACTGACAGAAACAGAGAGTGTGACTGCGAGAGAGAGAGAGAGAGAGACATTGGCAAAAGCACAAAGAGAGAGACATTGACAGAAACACAGAGGCACTTACAGAAACAAAGAGAGAGACACTGACAGAAACGCAGAGAGACACTGACAGAAACACAGAGAGAGACACTGACAGAAACACACAGACACTGACAGAAATAGCGAGAGACACTGACAGAGACACATATAGAAAAACACTTACCGGGACACACAGAGAGAAACATAGAGACACTGACAGGAACTGAAAGAGAGAGACACTGACAGAGACACTGACAGAAACATACAGAGAGACACAGACAGAAACACACAGAGAGACACTGACAGAAAGGCAGAGAGAGACACTGACAGAAACCCAGAGAGAGACACTGACAGAAACCCAGGGAGAGACACTGACAGAAACACACAGAGAGACACTGACAGAAACCCAGAGATGCTGTCAGGAACACAGAGAAACTGAGAAACACAGAGAGACACTGACAGAATAACAGAGATAGACACTGACAGAAACTCACACAGACACACAAACAGAAACACACAGCAAGACACTGACAGAAACACAAAGAGAGACACTGACAGAAACACAGAGAGAGACACTGACAGAAACACACAGAGAGACACTGACAGAAACACAGAGACACTGAGAATCCCAGAGAGACACTGACAGAATAACAGAGATAGACACTGACAGAAACTCACACAGACACACAAACAGAAACACACAGCGAGACACTGACAGAAACACAAAGAGAGACACTGACAGAAACACACAGAGAGACACTGACAGAAAGGAACAGAGAGACACTGACAGAAACACAGAGACACTGACAGAAACCCAGGGAGAGACACTGACAGAAACACAGACAGAGACACTGACAGAAATTCACAGAGAGACACTGACAGAAACACAAAGAGAGACACTGACAGAAACCCAGAGACACTGACAGAAACACACAGAGACACTGACAGAAACACACAGAGAGACACTGACAGAAACACAACGAGAGACACTGACAGAAACCAAGAGACACTGACAGAAACACAGAGAGAGACACTGACAGAAACACACAGAGAGACACTGACAGAAACACGAAGAGAGACACTGACAGAAACCCAGAGACACTGACAGAAACACACAGAGAGACACTGACAGAAAGGCACAGAGAGACACTGACAGAAACACAACGACACTGACAGAAACCCAGGGAGAGACACTGACAGAAACCCAGGCAGAGACACTGACAGAAACCCAGAGACTCAGACAGGAACAGAAAGAGACAGACACTGACAGAGACACTGACAGAAACACACAGAGAGACACTGACAGAAAGGCACAGTGAAACTGGCGGAAACACATAAAGACACTGACAGAAACACAGCCACACTGACTTACAGCAACACACAGAGAGCGGCTGAGAGAATCGGAAAGAGAGACACTGACAGAAACTCAGGGAGAGACACTGACAGAAACACAGAGAGAGACACTGACAGAAACACACAGAGAGACACTGACAGAAACACAGAGAGAGACCCACTGACCGAAAAACAGAGAGAAAGACACTGATAGAAACACAGAGAGCTACTGAAACACACAGAGAGATACTGACAGAAAAACAGAGAGAGATAAACTGATAGAAACACACAGAGAGACACTGACAGAAACAGAGAGAGAAAGACACTGACAGAAACACAGAGTGAGAGACACTGCCAGAAACAGTGAGAGACACTGTCAGAAACATAGATAGACACTGACAGAAACACAAAGACACTGACAGAAACAGAGAGTGTGACTGCGAGAGAGAGAGAGAGAGAGAGACATTGACAAAAGCACAAAGAGAGAGACATTGACAGAAACACAGAGGCACTGACAGAAACACAGAGAGAGGCACTGACAGAAACACAGAGAGAGACACTGACAGAATTGCAGAGAGACATTGACAGAAACACAGAGAGAGACACTGACAGAAACGCAGAGAGAGACACTGACAGAAACACACAGACACTGACAGAAATAGCGAGAGACACTGACAGAGACACATATAGAAAAACACTTACCGGGACACACAGAGAGAAACATAGAGACACTGACAGGAACAGAAAGAGAGAGACACTGACAGAGACACTGACAGAAGCATACAGAGAGACACAGGCAGAAACACACAGAGAGACACTGACAGAAAGGCAGAGAGAGACACTGACAGAAACCCAGGGAGAGACACTGACAGAAACCCTGGGAGAGACACTGACAGAAACACACAGAGAGACAGTGACAGAAACGCAGAGTTGCTGTCAGGAACACAGAGAAACTGAGAAACACAGAGAGACACTGACAGAAACACAGAGACACTGAGAATCCCAGAGAGACACTGACAGAAACACACAGAGAGACACTGACAGAAACACAAAGAGAGACACTGACAGAAACACACAGAGAGACACTGACAGAAACACAAAGAGAGACACTGACAGAAACCCAGAGACACTGACAGAAACACACAGAGATACACTGACAGAAACCCAGAGACACTGACAGAAACACAAAGAGAGACACTGACAGAAACCCAGAGACACTGACAGAAACACACAGAGAGACACTGACAGAAAGGCACAGAGAGACACTGACAGAAACCCAGAGACACTGACAGGACCAGAAAGAGAGAGACACTGACAGAGACATTGACAGAACCCCAGAGAGAGACACTGACAGAAACAGACAGAGAGACATTGACAGAAAGCACAGAGACACTGACAGAAACACAGAGACACTGAGAATCCCAAAGAGACACTGCCAGAAAAACAGAGAGAGACACTGACAGAAATACAAACAGAGACACTGACAGAAACACACAGAGAGACACTGACAGAAACACAGGGAGAGACACTGACAGAACCCCAGAGAGAGACACTGACAGAAACAGACAGAGAGACACTGACAGAAAGCCAGAGACACTAACAGGAACAGAAAGAGAGACACTGACAGAAACACACAGAGAGACACTGACAGAAAGGCACAGAGAGACACTGACAGAAACTCAGGGAGAGACACTGACAGAAACCCAGGGAGAGGCACTGACAGAAACACACAGAGAGACACTGACAGAAACCCAGAGACGCTGAGAATCCCAGAGAGACACTGACAGAATAACAGAGATAGACACTGACAGAAACACACACAGACCCACAAACAGAAACACACAGAGAGACATTGACAGAAACAGGCAGAGACACTGACAGAAACCCAGAGACACTAACAGGAACAGAAAGAGAGACACTGACAGAAACACACAGAGAGACACTGACAGAAAGGCACAGAGAGACACTGACAGAAACTCAGGGAGAGACACTGACAGAAACCCAGGGAGAGACACTGACAGAAACACACAGAGAGACACTGACAGAAACCCAGAGACGCTGAGAATCCCAGAGAGACACTGACAGAATAACAGAGATAGACACAGACAGAAACACACACAGAACCACAAACAGAAACACACAGAGAGACACTGACAGAAACACAAAGAGAGACACTGACAGAAACACAGAGACACTGAGAATCCCAGAGAGACACTGACAGAATAACAGAGATAGACACTGACAGAAACACACACAGACCCACAAACAGAAACACACAGAGAGACATTGACAGAAACAGGCAGAGACACTGACAGAAACCCAGGGAGAGACACTGACAGAAACACACAGAGAGACACTGACAGAAACACAAAGAGAGACACTGACAGAAACCCAGAGACACTGACAGAAACACACAGAGAGACACTGACAGGAACACAAAGAGAGACACTGACAGAAACACAAAGAGAGACACTGACAGAAACCCAGAGACACTGACAGAAACACACAGAGAGACACTGACAGAAAGGCACAGAGAGACACTGACAGAAACACAGAGACACTGACAGAAACCCAGGGAGAGACACTGACGGAAACACACAGAGAGACACTGACAGAAACCCAGAGACACTTACAGGACCAGAAAGAGAGAGACACTGACAGAGACATTGACAGAACCCCAGAGAGAGACACTGACAGAAACAGACAGAGAGACATTGACAGAAAGCACAGAGACACTGACAGAAACACAGAGACACTGAGAATCCCAAAGAGACACTGCCAGAAAAACAGAGAGAGACACTGACAGAAATACACACAGAGACACTGACAGAGACACACAGAGAGACACTGACAGAAACACACAGAGAGACATTGACAGAAACACACAGAGAGACACTGACAGAAACCCAGAGAGAGACACTGACAGAAACATAAAGAGAGACACTGACAGAAACACACAGAGAGACACTGAGAGAAACCCAGAGAGAGACACTGACAGAAACATACAGAGAGACACTGACAGAAACACACAGAGAGACACTGACAGAAACACAAAGAGAGACACTGACAGAAACCCAGAGACACTGACAGAAACACACAGAGAGACACTGACAGAAAGGCACAGAGAGACACTGACAGAAACACAACGACACTGACAGAAACCCAGGGAGAGACACTGACAGAAACCCAGGCAGAGACACTGACAGAAACCCAGAGACTCAGACAGGAACAGAAAGAGAGCGACACTGACAGAGACACTGACAGAAACACACAGAGAGACACTGACTGAAAGGCACAGTGAAACTGGCGGAAACACATAAAGGCACTGACAGAAACACAGCCACACTGACTTACAGCAACACACAGAGAGCCACTGAGAGAATCAGAAAGAGAGAGACACTGACAGAAACCCAGGGAGAGACACTGACAGAAACCCAGGGAGAGACACTGACAGAAACACAGAGAGAGACCCACTGACCGAAAAACAGAGAGAAAGACACTGATAGAAACACAGAGAGACACTGAAACACACAGAGAGACACTGACAGAAACAGAGAGAGAAAGACACTGACAGAAACACAGAGTGAGAGACACTGCCAGAAACAGTGAGAGACACTGTCAGAAACATAGATAGACACTGACAGAAACACAAAGACACTGACAGAAACAGAGAGTGTGACTGCGAGAGAGAGAGAGAGAGAGACATTGGCAAAAGCACAAAGAGAGAGACATTGACAGAAACACAGAGGCACTTACAGAAACAAAGAGAGAGACACTGACAGAAACGCAGAGAGACACTGACAGAAACACAGAGAGAGACACTGACAGAAACACACAGACACTGACAGAAATAGCGAGAGACACTGACAGAGACACATATAGAAAAACACTTACCGGGACACACAGAGAGAAACATAGAGACACTGACAGGAACTGAAAGAGAGAGACACTGACAGAGACACTGACAGAAACATACAGAGAGACACAGACAGAAACACACAGAGAGACACTGACAGAAAGGCAGAGAGAGACACTGACAGAAACCCAGAGAGAGACACTGACAGAAACCCAGGGAGAGACACTGACAGAAACACACAGAGAGACACTGACAGAAACCCAGAGATGCTGTCAGGAACACAGAGAAACTGAGAAACACAGAGAGACACTGACAGAATAACAGAGATAGACACTGACAGAAACTCACACAGACACACAAACAGAAACACACAGCAAGACACTGACAGAAACACAAAGAGAGACACTGACAGAAACACAGAGAGAGACACTGACAGAAACACACAGAGAGACACTGACAGAAACACAGAGACACTGAGAATCCCAGAGAGACACTGACAGAATAACAGAGATAGACACTGACAGAAACTCACACAGACACACAAACAGAAACACACAGCGAGACACTGACAGAAACACAAAGAGAGACACTGACAGAAACACACAGAGAGACACTGACAGAAAGGAACAGAGAGACACTGACAGAAACACAGAGACACTGACAGAAACCCAGGGAGAGACACTGACAGAAACACAGACAGAGACACTGACAGAAATTCACAGAGAGACACTGACAGAAACACAAAGAGAGACACTGACAGAAACCCAGAGACACTGACAGAAACACACAGAGACACTGACAGAAACACACAGAGAGACACTGACAGAAACACAACGAGAGACACTGACAGAAACCAAGAGACACTGACAGAAACACAGAGAGAGACACTGACAGAAACACACAGAGAGACACTGACAGAAACACGAAGAGAGACACTGACAGAAACCCAGAGACACTGACAGAAACACACAGAGAGACACTGACAGAAAGGCACAGAGAGACACTGACAGAAACACAACGACACTGACAGAAACCCAGGGAGAGACACTGACAGAAACCCAGGCAGAGACACTGACAGAAACCCAGAGACTCAGACAGGAACAGAAAGAGACAGACACTGACAGAGACACTGACAGAAACACACAGAGAGACACTGACAGAAAGGCACAGTGAAACTGGCGGAAACACATAAAGACACTGACAGAAACACAGCCACACTGACTTACAGCAACACACAGAGAGCGGCTGAGAGAATCGGAAAGAGAGACACTGACAGAAACTCAGGGAGAGACACTGACAGAAACACAGAGAGAGACACTGACAGAAACACACAGAGAGACACTGACAGAAACACAGAGAGAGACCCACTGACCGAAAAACAGAGAGAAAGACACTGATAGAAACACAGAGAGCTACTGAAACACACAGAGAGATACTGACAGAAAAACAGAGAGAGATAAACTGATAGAAACACACAGAGAGACACTGACAGAAACAGAGAGAGAAAGACACTGACAGAAACACAGAGTGAGAGACACTGCCAGAAACAGTGAGAGACACTGTCAGAAACATAGATAGACACTGACAGAAACACAAAGACACTGACAGAAACAGAGAGTGTGACTGCGAGAGAGAGAGAGAGAGAGAGACATTGACAAAAGCACAAAGAGAGAGACATTGACAGAAACACAGAGGCACTGACAGAAACACAGAGAGAGGCACTGACAGAAACACAGAGAGAGACACTGACAGAATTGCAGAGAGACATTGACAGAAACACAGAGAGAGACACTGACAGAAACGCAGAGAGAGACACTGACAGAAACACACAGACACTGACAGAAATAGCGAGAGACACTGACAGAGACACATATAGAAAAACACTTACCGGGACACACAGAGAGAAACATAGAGACACTGACAGGAACAGAAAGAGAGAGACACTGACAGAGACACTGACAGAAGCATACAGAGAGACACAGGCAGAAACACACAGAGAGACACTGACAGAAAGGCAGAGAGAGACACTGACAGAAACCCAGGGAGAGACACTGACAGAAACCCTGGGAGAGACACTGACAGAAACACACAGAGAGACAGTGACAGAAACGCAGAGTTGCTGTCAGGAACACAGAGAAACTGAGAAACACAGAGAGACACTGACAGAAACACAGAGACACTGAGAATCCCAGAGAGACACTGACAGAAACACACAGAGAGACACTGACAGAAACACAAAGAGAGACACTGACAGAAACACACAGAGAGACACTGACAGAAACACAAAGAGAGACACTGACAGAAACCCAGAGACACTGACAGAAACACACAGAGATACACTGACAGAAACCCAGAGACACTGACAGAAACACAAAGAGAGACACTGACAGAAACCCAGAGACACTGACAGAAACACACAGAGAGACACTGACAGAAAGGCACAGAGAGACACTGACAGAAACCCAGAGACACTGACAGGACCAGAAAGAGAGAGACACTGACAGAGACATTGACAGAACCCCAGAGAGAGACACTGACAGAAACAGACAGAGAGACATTGACAGAAAGCACAGAGACACTGACAGAAACACAGAGACACTGAGAATCCCAAAGAGACACTGCCAGAAAAACAGAGAGAGACACTGACAGAAATACAAACAGAGACACTGACAGAAACACACAGAGAGACACTGACAGAAACACAGGGAGAGACACTGACAGAACCCCAGAGAGAGACACTGACAGAAACAGACAGAGAGACACTGACAGAAAGCCAGAGACACTAACAGGAACAGAAAGAGAGACACTGACAGAAACACACAGAGAGACACTGACAGAAAGGCACAGAGAGACACTGACAGAAACTCAGGGAGAGACACTGACAGAAACCCAGGGAGAGGCACTGACAGAAACACACAGAGAGACACTGACAGAAACCCAGAGACGCTGAGAATCCCAGAGAGACACTGACAGAATAACAGAGATAGACACTGACAGAAACACACACAGACCCACAAACAGAAACACACAGAGAGACATTGACAGAAACAGGCAGAGACACTGACAGAAACCCAGAGACACTAACAGGAACAGAAAGAGAGACACTGACAGAAACACACAGAGAGACACTGACAGAAAGGCACAGAGAGACACTGACAGAAACTCAGGGAGAGACACTGACAGAAACCCAGGGAGAGACACTGACAGAAACACACAGAGAGACACTGACAGAAACCCAGAGACGCTGAGAATCCCAGAGAGACACTGACAGAATAACAGAGATAGACACAGACAGAAACACACACAGAACCACAAACAGAAACACACAGAGAGACACTGACAGAAACACAAAGAGAGACACTGACAGAAACACAGAGACACTGAGAATCCCAGAGAGACACTGACAGAATAACAGAGATAGACACTGACAGAAACACACACAGACCCACAAACAGAAACACACAGAGAGACATTGACAGAAACAGGCAGAGACACTGACAGAAACCCAGGGAGAGACACTGACAGAAACACACAGAGAGACACTGACAGAAACACAAAGAGAGACACTGACAGAAACCCAGAGACACTGACAGAAACACACAGAGAGACACTGACAGGAACACAAAGAGAGACACTGACAGAAACACAAAGAGAGACACTGACAGAAACCCAGAGACACTGACAGAAACACACAGAGAGACACTGACAGAAAGGCACAGAGAGACACTGACAGAAACACAGAGACACTGACAGAAACCCAGGGAGAGACACTGACGGAAACACACAGAGAGACACTGACAGAAACCCAGAGACACTTACAGGACCAGAAAGAGAGAGACACTGACAGAGACATTGACAGAACCCCAGAGAGAGACACTGACAGAAACAGACAGAGAGACATTGACAGAAAGCACAGAGACACTGACAGAAACACAGAGACACTGAGAATCCCAAAGAGACACTGCCAGAAAAACAGAGAGAGACACTGACAGAAATACACACAGAGACACTGACAGAAACACACAGAGAGACACTGATAGAAACACACAGAGAGGCATTGACAGAAAGGCACAGAGACACTGACAGAAACACAGAGACTCTGAGAATCCCAAAGAGACACTGCCAGAATAACAGAGAGAGACACTGACAGAAATACAAACAGAGACACTGACAGAAACACACAGAGAGACACTGACAGAAACACAGGGAGAGACACTGACAGAACCCCAGAGAGAGACACTGACAGAAAGCCAGAGACGCTAACAGGAACAGAAAGGGAGACACTGACAGAAACACACAGAGAGACACTGACAGAAAGGCACAGAGAGACACTGACAGAAACTCAGGGAGAGACACTGACAGAAACCCAGGGAGAGGCACTGACAGAAACACACAGAGAGACACTGACAGAAACCCAGAGACGCTAAGAATCCCAGAGAGACACTGACAGAATAACAGAGATAGACACTGACAGAAACACACACAGACCCACAAACAGAAACACACAGAGAGACATTGACAGAAACAGGCAGAGACAATGACAGAAACCCAGAGACACTAACAGGAACAGAAAGAGAGACACTGACAGAAACACACAGAGAGACACTGACAGAAAGGCACAGAGAGAAACTGACAGAAACTCAGGGAGAGACACTGACAGAAACCCAGGGAGAGACACTGACAGAAACACACAGAGAGACACTGACAGAAACCCAGAGACGCTGAGAATCCCAGAGAGACACTGACAGAATAACAGAGATAGACACAGACAGAAACACACACAGAACCACAAACAGAAACACACAGAGAGACACTGACAGAAACACAAAGAGAGACACTGACAGAAACACACAGAGAGACACTGACAGAAACACAGAGACACTGAGAATCCCAGAGAGACACTGACAGAATAACAGAGATAGACACTGACAGAAACACACACAGACCCACAAACAGAAACACACAGAGAGACATTGACAGAAACAGGCAGAGACACTGACAGAAACCCAGGGAGAGACACTGACAGAAACACACAGAGAGACACTGACAGAAACAGAAAGAGAGACACTGACAGAAACACACAGAGAGACACTGACAGAAAGGAACAGAGAGACACTGACAGAAACACAGAGACACTGACAGAAACCCAGGGAGAGACGCTGACAGAAAAGCAGAGAGACACTGACAGAAACCAAGAGACACTGCCAGAAACACACAGAGAGACACTGACAGAAAGGCACAGAGAGACACTGACAGAAACACAGAGACATTGACAGGACCAGAAAGAGAGAGACACTGACAGAGACACTGACAGAGACACACAGAGAGACACTGACAGAAACACACAGAGAGACATTGACAGAAAGGCACAGAGACACTGACAGAAACCCAGAGACACTAACAGGAACAGAAAGAGAGACACTGACAGAAACACACAGAGAGACACTGACAGAAAGGCACAGAGAGACACTGACAGAATAACAGAGAGAGACACTGACAAAGACACACAGAGAGACACTGACAGAAAGATAGAGAGAGACACAGACAGAAACACACAGAGAGACACTGACAGAAACGCAGAGACACTGGCTGAAACATACAGAGAGACACTGACAGAAACTCACAGAGAGACACTGAGAGAAACCCAGAGAGAGACAATGACAGAAACACACAGCGAGACACTGACAGAAACACACAGAGAGACACTGACTGGAACCCAGAGAGAGACACTGACAGAAACACACAGAGAGACACTGACAGAAACACAAAGAGAGACACTGACAGAAACCCAGAGACACTGACAGAAACACACAGAGAGACACTGACAGAAACACACAGAGAGACACTGACAGAAACCAAGAGACACTGACAGAAATACACAGAGAGACACTGACAGAAACACAAAGAGAGACACTGACAGAAACCAAGAGACACTGACAGAAACACACAGAGAGACACTGACAGGAACACAAAGAGAGACACTGACAGAAACACAAAGAGAGACACTGACAGAAACCCAGAGACACTGACAGAAACACACAGAGAGACACTGATAGAAAGGCACAGAGAGACACTGACAGAAACACAGAGACACTGACAGAAACCCAGGGAGAGACACTGACGGAAACACACAGAGAGACACTGACAGAAACCCAGAGACACTTACAGGACCAGAAAGAGAGAGACACTGACAGAGACATTGACAGAACCCCAGAGAGAGACACTGACAGAAACAGACAGAGAGACATTGACAGAAAGCACAGAGACACTGACAGAAACACAGAGACACTGAGAATCCCAAAGAGACACTGCCAGAAAAACAGAGAGAGACACTGACAGAAATACACACAGAGACACTGACAGAAACACACAGAGAGACACTGACAGAAACACACAGAGAGGCATTGACAGAAAGGCACAGAGACACTGACAGAAACACAGAGACTCTGAGAATCCCAAAGAGACACTGCCAGAATAACAGAGAGAGACACTGACAGAAATACAAACAGAGACACTGACAGAAACACACAGAGAGACACTGACAGAAACACAGGGAGAGACACTGACAGAACCCCAGAGAGAGACACTGACAGAAACAGACAGAGAGACACTGACAGAAAGCCAGAGACGCTAACAGGAACAGAAAGGGAGACACTGACAGAAACACACAGAGAGACACTGACAGAAAGGCACAGAGAGACACTGACAGAAACTCAGGGAGAGACACTGACAGAAACCCAGGGAGAGGCACTGACAGAAACACACAGAGAGACACTGACAGAAACCCAGAGACGCTGAGAATCCCAGAGAGACACTGACAGAATAACAGAGATAGACACTGACAGAAACACACACAGACCCACAAACAGAAACACACAGAGAGACATTGACAGAAACAGGCAGAGACAATGACAGAAACCCAGAGATACTAACAGGAACAGAAAGAGAGACACTGACAGAAACGCACAGAGAGACACTGACAGAAAGGCACAGAGAGACACTGACAGAAACTCAGGGAGAGACACTGACAGAAACCCAGGGAGAGACACTGACAGAAACACACAGAGAGACACTGACAGAAACCCAGAGACGCTGAGAATCCCAGAGAGACACTGACAGAATAACAGAGATAGACACAGACAGAAACACACACAGAACCACAAACAGAAACACACAGAGAGACACTGACAGAAACACAATGAGAGACACTGACAGAAACACACAGAGAGACACTGACAGAAACACAGAGACACTGAGAATCCCAGAGAGACACTGACAGAATAACAGAGATAGACACTGACAGAAACACACACAGACCCACAAACAGAAACACACAGAGAGACATTGACAGAAACAGGCAGAGACACTGACAGAAACCCAGGGAGAGACACTGACAGAAACACACAGAGAGACACTGACAGAAACAGAAAGAGAGACACTGACAGAAACACACAGAGAGACACTGACAGAAAGGAACAGAGAGACACTGACAGAAACACAGAGACACTGACAGAAACCCAGGGAGAGACGCTGACAGAAAAGCAGAGAGACACTGACAGAAACCAAGAGACACTGACAGAAACACACAGAGAGACACTGACAGAAAGGCACAGAGAGACACTGACAGAAACACAGAGACATTGACAGGACCAGAAAGAGAGAGACACTGACAGAGACACTGACAGAGACACACAGAGAGACACTGACAGAAACACACAGAGAGACACTGACAGAAAGGCACAGAGAGACACTGACAGAAACTCAGGGAGAGACACTGACAGAAACCCAGGGAGAGGCACTGACAGAAACACACAGAGAGACACTGACAGAAACCCAGAGACGCTAAGAATCCCAGAGAGACACTGACAGAATAACAGAGATAGACACTGACAGAAACACACACAGACCCACAAACAGAAACACACAGAGAGACATTGACAGAAACAGGCAGAGACAATGACAGAAACCCAGAGACACTAACAGGAACAGAAAGAGAGACACTGACAGAAACACACAGAGAGACACTGACAGAAAGGCACAGAGAGAAACTGACAGAAACTCAGGGAGAGACACTGACAGAAACCCAGGGAGAGACACTGACAGAAACACACAGAGAGACACTGACAGAAACCCAGAGACGCTGAGAATCCCAGAGAGACACTGACAGAATAACAGAGATAGACACAGACAGAAACACACACAGAACCACAAACAGAAACACACAGAGAGACACTGACAGAAACACAAAGAGAGACACTGACAGAAACACACAGAGAGACACTGACAGAAACACAGAGACACTGAGAATCCCAGAGAGACACTGACAGAATAACAGAGATAGACACTGACAGAAACACACACAGACCCACAAACAGAAACACACAGAGAGACATTGACAGAAACAGGCAGAGACACTGACAGAAACCCAGGGAGAGACACTGACAGAAACACACAGAGAGACACTGACAGAAACAGAAAGAGAGACACTGACAGAAACACACAGAGAGACACTGACAGAAAGGAACAGAGAGACACTGACAGAAACACAGAGACACTGACAGAAACCCAGGGAGAGACGCTGACAGAAAAGCAGAGAGACACTGACAGAAACCAAGAGACACTGCCAGAAACACACAGAGAGACACTGACAGAAAGGCACAGAGAGACACTGACAGAAACACAGAGACATTGACAGGACCAGAAAGAGAGAGACACTGACAGAGACACTGACAGAGACACACAGAGAGACACTGACAGAAACACACAGAGAGACATTGACAGAAAGGCACAGAGACACTGACAGAAACCCAGAGACACTAACAGGAACAGAAAGAGAGACACTGACAGAAACACACAGAGAGACACTGACAGAAAGGCACAGAGAGACACTGACAGAATAACAGAGAGAGACACTGACAAAGACACACAGAGAGACACTGACAGAAAGATAGAGAGAGACACAGACAGAAACACACAGAGAGACACTGACAGAAACGCAGAGACACTGGCTGAAACATACAGAGAGACACTGACAGAAACTCACAGAGAGACACTGAGAGAAACCCAGAGAGAGACAATGACAGAAACACACAGCGAGACACTGACAGAAACACACAGAGAGACACTGACTGGAACCCAGAGAGAGACACTGACAGAAACACACAGAGAGACACTGACAGAAACACAAAGAGAGACACTGACAGAAACCCAGAGACACTGACAGAAACACACAGAGAGACACTGACAGAAACACACAGAGAGACACTGACAGAAACCAAGAGACACTGACAGAAATACACAGAGAGACACTGACAGAAACACAAAGAGAGACACTGACAGAAACCAAGAGACACTGACAGAAACACACAGAGAGACACTGACAGGAACACAAAGAGAGACACTGACAGAAACACAAAGAGAGACACTGACAGAAACCCAGAGACACTGACAGAAACACACAGAGAGACACTGATAGAAAGGCACAGAGAGACACTGACAGAAACACAGAGACACTGACAGAAACCCAGGGAGAGACACTGACGGAAACACACAGAGAGACACTGACAGAAACCCAGAGACACTTACAGGACCAGAAAGAGAGAGACACTGACAGAGACATTGACAGAACCCCAGAGAGAGACACTGACAGAAACAGACAGAGAGACATTGACAGAAAGCACAGAGACACTGACAGAAACACAGAGACACTGAGAATCCCAAAGAGACACTGCCAGAAAAACAGAGAGAGACACTGACAGAAATACACACAGAGACACTGACAGAAACACACAGAGAGACACTGACAGAAACACACAGAGAGGCATTGACAGAAAGGCACAGAGACACTGACAGAAACACAGAGACTCTGAGAATCCCAAAGAGACACTGCCAGAATAACAGAGAGAGACACTGACAGAAATACAAACAGAGACACTGACAGAAACACACAGAGAGACACTGACAGAAACACAGGGAGAGACACTGACAGAACCCCAGAGAGAGACACTGACAGAAACAGACAGAGAGACACTGACAGAAAGCCAGAGACGCTAACAGGAACAGAAAGGGAGACACTGACAGAAACACACAGAGAGACACTGACAGAAAGGCACAGAGAGACACTGACAGAAACTCAGGGAGAGACACTGACAGAAACCCAGGGAGAGGCACTGACAGAAACACACAGAGAGACACTGACAGAAACCCAGAGACGCTGAGAATCCCAGAGAGACACTGACAGAATAACAGAGATAGACACTGACAGAAACACACACAGACCCACAAACAGAAACACACAGAGAGACATTGACAGAAACAGGCAGAGACAATGACAGAAACCCAGAGACACTAACAGGAACAGAAAGAGAGACACTGACAGAAACGCACAGAGAGACACTGACAGAAAGGCACAGAGAGACACTGACAGAAACTCAGGGAGAGACACTGACAGAAACCCAGGGAGAGACACTGACAGAAACACACAGAGAGACACTGACAGAAACCCAGAGACGCTGAGAATCCCAGAGAGACACTGACAGAATAACAGAGATAGACACAGACAGAAACACACACAGAACCACAAACAGAAACACACAGAGAGACACTGACAGAAACACAATGAGAGACACTGACAGAAACACACAGAGAGACACTGACAGAAACACAGAGACACTGAGAATCCCAGAGAGACACTGACAGAATAACAGAGATAGACACTGACAGAAACACACACAGACCCACAAACAGAAACACACAGAGAGACATTGACAGAAACAGGCAGAGACACTGACAGAAACCCAGGGAGAGACACTGACAGAAACACACAGAGAGACACTGACAGAAACAGAAAGAGAGACACTGACAGAAACACACAGAGAGACACTGACAGAAAGGAACAGAGAGACACTGACAGAAACACAGAGACACTGACAGAAACCCAGGGAGAGACGCTGACAGAAAAGCAGAGAGACACTGACAGAAACCAAGAGACACTGACAGAAACACACAGAGAGACACTGACAGAAAGGCACAGAGAGACACTGACAGAAACACAGAGACATTGACAGGACCAGAAAGAGAGAGACACTGACAGAGACACTGACAGAGACACACAGAGAGACACTGACAGAAACACACAGAGAGACATTGACAGAAAGGCACAGAGACACTGACAGAAACCCAGAGACACTAACAGGAACAGAAAGAGAGACACTGACAGAAACACACAGAGAGACACTGACAGAAAGGCACAGAGAGACACTGACAGAATAACAGAGAGAGACACTGACAAAGACACACAGAGAGACACTGACAGAAAGACAGAGAGAGACACAGACAGAAACACACAGAGAGACACTGACAGAAACGCAGAGACACTGGCTGAAACATACAGAGAGACACTGACAGAAACTCACAGAGAGACACTGAGAGAAACCCAGAGAGAGACAATGACAGAAACACACAGCGAGACACTGACAGAAACACACAGAGAGACACTGACTGGAACCCAGAGAGAGACACTGACAGAAACACACAGAGAGACACTGACAGAAACACAAAGAGAGACACTGACAGAAACCCAGAGACACTGACAGAAACACACAGAGAGACACTGACAGAAACACACAGAGAGACACTGACAGAAACACAAAGAGAGACACTGACAGAAACCAAGAGACACTGACAGAAATACACAGAGAGACACTGACAGAAACACAAAGAGAGACACTGACAGAAACCAAGAGACACTGACAGAAACACACAGAGAGACACTGACAGGAACACAAAGAGAGACACTGACAGAAACACAAAGAGAGACACTGACAGAAACCCAGAGACACTGACAGAAACACACAGAGAGACACTGATAGAAAGGCACAGAGAGACACTGACAGAAACACAGAGACACTGACAGAAACCCAGGGAGAGACACTGACGGAAACACACAGAGAGACACTGACAGAAACCCAGAGACACTTACAGGACCAGAAAGAGAGAGACACTGACAGAGACATTGACAGAACACCAGAGAGAGACACTGACAGAAACAGACAGAGAGACATTGACAGAAAGCACAGAGACACTGACAGAAACACAGAGACACTGAGAATCCCAAAGAGACACTGCCAGAAAAACAGAGAGAGACACTGACAGAAATACACACAGAGACACTGACAGAAACACACAGAGAGACACTGACAGAAACACACAGAGAGGCATTGACAGAAAGGCACAGAGACACTGACAGAAACACAGAGACTCTGAGAATCCAAAAGAGACACTGCCAGAATAACAGAGAGAGACACTGACAGAAATACAAACAGAGACACTGACAGAAACACACAGAGAGACACTGACAGAAACACAGGGAGAGACACTGACAGAACCCCAGAGAGAGACACTGAAAGAAACAGACAGAGAGACACTGACAGAAACCCAGAGACACTAACATGAACAGAAAGAGAGACACTGACAGAAACACACCGAGAGACACTGACAGAAAGGCACAGAGAGACACTGACAGAAACTCAGGGAGAGACACTGACAGAAACCCAGGGAGAGGCACTGACAGAAACACACAGAGAGACACTGACAGAAACCCAGAGACGCTGAGAATCCCAGAGAGACACTGACAGAATAACAGGGATAGACACTGACAGAAACACACACAGTCCCACAAACAGAAACACACAGAGAGACATTGACAGAAACAGGCAGAGACACTGACAGAAACCCAGGGAGAGACACTGACAGAAACACACAGAGAGACACTGACAGAAACACAAAGAGAGACACTGACAGAAACACACAGAGAGACACTGACAGAAAGGAACAGAGAGACACTGACAGAAACACAGAGACACTGACAGAAACCCATGGAGAGACACTGACAGAAAAGCAGAGAGACACTGACAGAAACCAAGAGACACTGACAGAAACACACAGAGAGACACTGACAGAAAGGCACAGAGAGACACTGACAGAAACACAGAGACATTGACAGGACCAGAAAGAGAGAGACACTGACAGAGACACTGACAGAGACACACAGAGAGACACTGACAGAAACACACAGAGAGACATTGACAGAAAGGCACAGAGACACTGACAGAAACACAGAGACACTGAGAATCCCAAATAGACACTGCCAGAAAAACAGAGAGAGACACTGACAGAAATACACACAGAGACATTGACAGAAACACACAGAGAGACACTGACAGAAACACACAGAGAGACACTGACAGAAACCAAGAGACACTGACAGAAACACACAGAGAGACACTGACAGAAAGGCACAGAGAGACACTGACAGAAACACAGAGACACTGACAGGACCAGAAAGAGAGAGACACTGACAGAGACACTGACAGAGACACACAGAGAGACACTGACAGAAACACACAGAGAGACATTGACAGAAAGGCACAGAGACACTGACAGAAACACAGAGACACTGAGAATCCCAAATAGACACTGCCAGAAAAACAGAGAGAGACACTGACAGAAATACACACAGAGACATTGACCGAAAAACCCACAGAGAGACACTGACAGAAACATACAGAGAGACACTGACAGAAACACAGAGACACTGAGAATCCCAGAGAGACACTGACAGAATAACAGAGACACTGACAGAAAGACACAGAGAGACACTGACAGAAACACACATAAAGAAACTGACAGAAACACGGCCACATTGACATACAGCAACACACAGAGAGACACTGACAGAAAGCCAGGGAGAGACACTGACAGAAACACACAAAGAGACACTGAGAGAAACAAAAAGAGAGACACTGACAGAAAACTAGAGACACTGACAGAAACACACAGAGAGCCACTGACAGAAACACACAGAGAGACACTGACAGAAAAACACAGACAGACACTGACAGAAACACAAAGAGAGACACTGACAGAAACACACAGAGAGACACTGACAGAAACACACAGAGAGACATTGACAGAAAGGCACAGAGACACTGACAGAAACACAGAGACACTGACAATCCCAAATAGACACTGCCAGAAAAACAGAGAGAGACACTGACAGAAAGGCACAGAGAGACACTGACAGAAACACACAGAGAGACACTGACAGAAACACAGAGACACTGACAGAAACCCAGGGAGAGACACTGACAGAAACCCAGAGAGAGACACTGACAGAAACACACAGAGAGACACTGACAGAAAGGCACAGAGAGACACTGACAGAAACCCAGGGAGAGACACTGACAGAAACCCAGGGAGAGACACTGACAGAAACACACAGAGAGACACTGACAGAAACCCAGAGACGCTGTCAGGAACACAGAGATACTGAGAAGCACAGAGACACTGACAGAATAACAGAGAGAGACACTGACAGAAACACAGAGACACTGAGAATCCCAGGGAGAGACACTGACAGAAACCCAGAGAGAGACACTGACAGAAACAGAAAGAGGGACACTGACAGAAACCCAGAGACACTAACAGGAACCGAAAGAGAGACACTGACAGAAACACACAGACAGTCACTGACAGAAAGGCACAGAGAGACACTGACAGAATAACAGAGAGAGACACTGACAAAGACACACAGAGAGACACTGACAGAAAGACAGAGAGAGACACAGACAGAAACACACAGAGAGACACTGACAGAAACGCAGAGACACTGGCTGAAACATACAGAGAGACACTGACAGAAACTCACAGAGAGACACTGAGAGAAACCCAGAGAGAGACAATGAAAGAAACACACAGCGAGACACTGACAGAAACACACAGAGAGACACTGACTGGAACCCAGAGAGAGACACTGACAGAAACACACAGAGAGACACTGACAGAAACACAAAGAGAGACACTGACAGAAACACACAGAGAGACACTGACAGAAACACAACGAGAGACACTGACAGAAACCAAGAGACACTGACAGAAACACAGAGAGAGACACTGACAGAAACACACAGAGAGACACTGACAGAAACACGAAGAGAGACACTGACAGAAACCCAGAGACACTGACAGAAACACACAGAGAGACACTGACAGAAACACACAGAGAGACACTGACAGAAACCAAGAGACACTGACAGAAACACACAGAGAGACACTGACAGAAAGGCACAGAGAGACACTGACAGAAACACAGAGACACTGACAGGACCAGAAAGAGAGATACACTGACATAGACACTGACAGAGACACACAGAGAGACACTGACAGAGAGACATTGACAGAAAGGCACAGAGACACTGACAGAAACACAGAGACACTGAGAATCCCAAATAGACACTGCCAGAAAAACAGAGAGAGACACTGACAGAAATACACACAGAGACATTGACAGAAACACACAGAGAGACACTGACAGAAACATACAGAGAGACACTGACAGAAACACAGAGACACTGAGAATCCCAGAGAGACACTGACAGAATAACAGAGACACTGACAGAAAGACACAGAGAGACACTGACAGAAACACACATAAAGAAACTGACAGAAACACGGTCACATTGACATACAGCAACACACAGAGAGACACTGACAGAAAGCCAGGGAGAGACACTGACAGAAACACACAAAGAGACACTGAGAGAAACACAAAGAGAGACACACTGACAGAAAACTAGAGACACTGACAGAAACACACAGAGAGCCACTGACAGAAACACACAGAGAGACACTGACAGAAACACACAGAGAGACACTGACAGAAACACACAGAGAGACATTGACAGAAAGGCACAGAGACACTGACAGAAACACAGAGACACTGACAATCCCAAATAGACACTGCCAGAAAAACAAAGAGAGACACTGACAGAACGGCACAGAGAGACACTGACAGAAACACACAGAGAGACACTGACAGAAACACAGAGACACTGACAGAAACCCAGAGAGAGACACTGACAGAAACACACAGAGAGACACTGACAGAAAGGCACAGAGAGACACTGACAGAAACCCAGGGAGAGACACTGACAGAAACACAGGGAGAGACACTGACAGAAACACACAGAGAGACACTGACAGAAACCCAGAGACGCTGTCAGGAACACAGAGATACTGAGAAGCACAGAGACACTGACAGAATAACAGAGAGAAACACTGACAGAAACACAGAGACACTGAGAATCCCAGGGAGAGACACTGACAGAAACCCAGAGAGAGACACTGACAGAAACAGAAAGAGGGACACTGACAGAAACCCAGAAACACTAACAGGAACAGAAAGAGAGACACTGACAGAAACACACAGAGAGACACTGAGAGAAAGGCACAGAGAGACACTGACAGAATAACAGAGAGAGACACTGACAAAGACACACAGAGAGACACTGACAGAAAGACAGAGAGAGACACAGACAGAAACACACAGAGAGACACTGACAGAAACGCAGAGACACTGGCTGAAACATACAGAGAGACACTGACAGAAACTCACAGAGAGACACTGAGAGAAACCCAGAGAGAGACAATGACAGAAACACACAGCGAGACACTGACAGAAACACACAGAGAGACACTGACTGGAACCCAGAGAGAGACACTGACAGAAACACACAGAGAGACACTGACAGAAACACACAGAGAGACACTGACAGAAACACAACGAGAGACACTGACAGAAACACCACGAGAGACACTGACAGAAACCAAGAGACACTGACAGAAACACAGAGAGAGACACTGACAGAAACACACAGAGAGACACTGACAGAAACACGAAGAGAGACACTGACAGAAACCCAGAGACACTGACAGAAACACACAGAGAGACACTGACAGAAAGGCACAGAGAGACACTGACAGAAACACAACGACACTGACAGAAACCCAGGGAGAGACGCTGACAGAAACCCAGGCAGAGACACTGACAGAAAGCCAGAGACCCAGACAGGAACAGAAAGAGAGAGACACTGACAGAGACACTGACAGAAACACACAGAGAGACACTGACAGAAAGGCATAGTGAAACTGGCGGAAACACATAAAGACACTGACAGAAACACAGCCACACTGACTTACAGCAACACACAGAGAGCCACTGAGAGAATCAGAAAGAGAGAGACACTGACAGAAACTCAGGGAGAGACACTGACAGAAACACAGAGAGAGACCCACTGACCGAAAAACAAAGAGAAAGACACTGATAGAAACACAGAGAGACACTGAAACACACAGAGAGACACTGACAGAAACACAGAGAGAGATAAACTGAGAGAAACACACAGAGAGACACTGACAGAAACAGAGAGAGAAAGACACTGACAGAAACACAGAGTGAGAGACACTGCCAGAAACAGTGAGAGACACTGTCAGAAACATAGATAGACACTGACAGAAACACAGAGACACTGACAGAATTGCAGAGAGACATTGACAGAAACACAAAGACACTGACAGAAACAGAGAGTGTGACTGCGAGAGAGAGAGAGAGAGAGAGACATTGACAAAAGCACAAAGAGAGAGACATTGACAGAAACACAGAGACATTGACAGAAACACAGAGGCACTGACAGAAACACAGAGAGAGACACTGATAGAATTGCAGAGAGACATTGACAGAAACACAGAGAGAGACACTGACAGAAACGCAGAGAGAGACACTGACAGAAACACAGAGAGACACTGACAGAAACACACAAACACTGACAGAAATAGCGAGAGACACTGACAAGAGACACATATAGAAAAACACTTACCGGGACACACAGAGAGACACTGATAGAAACATAGAGACACTGACAGGAACAGAGAGAGAGAGACACTGACAGAGACACTGACAGAAACATACAGAGAGACACAGACAGAAACACACAGAGAGACACTGACAGAAAGGCAGAGAGAGACACTGACAGAAACCCAGGGAGAGACACTGACAGAAACCCAGGGAGAGACACTGACAGAAACCCGGGGAGAGACACTGACAGAAACACACAGAGAGACACTGACAGAAACCCAGAGATGCTGTCAGGAACACAGAGAAACTGAGAAACACAGAGAGACACTGACAGAAACACAGAGACACTGAGAATCCCAGAGAGACACTGACAGAATAACAGAGATAGACACTGACAGAAACACAGAGACACTGAGAATCCCAGAGAGACACTGACAGAATAACAGAGATAGACACTGACAGAAACTCACACAGACACACAAACAGAAACACACAGCGAGACATTGACAGAAACACACAGAGAGACACTGACAGAAACCCAGGGACAGACACTGACAGAAACACACAGAGAGACACTGACAGAAACACAAAGAGAGACACTGACAGAAACACACAGAGAGACACTGACAGAAAGGAACAGAGAGACACTGACAGAAACACAGAGACACTGACAGAAACCCAGGGAGAGACACTGACAGAAACCCAGGGAGAGACACTGACAGAAACACAGACAGAGACACTGACAGAAACACACAGAGAGACACTGACAGAAACACAAAGAGAGACACTGACAGAAACCCAGAGACACTGACAGAAACACACAGAGAGACACTGACAGAAACACACAGAGAGACACTGACAGAAACACAACGAGAGACACTGACAGAAACCAAGAGACACTGACAGAAACACAGAGAGAGACACTGACAGAAACACACAGAGAGACACTGACAGAAATACGAAGAGAGACACTGACAGAAACCCAGAGAGAGACCCACTGACCGAAAAACAAAGAGAAAGACACTGATAGAAACACAGAGAGAGATAAACTGAGAGAAACACACAGAGAGACACTGACAGAAACACAGAGAGAGATAAACTGAGAGAAACACACAGAGAGACACTGACAGAAACAGAGAGAGATAAACTGAGAGAAACACACAGAGAGACACTGACAGAAACAGAGAGAGAAAGACACTGACAGAAACACAGAGTGAGAGACACTGACAGAAACATAGATAGACACTGACAGAAACACAAAGACACTGACAGAAACAGAGAGTGTGACTGCGAGAGAGAGAGAGAGACATTGACAAAAGCACAAAGAGGCATTGACAGAAACACAGAGGCACTGACAGAAACACAGAGAGAGACACTGACAGAATTGCAGAGAGACATTGACAGAAACACAAAGACACTGACAGAAACAGAGAGTGTGACTGCGAGAGAGAGAGAGAGAGAGAGACATTGACAAAAGCACAAAGAGAGAGACATTGACAGAAACACAGAGACATTGACAGAAACACAGAGGCACTGACAGAAACACAGAGAGAGACACTGACAGAATTGCAGAGAGACATTGACAGAAACACAGAGAGAGACACTGACAGAAATGCAGAGAGAGACACTGACAGAAACACAGAGAGACACTGACAGAAACACACAAACACTGACAGAAATAGCGAGAGACACTGACAGAGACACATATAGAAAAACACTTACCGGGACACACAGAGAGACACTGATAGAAACATAGAGACACTGACAGGAACAGAGAGAGAGAGACACTGACAGAGACACTGACAGAAACATACAGAGAGACACAGACAGAAACACACAGAGAGACACTGACAGAAAGGCAGAGAGAGACGCTGACAGAAACCCAGGGAGAGACACTGACAGAAACCCAGGGAGAGACACTGACAGAAACACACAGAGAGACACTGACAGAAACCCAGAGATGCTGTCAGGAACACAGAGAAACTGAGAAACACAGAGAGACACTGACAGAAACACAGAGACACTGAGAATCCCAGAGAGACACTGACAGAATAACAGAGATAGACACTGACAGAAACTCACACAGACACACAAACAGAAACACACAGCGAGACATTGACAGAAACACACAGAGAGACACTGACAGAAACCCAGGGACAGACACTGACAGAAACACACAGAGAGACACTGACAGAAACACAAAGAGAGACACTGACAGAAACACACAGAGAGACACTGACAGAAAGGAACAGAGAGACACTGACAGAAACACAGAGACACTGACAGAAACCCAGGGAGAGACACTGACAGAAACCCAGGGAGAGACACTGACAGAAACACAGACAGAGACACTGACAGAAACACACAGAGAGACACTGACAGAAACACAAAGAGAGACACTGACAGAAACCCAGAGACACTGACAGAAACACACAGAGAGACACTGACAGAAACACACAGAGAGACACTGACAGAAACCAAGAGACACTGACAGAAACACAGAGAGAGACACTGACAGAAACACACAGAGAGACACTGACAGAAACACGAAGAGAGACACTGACAGAAACCCAGAGAGAGACCCACTGACCGAAAAACAGAGAGAAAGACACTGATAGAAACACAGAGAGACACTGAAACACACAGAGAGACACTGACAGAAACACAGAGAGAGATAAACTGATAGAAACACACAGAGAGACACTGACAGAAACAGAGAGAAAGACACTGACAGAAACACAGAGTGAGAGACACTGCCAGAAACAGTGAGAGACACTGTCAGAAACATAGATAGACACTGACAGAAACACAAAGACACTGACAGAAACAGAGAGTGTGACTGCGAGAGAGAGAGAGAGACATTGACAAAAGCACAAAGAGAGAGAAATTGACAGAAACACAGAGGCACTGACAGAAACACAGAGAGAGGCACTGACAGAAACACAGAGAGAGACACTGACAGAATTGCAGAGAGACATTGACAGAAACACAGAGAGAGACACTGACAGAAACGCAGAGAGAGACACTGACAGAAACACACAGACACTGACAGAAATAGCGAGAGACACTGACAGAGACACGTATAGAAAAACACTTACCGGGACACACAGAGAGAAACATAGAGCCACTGACAGGAACAGAAAGAGAGAGACACTGACAGAAACATACAGAGAGACACAGGCAGAAACACACAGAGAGACACTGACAGAAAGGCAGAGAGAGACACTGACAGAAACCCAGGGAGAGACACTGACAGAAACCCTGGGAGAGACACTGACAGAAACACACAGAGAGACAGTGACAGAAACGCAGAGTTGCTGTCAGGAACACAGAGAAACTACGAACACAGAGAGACACTGACAGAAACACAGAGACACTGAGAATCCCAGAGAGACACTGACAGAAACACACAGAGAGACACTGACAGAAACACAAACAGAGACACTGACAGAAACACACAGAGAGACACTGACAGAAACACACAGAGAGACACTGACAGAAACACAACGAGAGACACTGACAGAAACCAAGAGACACTGACAGAAACACAGAGAGAGACACTGACAGAAACACACAGAGAGACACTGACAGAAACACGAAGAGAGACACTGACAGAAACCCAGAGACACTGACAGAAACACACAGAGAGACACTGACAGAAAGGCACAGAGAGACACTGACAGAAACACAACGACACTGACAGAAACCCAGGGAGAGACACTGACAGAAACCCAGGCAGAGACACTGACAGAAACCCAGAGACTCAGACAGGAACAGAAAGAGAGAGACACTGACAGAGACACTGACAGAAACACACAGAGAGACACTGACAGAAAGGCACAGTGAAACTGGCGGAAACACATAAAGACACTGACAGAAACACAGCCACACTGACTTACAGCAACACACAGAGAGCCGCTGAGAGAATCAGAAAGAGAGACACTGACAGAAACTCAGGGAGAGACACTGACAGAAACACACAGAGAGACACTGACAGAAACACAGAGAGAGACCCACTGACCGAAAAACAGAGAGAAAGACACTGATAGAAAAACAGAGAGACACTGAAACACACAGAGAGACACTGACAGAAACAGAGAGAGAAAGACACTGACAGAAACACAGAGTGAGAGACACTGCCAGAAACAGTGAAACACACAGAGAAACACTGACAGAAAGGCACAGAGAGACACTGACAGAAACTCAGGGAGAGACACTGACAGAAACACACAGAGAGACACTGACAGAAACACACAGAGACACTGACAGAAACACAAAGAGAGACACTGACAGAAACCCAGAGACACTGACAGAAACACACAGAGATACACTGACAGGAACACAAAGAGAGACACTGACAGAAACACAAAGAGAGACACTGACAGAAACCCAGAGACACTGACAGAAACACACAGAGAGACACTGACAGAAAGGCACAGAGACACACTGACAGAAACACAGAGACACTGACAGAAACCCAGGGAGAGACACTGACGGAAACACACAGAGAGACACGGACAGAAACCCAGAGACACTTACAGGACCAGAAAGAGAGAGACACTGACAGAGACATTGACAGAACCCCAGAGAGAGACACTGACAGAAACAGACAGAGAGACATTGACAGAAAGCACAGAGACACTGACAGAAACACAGAGACACTGAGAATCCCAAAGAGACACTGCCAGAAAAACAGAGAGAGACACTGACAGAAATACACACAGAGACACTGACAGAAACACACAGAGAGACACTGACAGAAACACACAGAGAGGCATTGACAGAAAGGCACAGAGACACTGACAGAAACACAGAGACTCTGAGAATCCAAAAGAGACACTGCCAGAATAACAGAGAGAGACACTGACAGAAATACAAACAGAGACACTGACAGAAACACACAGAGAGACACTGACAGAAACACAGGGAGAGACACTGACAGAACCCCAGAGAGAGACACTGACAGAAACAGACAGAGAGACACTGACAGAAACCCAGGGAGAGGCACTGACAGAAACACACAGAGAGGCACTGACAGAAACCCAGAGACGCTGAGAATCCCTGAGAGACACTGACAGAATAACAGAGATAGACACTGACAGAAACACACACAGACCCACAAACAGAAACACACAGAGAGACATTGACAGAAACAGGCAGAGACACTGACAGAAACCCAGAGACACTAACAGGAACAGAAAGAGAGACACTGACAGAAACACACAGAGAGACACTGACAGAAAGGCACAGAGAGACACTGACAGAAACTCAGGGAGAGACACTGACAGAAACCCAGGGAGAGACACTGACAGAAAGGCACAGAGAGACACTGACAGAAACTCAGGGAGAGACACTGACAGAAACCCAGGGAGAGACACTGACAGAAACACACAGAGAGACACTGACAGTAACCCAGAGACGCTGAGAATCCCAGAGAGACACTGACAGAATAACAGAGATAGACTCAGACAGAAACACACACAGAACCACAAACAGAAACACACAGAGAGACACTGACAGAAACACAAAGAGAGACACTGACAGAAACACACAGAGAGACACTGACAGAAACACAGAGACACTGAGAATCCCAGAGAGACACTGACAGAATAACAGAGATAGACACTGACAGAAACACACACAGACCCACAAACAGAAACACACAGAGAGACATTGACAGAAACAGGCAGAGACACTGACAGAAACCCAGGGAGATACACTGACAGAAACACACAGAGAGACACTGACAGAAACGCAGAGAGAGACACTGACAGAAACACAGAGAGACACTGACAGAAACACACAAACACTGACAGAAATAGCGAGAGACACTGACAGAGACACATATAGAAAAACACTTACCGGGACACACAGAGAGACACTGATAGAAACATAGAGACACTGACTGGAACAGAGAGAGAGAGACACTGACAGAGACACTGACAGAAACATACAGAGAGACACAGACAGAAACACACAGAGAGACACTGACAGAAAGGCAGAGAGAGACACTGACAGAAACCCAGGGAGAGACACTGACAGAAACCCAGGGAGAGACACTGACAGAAACACACAGAGAGACACTGACAGAAACACACAGAGAGACACTGACAGAAACCCAGAGATGCTGTCAGGAACACAGAGAAACTGAGAAACACAGAGAGACACTGACAGAAACACAGAGACACTGAGAATCCCAGAGAGACACTGACAGAATAACAGAGATAGACACTGACAGAAACTCACCCAGACACACAAACAGAAACACACAGCGAGACATTGACAGAAACACACAGAGAGACACTGACAGAAACCCAGGGAGAGACACTGACAGAAACACACAGAGAGACACTGACAGAAACACAAAGAGAGACACTGACAGAAACACACAGAGAGACACTGACAGAAAGGAACAGAGAGACACTGACAGAAACACAGAGACACTGACAGAAACCCAGGGAGAGACACTGACAGAAACCCAGGGAGAGACACTGACAGAAACACACAGAGAGACACTGACAGAAACACACAGAGAGACACTGACAGAAACCAAGAGACACTGACAGAAACACAGAGAGAGACACTGACAGAAACACACAGAGAGACACTGACAGAAACACGAAGAGAGACACTGACAGAAACCCAGAGACACTGACAGAAACACACAGAGAGACACTAACAGAAAGGCACAGAGAGACACTGACAGAAACACAACGACACTGACAGAAACCCAGGGAGAGACACTGACAGAAACCCAGGCAGAGACACTGACAGAAACCCAGTGACTCAGACAGGAACAGAAAGAGAGAGACACTGACAGAGACACTGACAGAAACACACAGAGAGACACTGACAGAAAGGCACAGTGAAACTGGCGGAAACACATAAAGACACTGACAGAAACACAGCCACACTGACTTACAGCAACACACAGAGAGCCGCTGAGAGAATCAGAAAGAGAGACACTGACAGAAACTCAGGGAGAGACACTGACAGAAACACACAGAGAGACACTGACAGAAACACAGAGAGAGACCCACTGACCGAAAAACAGAGAGAAAGACACTGATAGAAAAACAGAGAGACACTGAAACACACAGAGAGACACTGACAGAAACAGAGAGAGAAAGACACTGACAGAAACACAGAGTGAGAGACACTGCCAGAAACAGTGAAACACACAGAGAAACACTGACAGAAAGGCACAGAGAGACACTGACAGAAACTCAGGGAGAGACACTGACAGAAACACACAGAGAGACACTGACAGAAACACACAGAGAGACACTGACAGAAACACAAAGAGAGACACTGACAGAAACCCAGAGACGGTGACAGAAACACACAGAGATACACTGACAGGAACACAAAGAGAGACACTGACAGAAACACAAAGAGAGACACTGACAGAAACCCAGAGACACTGACAGAAACACACAGAGAGACACTGACAGAAAGGCACAGAGACACACTGACAGAAACACAGAGACACTGACAGAAACCCAGGGAGAGACACTGACGGAAACACACAGAGAGACACGGACAGAAACCCAGAGACACTTACAGGACCAGAAAGAGAGAGACACTGACAGAGACATTGACAGAACCCCAGAGAGAGACACTGACAGAAACAGACAGAGAGACATTGACAGAAAGCACAGAGACACTGACAGAAACACAGAGACACTGAGAATCCCAAAGAGACACTGCCAGAAAAACAGAGAGAGACACTGACAGAAATACACACAGAGACACTGACAGAAACACACAGAGAGACACTGACAGAAACACACAGAGAGGCATTGACAGAAAGGCACAGAGACACTGACAGAAACACAGAGACTCTGAGAATCCAAAAGAGACACTGCCAGAATAACAGAGAGAGACACTGACAGAAATACAAACAGAGACACTGACAGAAACACACAGAGAGACACTGACAGAAACACAGGGAGAGACACTGACAGAACCCGAGAGAGAGACACTGACAGAAACAGACAGAGAGACACTGACAGAAACCCAGGGAGAGGCACTGACAGAAACACACAGAGAGGCACTGACAGAAACCCAGAGACGCTGAGAATCCCAGAGAGACACTGACAGAATAACAGAGATAGACACTGACAGAAACACACACAGACCCACAAACAGAAACACACAGAGAGACATTGACAGAAACAGGCAGAGACACTGACAGAAACCCAGAGACACTAACAGGAACAGAAAGAGAGACACTGACAGAAACACACAGAGAGACACTGACAGAAAGGCACAGAGAGACACTGACAGAAACTCAGGGAGAGACACTGACAGAAACCCAGGGAGAGACACTGACAGAAAGGTACAGAGAGACACTGACAGAAACTCAGGGAGAGACACTGACAGAAACCCAGGGAGAGACACTGACAGAAACACACAGAGAGACACTGACAGAAACACAGAGAGAGACCCACTGACCGAAAAACAGAGAGAAAGACACTGATAGAAAAACAGAGAGACACTGAAACACACAGAGAGACACTGACAGAAACAGAGAGAGAAAGACACTGACAGAAACACAGAGTGAGAGACACTGCCAGAAACAGTGAAACACACAGAGAGACACTGACAGAAAGGCACAGAGAGACACTGACAGAAACTCAGGGAGAGACACTGACAGAAACCCAGGGAGAGACACTGACAGAAACACACAGAGAGACACTGACAGAAACCCAGAGACGCTGAGAATCCCAGAGAGACACTGACAGAATAACAGAGATAGACACAGACAGAAACACACACAGAACCACAAACAGAAACACACAGAGAGACACTGACAGAAACACAAAGAGAGACACTGACAGAAACACACAGAGAGACACTGACAGAAACACAGAGACACTGAGAATCCCAGAGAGACACTGACAGAATAACAGAGATAGACACTGACAGAAACACACACAGACCCACAAACAGAAACACACAGAGAGACATTGACAGAAACAGGCAGAGACACTGACAGAAACCCAGGGAGAGACACTGACAGAAACACACAGAGAGACACTGACAGAAACACACAAACACTGACAGAAATAGCGAGAGACACTGACAGAGACACATATAGAAAAACACTTACCGGGACACACAGAGAGACACTGATAGAAACATAGAGACACTGACAGGAACAGAGAGAGAGAGACACTGACAGAAACATACAGAGAGACACAGACAGAAACACACAGAGAGACACTGACAGAAAGGCAGAGAGAGACACTGACAGAAACCCAGGGAGAGACACTGACAGAAACCCAGGGAGAGACACTGACAGAAACACACAGAGAGACACTGACAGAAACACACAGAGAGACACTGACAGAAACCCAGAGATGCTGTCAGGAACACAGAGAAACTGAGAAACACAGAGAGACACTGACAGAAACACAGAGACACTGAGAATCCCAGAGAGACACTGACAGAATAACAGAGATAGACACTGACAGAAACTCACACAGACACACAAACAGAAACACACAGAGAGACATTGACAGAAACAGGCAGAGACACTGACAGAAACCCAGAGACACTAACAGGAACAGAAAGAGAGACACTGACAGAAACACACAGAGAGACACTGACAGAAAGGCACAGAGAGACACTGACAGAAACTCAGGGAGAGACACTGACAGAAACACAGACAGAGACACTGACAGAAACACAAAGAGAGACACTGACAGAAACACACAGAGAGACACTGACAGAAAGGAACAGAGAGACACTGACAGAAACACAGAGACACTGACAGAAACCCAGGGAGAGACACTGACAGAAACCCAGGGAGAGACACTGACAGAAACACAGACAGAGACACTGACAGAAACATACAGAGAGACACTGACAGAAACACAAAGAGAGACACTGACAGAAACCCAGAGACACTGACAGAAACACACAGAGAGACACTGACAGAAACACACAGAGAGACACTGACAGAAACACAACGAGAGACACTGACAGAAACCAAGAGACACTGACAGAAACACAGAGAGAGACACTGACAGAAACACACAGAGAGACACTGACAGAAACACGAAGAGAGACACTGACAGAAACCCAGAGACACTGACAGAAACACACAGAGAGACACTGACAGAAAGGCACAGAGAGACACTGACAGAAACACAACGACACTGACAGAAACCCAGGGAGAGACACTGACAGAAACCCAGGCAGAGACACTGACAGAAACCCAGAGACTCAGACAGGAACAGAAAGAGAGAGACACTGACAGAGACACTGACAGAAACACACAGAGAGACACTGACAGAAAGGCACAGTGAAACTGGCGGAAACACATAAAGACACTGACAGAAACACAGCCACACTGACTTACAGCAACACACAGAGAGCCGCTGAGAGAATCAGAAAGAGAGACACTGACAGAAACTCAGGGAGAGACACTGACAGAAACACACAGAGAGACACTGACAGAAACACAGAGAGAGACCCACTGACCGAAAAACAGAGAGAAAGACACTGACAGAAAAACAGAGAGACACTGAAACACACAGAGAGACACTGACAGAAACAGAGAGAGAAAGACACTGACAGAAACACAGAGTGAGAGACACTGCCAGAAACAGTGAAACACACAGAGAAACACTGACAGAAAGGCACAGAGAGACACTGACAGAAACTCAGGGAGAGACACTGACAGAAACACACAGAGAGACACTGACAGAAACACACAGAGAGACACTGACAGAAACACAAAGAGAGACACTGACAGAAACCCAGAGACGGTGACAGAAACACACAGAGATACACTGACAGGAACACAAAGAGAGACACTGACAGAAACACAAAGAGAGACACTGACAGAAACCCAGAGACACTGACAGAAACACACAGAGAGACACTGACAGAAAGGCACAGAGACACACTGACAGAAACACAGAGACACTGACAGAAACCCAGGGAGAGACACTGACGGAAACACACAGAGAGACACGGACAGAAACCCAGAGACACTTACAGGACCAGAAAGAGAGAGACACTGACAGAGACATTGACAGAACCCTAGAGAGAGACACTGACAGAAACAGACAGAGAGACATTGACAGAAAGCACAGAGACACTGACAGAAACACAGAGACACTGAGAATCCCAAAGAGGCACTGCCAGAAAAACAGAGAGAGACACTGACAGAAATACACACAGAGACACTGACAGAAACACACAGAGAGACACTGACAGAAACACACAGAGAGGCATTGACAGAAAGGCACAGAGACACTGACAGAAACACAGAGACTCTGAGAATCCAAAAGAGACACTGCCAGAATAACAGAGAGAGACACTGACAGAAATACAAACAGAGACACTGACAGAAACACACAGAGAGACACTGACAGAAACACAGGGAGAGACACTGACAGAACCCCAGAGAGAGACACTGACAGAAACAGACAGAGAGACACTGACAGAAACCCAGGGAGAGGCACTGACAGAAACCCAGAGACGCTGAGAATCCCAGAGAGACACTGACAGAATAACAGAGATAGACACTGACAGAAACACACACAGACCCACAAACAGAAACACACAGAGAGACATTGACAGAAACAGGCAGAGACACTGACAGAAACCCAGAGACACTAACAGGAACAGAAAGAGAGACACTGACAGAAACACACAGAGAGACACTGACAGAAAGGCACAGAGAGACACTGACAGAAACTCAGGGAGAGACACTGACAGAAACCCAGGGAGAGACACTGACAGAAAGGCACAGAGAGACACTGACAGAAACTCAGGGAGAGACACTGACAGAAACCCAGGGAGAGACACTGACAGAAACACACAGAGAGACACTGACAGAAACACAGAGAGAGACCCACTGACCGAAAAACAGAGAGGAAGACACTGATAGAAAAACAGAGAGACACTGAAACACACAGAGAGACACTGACAGAAACAGAGAGAGAAAGACACTGACAGAAACACAGAGTGAGAGACACTGCCAGAAACAGTGAAACACACAGAGAGACACTGACAGAAAGGCACAGAGAGACACTGACAGAAACTCAGGGAGAGACACTGACAGAAACCCAGGGAGAGACACTGACAGAAACACACAGAGAGACACTGACAGAAACCCAGAGACGCTGAGAATCCCAGAGAGACACTGACAGAATAACAGAGATAGACACAGACAGAAACACACACAGAACCACAAACAGAAACACACAGAGAGACACTGACAGAAACACAAAGAGAGACACTGACAGAAACACACAGAGAGACACTGACAGAAACACAGAGACACTGAGAATCCCAGAGAGACACTGACAGAATAACAGAGATAGACACTGACAGAAACACACACAGACCCACAAACAGAAACACACAGAGAGACATTGACAGAAACAGGCAGAGACACTGACAGAAACCCAGGGAGAGACACTGACAGAAACACACAGAGAGACACTGACAGAAACGCAGAGAGAGACACTGACAGAAACACAGAGAGACACTGACAGAAACACACAAACACTGACAGAAATAGCGAGAGACACTGACAGAGACACATATAGAAAAACACTTACCGGGACACACAGAGAGACACTGATAGAAACATAGAGACACTGACAGGAACAGAGAGAGAGAGACACTGACAGAGACACTGACAGAAACATACAGAGAGACACAGACAGAAACACACAGAGAGACACTGACAGAAAGGCAGAGAGAGACACTGACAGAAACCCAGGGAGAGACACTGACAGAAACACACAGAGAGACACTGACAGAAACACACAGAGAGACACTGACAGAAACCCAGAGATGCTGTCAGGAACACAGAGAAACTGAGAAACACAGAGAGACACTGACAGAAACACAGAGACACTGAGAATCCCAGAGAGACACTGACAGAATAACAGAGATAGACACTGACAGAAACTCACACAGACACACAAACAGAAACACACAGCGAGACATTGACAGAAACACACAGAGAGACACTAACAGAAACCCAGGGAGAGACACTGACAGAAACACAGACAGAGACACTGACAGAAACACAAAGAGAGACACTGACAGAAACACACAGAGAGACACTGACAGAAAGGAACAGAGAGACACTGACAGAAACACAGAGACACTGACAGAAACCCAGGGAGAGACACTGACAGAAACCCAGGGAGAGACACTGACAGAAACACAGACAGAGACACTGACAGAAACATACAGAGAGACACTGACAGAAACACAAAGAGAGACACTGACAGAAACCCAGAGACACTGACAGAAACACACAGAGAGACACTGACAGAAACACACAGAGAGACACTGACAGAAACACGAGAGACACTGACAGAAACCAAGAGACACTGACAGAAACACAGAGAGAGACACTGACAGAAACACACAGAGAGACACTGACAGAAACACGAAGAGAGACACTGACAGAAACCCAGAGACACTGACAGAAACACACAGAGAGACACTGACAGAAAGGCACAGAGAGACACTGACAGAAACACAACGACACTGACAGAAACCCAGGGAGAGACACTGACAGAAACCCAGGCAGAGACACTGACAGAAACCCAGAGACTCAGACAGGAACAGAAAGAGAGAGACACTGACAGAGACACTGACAGAAACACAACGAGAGACACTGACAGAAACCAAGAGACACTGACAGAAACACAGAGAGAGACACTGACAGAAACACACAGAGAGACACGGACAGAAACACACAGAGAGACACTGACAGAAAGGCACAGTTAAACTGGCGGAAACACATAAAGACACTGACAGAAACACAGCCACACTGACTTACAGCAACACACAGAGAGCCACTGAGAGAATCAGAAAGAGAGACACTGACAGAAACTCAGGGAGAGACACTGACAGAAACACACAGAGAGACACTGACAGAAACACAGAGAGAGACCCACTGACCGAAAAACAGAGAGAAAGACACTGATAGAAACACAGAGAGCTACTGAAACACACAGAGAGACACTGACAGAAACACAGAGAGAGATAAACTGATAGAAACACACAGAGAGACACTGACAGAAACAGAGAGAGAAAGACACTGACAGAAACACAGAGTGAGAGACACTGCCAGAAACAGTGAGAGACACTGTCAGAAACATAGATAGACACTGACAGAAACACAAAGACACTGACAGAAACAGAGAGTGTGACTGCGAGAGAGAGAGAGAGAGAGAGACATTGACAAAAGCACAAAGAGAGAGACATTGACAGAAACACAGAGGCACTGACAGAAACACAGAGAGAGGCACTGACAGAAACACAGAGAGAGACACTGACAGAATTGCAGAGAGACATTGACAGAAACACAGAGAGAGACACTGACAGAAACGCAGAGAGAGACACTGACAGAAACACACAGACACTGACAGAAATAGCGAGAGACACTGACAGAGACACATATAGAAAAACACTGACCGGGACACACAGAGAGACACTGATAGAAACATAGAGACACTGACAGGAACAGAGAGAGAGAGACACTGACAGAGACACTGACAGAAACATACAGAGAGACACAGACAGAAACACACAGAGAGACACTGACAGAAAGGCAGAGAGAGACACTGACAGAAACCCAGGGAGAGACACTGACAGAAACCCAGGGAGAGACACTGACAGAACCACACAGAGAGACACTGACAGAAACACACAGAGAGACACTGACAGAAACCCAGAGATGCTGTCAGGAACACAGAGAAACTGAGAAACACAGAGAGACACTGACAGAAACACAGAGACACTGAGAATCCCAGAGAGACACTGACAGAATAACAGAGATAGACACTGACAGAAACTCACACAGACACACAAACAGAAACACACAGCGAGACATTGACAGAAACACACAGAGAGACACTAACAGAAACCCAGGGAGAGACACTGACAGAAACACAGACAGAGACACTGACAGAAACACAAAGAGAGACACTGACAGAAACACACAGAGAGACACTGACAGAAAGGAACAGAGAGACACTGACAGAAACACAGAGACACTGACAGAAACCCAGGGAGAGACACTGACAGAAACCCAGGGAGAGACACTGACAGAAACACAGACAGAGACACTGACAGAAACATACAGAGAGACACTGACAGAAACACAAAGAGAGACACTGACAGAAACCCAGAGACACTGACAGAAACACACAGAGAGACACTGACAGAAACACACAGAGAGACACTGACAGAAACACAACGAGAGACACTGACAGAAACCAAGAGACACTGACAGAAACACAGAGAGAGACACTGACAGAAACACACAGAGAGACACTGACAGAAACACGAAGAGAGACACTGACAGAAACCCAGAGACACTGACAGAAACACACAGAGAGACACTGACAGAAAGGCACAGAGAGACACTGACAGAAACACAACGACACTGACAGAAACCCAGGGAGAGACACTGACAGAAACCCAGGCAGAGACACTGACAGAAACCCAGAGACTCAGACAGGAACAGAAAGAGAGAGACACTGACAGAGACACTGACAGAAACACACAGAGAGACACTGACAGAAACACAACGAGAGACACTGACAGAAACCAAGAGACACTGACAGAAACACAGAGAGAGACACTGACAGAAACACACAGAGAGACACTGACAGAAACCCAGAGAGACACTGACAGAAAGGCACAGTTAAACTGGCGGAAACACATAAAGACACTGACAGAAACACAGCCACACTGACTTACAGCAACACACAGAGAGCCGCTGAGAGAATCAGAAAGAGAGACACTGACAGAAACTCAGGGAGAGACACTGACAGAAACACACAGAGAGACACTGACAGAAACACAGAGAGAGACCCACTGACCGAAAAACAGAGAGAAAGACACTGATAGAAACACAGAGAGCTACTGAAACACACAGAGAGACACTGACAGAAACACAGAGAGAGATAAACTGATAGAAACACACAGAGAGACACTGACAGAAACAGAGAGAGAAAGACACTGACAGAAACACAGAGTGAGAGACACTGCCAGAAACAGTGAGAGACACTGTCAGAAACATAGATAGACACTGACAGAAACACAAAGACACTGACAGAAACAGAGAGTGTGACTGCGAGAGAGAGAGAGAGAGAGAGACATTGACAAAAGCACAAAGAGAGAGACATTGACAGAAACACAGAGGCACTGACAGAAACACAGAGAGAGGCACTGACAGAAACACAGAGAGAGACACTGACAGAATTGCAGAGAGACATTGACAGAAACACAGAGAGAGACACTGACAGAAACGCAGAGAGAGACACTGACAGAAACACACAGACACTGACAGAAATAGCGAGAGACACTGACAGAGACACATATAGAAAAACACTTACCGGGACACACAGAGAGAAACATAGAGACACTGACAGGAACAGAAAGAGAGAGACACTGACAGAGACACTGACAGAAACATACAGAGAGACACAGGCAGAAACACACAGAGAGACACTGACAGAAAGGCAGAGAGAGACACTGACAGAAACCCAGGGAGAGACACTGACAGAAACCCTGGGAGAGACACTGACAGAAACACACAGAGAGACAGTGACAGAAACGCAGAGTTGCTGTCAGGAACACAGAGAAACTACGAACACAGAGAGACACTGACAGAAACACAGAGACACTGAGAATCCCAGAGAGGCACTGACAGAAACACACAGAGAGACACTGACAGAAACACAAAAAGAGACACTGACTGAAACACACAGAGAGACACTGACAGAAACACAAAGAGAGACACTGACAGAAACCCAGAGACACTGACAGAAACACACAGAGATACACTGACAGGAACACAAAGAGAGACACTGACAGAAACACAAAGAGAGACACTGACAGAAACCCAGAATCACTGACAGAAACACACAGAGAGACACTGACAGAAAGGCACAGAGAGACACTGACAGAAACACAGAGACACTGACAGAAACCCAGGGAGAGACACTGACGGAAACACACAGAGAGACACTGACAGAAACCCAGAGACACTTACAGGACCAGAAAGAGAGAGACACTGACAGAGACATTGACAGAACCCCAGAGAGAGACACTGACAGAAACAGACAGAGAGACATTGACAGAAAGCACAGAGACACTGACAGAAACACAGTGACACTGAGAATCCCAAAGAGACACTGCCAGAAAAACAGATAGAGACACTGACAGAAATACACACAGAGACACTGACAGAAATACACACAGAGACATTGACAGAAACACACAGAGAGACACTGACAGAAACATACAGAGAGACACTGACAGAAACACAGATACACTGAGAATCCCAGAGAGACACTGACAGAATAACAGAGACACTGACAGAAAGACACAGAGAGACACTGACAGAAACACACATAAAGAAACTGACAGAAACACGGCCACATTGACATACAGCAACACACAGAGAGACACTGACAGAAAGCCAGGGAGAGACACTGACAGAAACACACAAAGAGACACTGAGAGAAACACAAAGAGAGACACACTGACAGAAAACTAGAGACACTGACAGAAACACACAGAGAGACACTGACAGAAACACAAAGAGAGACACTGACAGAAACACACAGAGAGACACTGACAGAAACACACAGAGAGACATTGACAGAAAGGCACAGAGACACTGACAGAAACACAGAGACACTGACAATCCCAAATAGACACTGCCAGAAAAACAGAGAGAGACACTGACAGAAAGGCACAGAGAGACACTGACAGAAACACACAGAGAGACACTGACAGAAACACAGAGACACTGACAGAAACCCAGGGAGAGACACTGACAGAAACCCAGAGAGAGACACTGACAGAAACACACAGAGAGACACTGACAGAAAGGCACAGAGAGACACTGACAGAAACCCAGGGAGAGACACTGACAGAAACCCAGGGAGAGACACTGACAGAAACACACAGAGAGACACTGACATAAACCCAGAGACGCTGTCAGGAACACAGAGATACTGAGAAGCACAGAGACACTGACAGAATAACAGAGAGAGACACTGACAGAAACACAGAGACACTGAGAATCCCAGGGAGAGACACTGACAGAAACCCAGAGAGAGACACTGACAGAAACAGAAAGAGGGACACTGACAGAAACCCAGAGACACTAACAGGAACAGAAAGAGAGACACTGACAGAAACACACAGAGAGACACTGACAGAAAGGCACAGAGAGACACTGACAGAATAACAGAGAGAGACACTGACAAAGACACACAGAGAGACACTGACAGAAAGACAGAGAGAGACACAGACAGAAACAAACAGAGAGACACTGACAGAAACGCAGAGACACTGGCTGAAACATACAGAGAGACACTGACAGAAACTCACAGAGAGACACTGAGAGAAACCCAGAGAGAGACAATGACAGAAACACACAGCGAGACACTGACAGAAACACACAGAGAGACACTGACTGGAACCCAGAGAGAGACACTGACAGAAACACACAGAGAGACACTGACAGAAACACAAAGAGAGACACTGACAGAAACCCAGAGACACTGACAGAAACACACAGAGAGACACTGACAGAAAGGCACAGAGAGACACTGACAGAAACACACAGAGAGACATTGACAGAAAGGCACAGAGACACTGACAGAAACACAGAGAATCCGAAATTGACACTGCCAGAATAATAGAGACACTGACAGAAATACAAACAGAGACACTGGCAGAAACACACAGAGAGACACAGACAGAAACACATAGAGAGACACTGACAGAAACACAGAGACACTGAGAATCCCAGAGAGACACTGACAGAATAACAGAGACACTGACAGAAACCCAGGGAGAGACACTGACAGAAACACACAAAGAGACACTGAGAGAAACACAAAGATAGACACACTGACAGAAAACCAGAGACACTGACAGAAACACACAGAGAGACACTGACAGAAACCCAGAGCCACTGACAGAAACCCAGGGAGAGACACTGACAGAACCGCAGAGAGAGACACTGACAGAAACATACAGAGAGACACTGACAGAAACCCAGAGACACTAACAGGAACAGAAAGAGAGACACTGACAGAAACTCAGGGAGAGACACTGACAGAACCCCAGAGAGAGACACTGACAGAAACAGACAGAGAGACATTGACAGAAAGGCACAGAGACACTGACAGAAACAGACAGAGAGACACTGACAGAAACACACAACGAGACACTGACAGAAACACACAGAGAGACATTGACAGAAAGGCACAGAGACACTGACAGAAACACAGAGAATCCAAAATAGACACTGCCAGAATAACAGAGAGAGACACTGACAGAAATACAAACAGAGACACTGGCAGAAACACACAGAGAGACACTGACAGAAACACACAGAGAGACACTGACAGAAACACAGAGACACTGAGAATCCCAGAGAGACACTGACAGAATAACAGAGACACTGACAGAAACACACAGAGAGACACTGACAGAAACACACAAAGAGACACTGCGAGAAACACAAAGATAGACACACTGACAGAAAACCAGAGACACTGACAGAAACACACAGAGACACTGACAGAAACACACAGAGAGACACTGACAGAAACACAGAGACACTGACAGAAACCCAGGGAGAGACACTGACAGAACCCCAGAGAGAGACACTGACATAAACAGACAGAGAGACACTGACAGAAACACAGAGACACTAACAGGAACAGAAAGAGAGACACTGACAGAAACACTGAGACACTGACAGAAACCCAGGGAGAGACACTGACAGAACCCCAGAGAGAGACACTGACAGAAACACAGAGACACTGAGAATCCCAAAGAGACACTGCCAGAAAAACAGAGAGTGACACTGACAGAAATACACACAGAGACACTGACAGAAACACACAGAGAGTCACTGACAGAAACACACCGAGAGACATTGACAGAAAGGCACAGAGACACTGGCAGAAACACAGAGAATCCAAAAGAGACACTGCCAGAATAACAGAGACACTGACAGAAACACACAGAGAGACACTGACAGAAACACACATAAAGAAACTGACAGAAACACAGCCACATTGACATACAGCAACACACAGAGAGAAACTGACAGAAACCCAGGGAGAAACACTGACAGAAACACACAAAGAGACACTGACAGAAAACCAGAGACACTGACAGAAACACACAGAGACACTGGCAGAAACACACAGAGAGACACTGACAGAAAGGCACAGTGAGACACTGACAGAAACACAGAGACACTGACAGAAACCCAGGGAGAGACACTGACAGAACCCCAGAGAGAGACACTGAAAGAAACAGACAGAGAGACACTGACAGAAACCCAGAGACACTAACAGGAACACAAAGAGAGACACTGACAGAAACACTGAGACACTGACAGAAACTCAGGGAGAGACACTGACAGAACCCCAGAGAGAGACACTGACAGAAACAGACAGAGAGACATTGACAGAAAGGCACAGAGACACTGACAGAAACACAGAGACACTGAGAATCCCAAAGAGACACTGCCAGAAAAACAGAGAGAGACACTGACAGAAATACACACAGAGACACTGACAGAAACACACAGAGAGACACTGACAGAAACACACAGAGAGACATTGACAGAAAGGCACAGAGACACTGACAGAAACACAGAGAATCCGAAATTGACACTGCCAGAATAACAGAGAGAAACACTGACAGAAATACAAACAGAGACACTGGCAGAAACACACAGAGAGACACTGACAGAAACACAGAGACACTGAGAATCCCAGAGAGACACTGACAGAATAACAGAGACACCGACAGAAACACACAGAGAGACACTGACAGAAACACACAAAGAGACACTGAGAGAAACACAAAGATAGACACACTGACAGAAAACCAGAGACACTGACAGAAACACACAGAGACACTGACAGAAACACACAAGAGAGACACTGACAGAAAGGCACAGTGAGACACTGACAGAAACACAGAGACACTGACAGAAACCCAGGAAGAGACACTGACAGAACCCCAGAGAGAGACACTGACAGAAACAAACAGAGAGACACTGACAGAAACCCAGAGACACTAACAGGAACAGAAAGAGAGACACTGACAGAAACACACAGAGAGACACTGACAGAAAGGCACAGAGAGACACTGACAGAAACCCAGGGAGAGACACTGACAGAAACACACAGAGAGACACTGACAGAATAACAGAGAGAGACACTGACAGAAACACAGAGACACTGAGAATCCCAGAGAGACACTGACAGAATAACAGAGATAGACACTGACAGAAACACACACCGACACACAAACAGAAACACACAAGGGACATTGACAGAAACACGCAGAGAAACACTGACAGAAACCCAGGGAGAGACACTGACAGAAACACACAGAGAGACACTGACAGAAACACAAAGAGAGGCATTGACAGAAACACACAGAGAGACACTGACAGAAACCCAGGGAGAGACACTGACAGAAAAACTGAGAGACACTGACAGAAACCCAGAGACACTGACAGGAACACAGAGATACTGAGAAACCCAGAGAAACACTGACAGAAACCCAGAGCAACACTGACAGAAACCCAGAGACACTGTCAGGAACACAGAGAGAGAGAGACACTGATAGAAACACAGAGAGAGAGACACTGACTGAAACACAGAGAGAGACACACTGACAGAAACACACAGAGAGACACTGACATAAACCCAGAGACACTGACTGGAACACAGAGATACTGAGAAACCCAGATAGACACTGACAGAATAACAGAGAGAGACACTGACAAAGACACACAGAGAGGCACTGACAGAAAGACACAGAGAGACACAGACAGAAACACACAGAGAGACACTGACAGAAACGCGGAGACACTGGCTGAAACATACAGAGAGACACTGACATAAACTCACAGAGAGACACTGAGAGAAATCCAGAGAGAGACAATGACAGAAACACACAGTGAGACACTGACAGAAACTCACAGAGAGACACTGAGAGAAACCCAGAGAGAGACAATGACAGAAACACACAGAGAGACACTGACACAAACACAGAGAGACACTGACAGAAACACAAAGAGAGACACTGACAGAAACACACAGAGAGACACTGACAGAAACCAAGAGACACTGACAGAAACACACAGAGAGACACTGACAGAAACACAAAGAGAGACACTGACAGAAACCCAGAGACACTGACAGAAACACAACGACACTGACAGAAACCCAGGGAGAGACACAGACAGAAACCCAGCGAGAGACACTGACAGAAATACACAGAGAGACACTGACAGAAACCCAGAGACTCAGACAGGAACAAAAGAGAGAGACACTGACAGAGACACTGACAGAAAGACACTGACAGAAACACAGCCACACTGACTGACAGCAACACACAGAGAGACACTGACAGAATCAGAAAGAGAGAGACACTGACAGAAACCCAGGGAGAGACACTGACAGAAACACACAGAGAGACACTGACAGAAACGCAAAGAGAGACACAGACAGAAACCCAGGGAGAGACACTGACAGAAATACACATCCCCTGCCCTGACATGACAGCGGCCACAGTCGTTAAAGCCCTTAACACCATATTCACACTGTTCGGTTGCCCCGCATACGTCCACAGCGACAGGGGGTCCTCCTTCATGAGTGACGAGCTGCGCCAGTTCCTGCTCAGCAACGGTATAGCCTCGAGCAGGACGACCAGCTACAACCCACGGGGGATCGGGCAAGTAGAGAGGGAGAACGGCCTGGAATACCGTCCTACTGGCCCTACGGTCCAGGGACCTCCCAGTTTCACGGTGGCAGGAGGTCCTCCCGGACGATCTCCACTCCATCCAGTCGCTACTGTGTACTAGCACTAACCAAACGCCTCATGAGCGCCTCCTTGTCTTCCCCACGAAGTCCTCCTCTGGAACGTCGCTGCCGACCTGGCTGGCGGTCCCAGGACCCATCCTGCTCCGAAAACATGTGCGGGCGCACAAGTCGGACCCGTTGGTCGAGAGGGTTCGCCTCCTCCACGTGAACCCGCAGTACACTTACGTGGAGTACCCCGACGGCCGACAGGACACGGTCTCCCTGCGAGATCTGGCGCCCGCCGGCAACACACACACCCCCCCGACACCAATCACCCCTTCCCTGCCACCGGCGCACCCCGCGAGCGCCCCCTTCCCGGGGGGATCGGTCCTCCTCCCAGGTCCGACCAGAAGTGAAGCGGAAGCAGAAACCGTAAGGCTCCCGGAGACGACAACACGGGAACAAGCACCACCACCGGGTCCGAGGCGATCGACGAGGACGACCAGACCACCCGACCGACTGGTGGCATCAATGTAACACTACTATATTGTGGACTGTAACAAGAACGTTTTCCTTTTCCCCCTTTTAATGTAAATAGTTCAGATAGAAACACAGAGAGAGACACTGATAGAAACACAGAGAGAGAGACACTGACAGAAACACACAGAGAGACACTGACAGAAACACATAGAGAGACACTGACAGAAAGGCACAGTGAAACTGGTGGAAACCCATAAAGACACTGGCAGAAACACAGCCACACTGACTGACAGCAACACACAGAGAAACACTGACAGAATCAGAAAGAGAGAGACACTTGCAGAAACCCAGGGAGAGACACTGACAGAAACACAAAGAGAGACACTGACAGAAACCCAGAGACACTGACAGAAACACACAGAGAGACACTGACAGAAAGGCACAGAGAGACACTGATAGCAACCCAGGGAAAGACACTGACAGAAACCCAGGGAGAGACACTGACAGAAACACACAGAGAGACACTGACAGAAACCCAGAGACACTGACAGGAACACAGAGATACTGAGAAACCCAGAGAGACAATGACAGGATAACAGAGAGAGAGACTGACAGAAACACAGAGACACTGAGAAAACCAGAGACAATGCCAGAATAACAGAGAGAGACACTGACAGAAACACACAGACACTGACAGAAATAGCGAGAGACACTGACAGAGACACATAAAGAAAAACAATTTCCGGGACACATAGAGAGGCACTGATAGAAACACAGAGACACTGACAGAAACAGAAAGAGAGAGACACAGACAGAAACACACACAGAGACACTGACAGAAACACACAGAGAGACATTGACAGAAACACACAGAGAGACACTGACAGAAACACAAAGACACTGACAGAAACCCAGGGAGAGACACTGACAGAAACCCAGGGAGAGACACTGACAGAAACACACAGAGAGACACTGACAGAATAACAGAGAGAGACACAGACAGAAACACACAGAGAGACACGGACAGAAACACACAGAGAGACACTGACAGAAAGGCACAGTGAGACACTGACAGAAACACAGAGACACTGACAGAAACCCAGGGAGAGACACTGTCAGAAACCCAGGGAGAGACACTGACAGAATAACAGAGAGAGACACTGACAGAATCACACAGAGCGACATTCACAGAAACACACAGAGAGACACTGACAGAAACACAAAGACACTGAGAATCCCAGAGAGACACTGCCAGAATAACAGAGAGAGACACTGACAGAAACACACAGAGACACTGACAGAAACACACAGAGAGACACCGACAGAAATACAGAGAGACACTGACAGAAACAGACAGAGAGGAACTGTCAGGAACACAGAGAGAGACACAGATAGAAACACAGAGAGAGACACAGATAGAAACACAGAGAGAGACACTGATAGAAACACAGAGAGAGAGACACTGACAGAATAACAGAGAGAGACACTGACAAAGACTCACAGAGAGACACTGACAGGAACACACAGAGAGGGCGAGACTCTCCGACCCCCCGCCGGTTCGGAGAATCGCCGGGAGCTGGCGTGAATCCTGCCCCCGCCGGTTGCCGGGTTCTCCGGCACCGGATATTCGGCGTCAGCTGGAAACGCGCCGCGCCGGTTGGCGGCCCCCCACCGCGATTCTCCGGCCCGGATGGGCCGAAGTCCCGCCGCTAAAATGCCTGTCTCGCCTGCGTAGATTAAACCACCTACCTTGCCGGCGGGACAAGGCGGCACGGGCGGGCTCCGGGGTCCTGGGGGGGTCGGGGGGCGATCTGGCCCCGGGGGTTGCCCCCACGGTGGCCTGGCCCGTGATCGGGGCCCACCGATCCGCGGGCGGGCCTGTGCCGTGGGGGCACTCTTTCCCTTCTGCCTTCGCCACGGCCTCCACCATGGCGGAGGCGGAAGAGACTCTCCCCACTGCGCATGCGCGGGAAACTGTCGGCGGCCGCTGACGCTCCCGCGCATGCGCCGCATTTCCGCGCCAGCTGGCGGGGCACCGAACGCCATTTCCGCCAGCTGGCGGGGCGGAAATCCCTCCGGCGCCGGCCTAGCCCCTCAATGTTGGGGCTCGGCCCCCAAAGCTGCGGAGCATTCCGCACCTTTGGGCCGGCGCGATGCCCGTCTGATTGGCGCCGTTTTGGGCGCCAGTAGGCGGACATCACGCCGCTGGGGGAGAATTTCGCCCACTGTACAGAAACACAGCCACACTGACTGACAGCAACACACAGTGAGACACTGACAGGAGCTCAGAGAGAGACACACTGACATAAACCCAAAGAGAGACACTGACCGAGAAACACAGAGTGACACTGACAGATAGACAGAGAGAGACACTGATAGAGACACTGACAGAAACACAGAGACAATGACAGAAACAGAGAGAGACACTGTCTGAAACATAGAGAGACACTGACAGAAACAGAGAGAGACACTGACAGAAACAGAGAGAGACACTGTCTGAAACATAGAGAGACACTGACAGAAACACAGAGAGACACTGACAGAAACAGAGAGAGAGACACTGACAGAAACACAGAGAGACACTGACAGAAACAGAGAGAGACACTGTCTGAAACATAGAGAGACACTGACAGAAACACAGAGAGACACTGACAGAAACAGAGAGAGAGACACTGACAGAAACACAGAGAGACACTGACAGAAACAGAGAGAGAGACACTGACAGAAACACAAAGAGAGAGACACTGACAGAAACACAAAGACACTGACAGAAACAGAGAGAGAGTGTCTGGGAGAGAGAGAGAGACATTGACAGAAACACAGAGAGAGGCACTGAGAGAATTGCAGAGAGAAATAACAGAAACACAGAGAGAGACACTGACACAAACACACAGACACTGACAGAAATAGCGAGAGACACGGACAGAGACACATATAGAAAAACACTTCCCGGGACACACAGAGAGACACTGACAGAAACACACAGAGAGACATTGACAGAAACACACAGAGAGACACTGACAGAAACACACAGAGAGAGACACTGACAGAAACACACAGAGAGACACTGACAGAAACAGAGAGAGACACTGACAGAAACACACAGAGAGACATTGACAGAAACACACAGAGAGACAATGACAGAAACCCAGAGACACTGACAGGAACACAGAGATACTGAGAAACCCAGAGAGACACTGACAGAATAACAGAGAGAGACACTGATAGAAACACAGAGAGAGAGACACTGACAGAAACACACAGAGAGACACTGACAGAATCAGACAGAGAGACACTGACAGAAACACAGAGAGAGAGACATTGACAGAAAAACAGAGAGCCACTGACAGAAGCTCACAGGGAGACACTGAGGGAAGCAGTGATTCTGACTGAAACACCGAGAGAGGGACACTGACAGAAACACAGAGACACGGACAGATAGACCGAGAGTGAGACACTGACAGAAACACTGAGAGAGAAACACTGACAGAAACACAGAGAAAGAGACACTGACAGAAACACAGAGAGACACTGACAGAAACAGAGAGAGAGACACTGACAGAAACACAAAGAGAGGGACACTGACAGAAACACAAAGACACTGACAGGAACTGAGAGAGACACTGAGAGAATTGCAGAGAGACATTGACAGAAACACAGAGAGAGACACTGATAGAAACGCAGAGAGAGACACTGACACAAACACACAGACAGAAATAGCGAGAGACACTGACAGAGACACATATAGAAAAACACTTCCCGGGACACACAGAGAGACGCTGATAGAAACACAGAGACACTGACAGGAACAGAAAGAGAGAGACGCTGACAGAAACATACAGAGAGACACTGACAGAAACACACAGAGAGCCACTGACAGAAACACAGAGACAATGACAGGAGTACAGAGAGAGACACTGACAGAAGCTCACAGGGAGACACTGAGGGAAACACAGATTCTCACTGAAACACCGAGAGAGGGTCACTGACAGAAACACAGAGACACGGACAGATAGACCGAGAGTGAGACACTGACAGAAATACTGAGAGAGAAACACTGACAGAAACAGAGAGAGAGAGATTGACAGAAACCCAGATTGAGAGGCAATGACAGAAACACAGATTTTGAGGCACTGACAGAAACACAATTAGGGAGGCAATGACAGATAAACAGAGATACAAACTGACAGAAATACAGACAGACACTGACAGAAACACAGAGACCCTGACAGAAACACAGAGACCCTGACAGAAACAGAGAGAGAGGCACTGACCGAAACCCAGATTATGAGGCACTGACAGAAACTCAATTAGGGAGGCAATGACAGATAAACAGAGATACAAACTGACAGAAACACAGAGAGACACTGACAGAAACACAGAGACACTGACAGAAACGCAGAGAGAGACACTGACAGAAACGCACAGAGAGACACTGACAGAAACGCACAGAGAGACACTGACAGAAAGGCACAGTGACACTGGCGGAAACACATAAAGACACTGACAGAAACACAGCCACACTGACTGACAGCAACACAGAGAGATACTGACAGGAGCTCAGAGAGAGAGAGACACACTGACATAAACACAAAGAGAGACACTGACCGAAAAACACAGAGTGACACTGATAGAAAGACAGAGAGAGAGAGACACTGATAGAGACACTGACAGAAACACAGAGACAATGACAGAAACACACAGAGACACACTGACATAAACACAGACAGACCCACTGACCGAAAAACAGAGAGAAAGACACTGATAGAAACACATAGAGTCACTGAAACACAGAGAGAGACACTGATAGAAACACACAGAGAGACACTGACAGAAACACAGAGTGAGAGACACTGACAGAAACACACAGAGAGACACTGACAGAAACACAGAGTGAAAGACACTGACCGAAACAGAGAAACACTGACAGAAACAGAAAGAGAGAGTCACAGACAGAAACACACACCGAGACACTGACAGAAACACACAGAGAGATACTGACAGAAACACAGAGTGAGAGACACTGATAGAAACACACAGAGAGACACTGACAGAAACACAGAGTGAGAGACACTGATAGAAACACAGAGAGACACTGATAGAAACACAGAGAGACACTGACAGAAACACAGAGACAATGACAGAAACACACAGAGACACACTGACATAAACACAGACAGACCCACTGACCGAAAAACAGAGAGAAAGACACTGATAGAAACACATAGAGACACTGAAACACACAGAGAGACACTGACAGAAACACAGAGAGAGAGACACTGATAGAAACACAGAGACACTGACAGAAACACAGAGTGACACTGATAGAAAAACAGAGAGAGACACTGACAGAAACACAGAGAGACACTGAAACACACAGAGGCACTGACAGAAACACAGAGAGAAAGACACTGATAGAAACACATAGAGGCACTGAAACACACAGAGGCACTGACAGAAACACAGAGAGAGAGACACTGATAGAAACACAGAGAGAGACATTGATAGAGACAATGACAGAAACACAGACCCTGACAGAAACACAGAGACATTGACATGAACACAGAGAGCCACTGACAGAGACACTGACAGAAACACAGAGAGAGAGACATTGACAGGAACACAGAGAGACACTGACAGAAACACAGAGACAATAACAGAAGTACAAGAGACACACTGACATAAACACAGACAGACCCACTGACCTAAAAACAGAGAGAAAGACACTGATAGAAACACATAGAGACACTGAATCACACAGAGAGAGACACTGACAGAAACACACAGAGACACACTGACATAAACACAGACAGACCCACTGACCGAAAAACAGAGAGAAAGACACTGATAGGAACACATAGAGTCACTGAAACACACAGAGAGACACTGACAGAAACACAGAGCGAGACACTGATAGAAACACACAGAGACACACTGACATAAACACAGACAGACCCACTGACTGAAAAACAGAGAGAAAGACACTGATAGGAACACATAGAGTCACTGAAACACAGAGAGAGAGACACTGACAGAAACACACAGAGAGACACTGATAGAAACACACAGAGAGACACTGACAGAAACCCAGAGAGAGACACTGACAGAAACACACAGAGAGATACTGACAGAAACACAGAGAGAGAGACACTGATAGAAACACACAGAGAGACACTGACAGAAACAGAGAGAGTAAGACACTGACAGAAACACAGAGAGACACTGAAACACACAGAGAGACACTGACAGAAACAGAGAGAGACACTGACAGAAACAGAAAGAGCGACACTGACAGAAACACAGAGAGAGAGACACTGACAGAAACACACAGAGACACTGACAGAAACACACACAGAGACACTGACAGAAACACAAAGAGAGACACTGACAGAAACACAGAGACACTGACAGAAACACAAAGAGAGACACTGACAGAAACACAAAGAGAGAGACACTGACAGAAACACAAAGAGAGACACTGACAGAAACAGAGAGAGACACTGACAGAAACACACAGAGAGACATTGACAGAAACACACAGAGAGACACTGACAAAAACACAGAGAGAGACACTGAGAGAATTGCAGAGAGACATTGACAAAAACACAGAGAGAGACACTGACAGAAACGCAGAGACAGTGACAGAAATAGCGAGAGACACTGACAGAGACACATATAGAAAAACACTTACCGGGACACACAGAGAGACACGGATAGAAACATAGAGACACTGACAGGAACAGAAAGAGAGAGACACTGACAGAGACACTGACAGAAACAGAAGGAGAGAGACACAGAAACACACAGAGAGACACTGACAGAAAGGCACAGTGAGACACTGACAGAAACACAGCCACACTGACTGACAGCAACATACAGAGAGACACTAACAGAAACACACAGAGAGACACTGACAGAAACCCAGGGAGAGACACTGACAGAAACACAGAGACACTGACAGAAATAGCGAGAGATACTGACAGAGACACATATGGAAAAACACTTACCGGGACACACAGAGAGACACGGATAGAAACATAGAGACACTGACAGGAACAGAAAGAGAGAGACACTGACAGAGACACTGACAGAAACAGAAAGAGAGACACAGACAGAAACACACAGAGAGACACTGACAGAAAGGCACAGTGAGACACTGACAGAAACACAGCCACACTGACTGACAGCAACATACAGAGAGACACTGACAGAAACACACAAAGAGACACTGACAGAAACACACAGTGAGACACTAACAGAAACCCAGGGAGAGACACTGACAGAAACACAGAGAGACACTGACAGAAACCCAGAGAGGCACTGACAGAAACAGAGAGAGAAGCACTGACGAAACAGAGAGAGACACTGACAGAAACAGAGCGAGAGAGAGACACTGACAGAAACAGAGAGAGAGAGACTCTGCCAAAAACAAAGAGGGACACTGACAGAAACACAGAGAGGGACACTGACAGAAACACAGAGAGAGAGACACTGACAGAATTGCAGAGACACTGACAGAGCAGAGAGGAACACTGTCAGAAACAGAGAGTGAGAGAGAGACACTGTCAAAACACAGAACCAGAGAGAGAGGGACACTGACTGTGGGCGGGCTTCCCCCACAACTGTCCGGAGCGCCTGATGTTCAGCCAAGAGTGGCGCGAACCACTCCGGCGTCTGGCCGACCGAATGTTGCAGAATCCTCTGCACTTCCGGGGGCTAGGTCGGTGACGGAGGGATGGCGCCGCGCCAAACGGCGGCAAAGGGTCACCGTGGGCCGGCGCGAGTTGGCGCATGCTCAGAACCGCCGCCGTATTTCCTGTTCATGCGCAGGGGGTTTCTTCTCCACGTCGGCCATGGCGGGGCCCTCCAGAGGCCGGCGCGGAGTGAAAGAGTGCCCCCACAGCACAGGCCCGCCCGCAGATCGGTGGGCCCCGATCACGGGCCAGGCCCGGATCCTCCCGCGCCCCCCCCCCCCCCCCCCCCCCCCCCCCCCCCCCGAGAACTCCGGTAGACAGCCTTCTAGCCAGGTCCTGCCATAGTGGACCATTTCACGCCGGCGGGACTGGACAAAAACTGGTGGCCGCTCGGGCCATCGGGGCCCGGAGAATTGCCGGGGGGGCCGCTGCCAACGGCCCCCGACCAGCGCTGCGTGATCCCCAACCTAAAACCGGCGGCGGGGAATTCAGCAGCCGGCTTCGGAGAGGCAGGGCGGGATTCACGCCGCCCCCAGGCAATGCTCTGACCCGGCGGGAGGGGGTCGGAGAATCCCGCCCACTGAGGGAGACACTGACAGAAAAACGGAGAGACACTGACAGAAACAGAGAGAGGAACACTAGCAGAAACACAAAGAAACTGACAGAAACAGATCGAGAGAGACAGAGACCCTGACAGAAACACACAGACATTATAGGAAATGTTCAAAAGACAAAGGGTTAATGTCATATCATAATTAGCCACTAGATGGAGCTATATGCATAACTATATAAAGCAGTGGCTCACAGACTCCTGAGAGAGTGGTAGAGGAACGCTAGAGAAAACTGTGATTGAGAGTACAGTAATCGATAGAGTATAGAGACTTGTGTTAGTTGAGTGTAGATTATTAGATTATTGTTTACCATAGGAATAAGTGGTTGAGCTTAATTAAGTAGTGTAAATAAATGTTAGCTTTGCTAATGAACTTAGCTTCTGTGGTCTTTGTGAACACTACAACATCCATCCTGAGAACAAGAATCACAAAGAACACCACATGGTATCGGTCCTGTGTTCCTAAAAAGTAAGCAGTAAGTGTAGAAAGTTAGCATAGCTTCTAAAAAGAAAATAAGAACAATCAAGCCACGACACAAATCTCAAAGACAGCACTAAAATATGGATCATAAGATGGAAGGTCTGAAAAAACCTGAACACTTCAGGACGACCGGTAAACTAAGTCTAAACTGGCAAAATTTCAAACAGTAATTTGAAGTTTTTTTATCTGCCTCCCGTTAGAATCTGCCCCTGTTTGCAGAACAATTGTGCTTCTCAATTTGGAGGACCGCAGGCATTAGAATTGTTTAATTCACTTGAACTCACAGACAGTGAGGATAAAATAAAGTTTGAACGGGTCGTGGAGAAATTTGATGCGCACGTCAAATACGATGTACGAACGATACATGTTCAGAAAAAAGCTGAAGCTTAATGGAGAATTGGTAGATCCATTTATTACGGATTTAAGGCTGAGAGAGCAGTCCTGAAATTTCTCCTCCATTGTGGATTCGATGTTGCGGGATCAAATAGTGTTTGGCATTTACGATGAGCGATTGTGAGAAAGATTAAGAAGATAAATTTTGTCCCTAGAAGAAACCATAAACATGTGCAAAGCCAGCGAGCAATCCACTAACGAGTATGCAGAGTTCAGGGCTAAGGGAAAATGCACAAACTCTGGAAACGTGGCTGACGCCATTAACGCTGTGGCGCGACTTCCGGTGGGTGGCGATGTGCTGAGTGGACACATATCAGGTGGCTCTCCTTCCAGTTGCACCCAGCGCAGTAAAGTTACTTGAGATTTTTGCCCAAAAAGCCACCTAAAACCCACCGGAACACAAAAGGCACCAATAGCGAGAGGAGAGAGGATGCCTGTGAACAACAGATTGAGGGCACAGCGAGAAGTCCGAAACAGCAGCGAAGGAAAGGGGCAGGAACAACGGGCGAGCAGACGCAGCGGACTGGCGGCCCAACGGGGCAAGGCGGAGGCCCAGGCGAACCAGGAGGGGGAAAGATCGGCGACCTGTATGACGGAGCAGGAGCAGACAACGACATCCGCCCCCCCCCGCCACACAGGGGAACGGATGGAGGAACGTGTTAAAAAACGAACTGACTGCCATAAGGGAAGCAATCTGGATGGAGCATCAGGTGGTGATGAAGGAGGTGGTGTCGGATGTGATAGCCACCCTTCAGCGCACGATAGAAGGCCTGGGACAGAAGGTGGAGGCCCAGGAGAAGACGATCCTGGAGAAGGCGGCAACAGGCCAGAGCGACAGGATCGTGGCTCTGGTGGCCGAGGTGAAGAGGTTGGTGGCAGCTCAGGGGAACCTAAAAGGGAAGGTCGAGGACTAGGAAAATAATTCCAGGCGACAAAACGTCCGAATCGTGGGTCTGCCAGAGGGGATTGAGGGAAGGGACCCAACAGGCTACATCGCTCAAATGCTGGGCAAGCTAGTTGGGAGGGAGGACTTTCCAAACTCCCCCAGAGATGGACAGGGCACACAGGTCGCTTCGGCCTAAACCCGAAAACGGGGAGCAGCCGAGGGCGATAATCGCAAAGCTGCATCGGTACCAGGGCCGGGAAAAGATTCTGAAGTGGGCCCGATAGACGAGGTCGTGCTCGTGGGTAGGGCACAGAATCAGGGTGTACCAGGACATTGGGGTGGATCTGGCAAAAAAGAGGGCTGAATTCAATAGAGCGAAATTGGCGCTCTACTAAAATGGGGTGCGATTCGGCATGCTATTCCCGGCCAGACTCTGGGTGACATACCAGGGGAAAGAACATTACTTCGGCACCCCGGTGGAGGCCGATGAGTTTATAAAAACGATCAACCTGGAGGGAGAACAGGGCAGCACGGTGGCGCAGTGGGTTAGCCCTGCAGCCTCACGGCGCCGAAGTCCCAGGTTCGATCCTGGCTCTGGGTCACTGTCCGTGTGGAGTTTGCACTTTCTTACCGTGTCTGCGTGGGTTTAGCCCCCACAACCCAAAGATGTGCAGGGTAGGTGGATTGGCCACGCTAAATTGCCCCTTAATTGGAAAAAATGAATTGGGTACTCTAAATTTATTTTTTTTAAATCTGGAGGGAGAACAGACGCCACAGCGGTGAAAGCGGCGGGGACAGAGGAAGAAAGGGAATGAGAGTGGAGGACGGACCGACTTCGAAAATTGTAATATGAATTATGTTTTTGCACGGGACTGTGTTGCCTCGTTTTCGTGTTCGTCTCCTCTCTCATTCTGAAGAGGGGGAAAACGGAAAGGGGTGCGAGAACAGGGGAAGCAGGCAAGGGGGTGAGACAGGGGGTGGAGATGGGTCGGTAAAACAGGGCCAGGGCTAGACCAGCAATGAGAAGGGAGCCACCGTACTAGCGAGGGCTAGAATGGGAAGACAGACAGTAAGGGAGGCCACGGCGCACCTCTCAGGAGAGGGAGCGCCTGGCCAAAACGGAGGGGGGGGGGGGGCAGGGCAGAAGTGGGGGGGAGAACACGGAGGGGGACAGAGGGATGGGGGACAGGGTGGGGGATAGGGGAAGGGGGAAACGGGGACGGGGGGACGCAGAACAGTAAAGGAACAAAACGTCAGTTAAGGATAGGCAACGAGACAGTCACAGGCCTCGGCGGGCATGGAGCAGGGCGAGGAACCAAGATGACGCTGCAATTGGGCACTCGAGAGGGTCCCTGGGCAAAGGGAGACCCTGGTGTGCAGGACCGCATGTGGTAGTATGCATTAGGGGTCATGTGGGACTGTGAAGCCGAGATGTCATTGGCTGACAGATCCCGGGTCCTGGTTGGCCGTTGACCTCCAGCTCCGCCCTGAAGGCGGAGTATAAGTACCAGGAGTCCTCCCCCGCAGGCAGTCTACTACTGAACTGCGGGGGAACAGTCACGCTTAATAAAGCCTCATCGACTTCACTCTAATCGTCTCTCGGAGTCTTTGTGCGCCACAATTTATTAAGCGTGACTAAAGGACTATGGAGCTCAGGATCATCCCGGAATGCCTGAGGATCAGCCCCCACACAGTGAACGCAGCAGCAGCTTTCAAGCACTGGCAGACTTGTTTTGAGGCCTACCTCAGAACGGCCCCCGGCCGGGTCACAGAAGACCAAAAACTACAGGTCCTGCACTCGAGGTTAAGCACGGAGATTTTCTCCCTCATCGAAGACGCAGAGGATTTCCAGACGGCGTTCGCAGCACTAAAAAGTCTCTATGTTCGCCCAGTAAACCAGATCTACGCTCGCTATCAACTCGCAACGAGACGGCAAAGTCCCGGAGAATCAGTAGATGAATTCTACGCCGCGCTACTAATTTTGGGACGGGCCTGCAGCTGCCCGTCGGTGAACGCAAATGAACACACAGACATGTTAATGCGCGATGCTTTTGTGGCAGGTATGAACTCCTCCCAAATCCGCTAAAGACTTTTAGAAAAAGAGTCGCTAGGACTCTCAGAGGCACGGGCCCTAGCAGCCACCCTAGACGTGGCCGCGCGAAACACCCGCGCCTACGGCCCCGACCGCGCGGCAGCCCATTGGGCTCCGTACGCACCCGTCGCGACAAACCCCCCCCCCCCCCCCCCCGGACACCCCACAGGCTTGCGCGGTTCAAACGCCAAGTCACACCGGGGGAGCCCGCTGCTATTTCTGCGGCCAGGCGAAACACCCCCGGCAGCGCTGCCCGGCCCGCGCAGCGATCTGTAAGAGCTGCGGCAAAAAGGGCCATTTTGCGGCTGTGTGCCGGTCCCGGGAGGTCGCCGCTGTCCCAGGAGAACAGGGAGCCCTGCACGCCGTTTACGCTCCCCAACCCCCCCAGCGCCCCATGTACGACCCGCAGGCGCAACCACTCTGGGTCCCGACCACCGCTCTCCCTGGAGAACAGGGAGCCCTGCACGCCGTTTATGCTCCCCAACCCCCCCCCCCCCCCCCCCCCGCGCCCCATGTATGACCCGCCGGCGCTACCACTTTGGGTCCCGGCCACCGCTGTCCCCAGAGAAGAGGGAGTCCTGCGTGTTCCTAACGCTCCCCAACCCCCCCCCAGCGCCCAATGTGCGACCCGCAGGCGCCGCCATTTTGGGTCCCGGCCACCACGAGGGGAGGAAGGGCGCCGCCATCTTGGACCACCCCAGACCTGTGCGACGCATGGGGGCGGCCATTTTGTCCACCCCCGCCGCCATCTGACCCCCCAGCCATGTGCGATGCATGGGGGCAGCCATCTTGTTCACCCCCGACGCCATCTTGGACGGCAACAACGGACCCCAGTGTCGACGGCTCCACGGGGTTCGAAGAAGACGCTCAACCATTACAACCACGTCTGGCTTCAATGACGCTGGACCAAGCACGGCCCCGGACGCTCCAGACGACGACGACAACGGTGCTGATAAACGGGCACGAGACACCATGCCTGGTCGACTCCGGGAGCACGGAGAGCTTTATCCACCCCGACACGGTAAGACGCTGTTCTTTGACCATCCGTCCCAGCGCACAAAAGATTTCCCTAGCTGCAGGATCCCACTCCGTACAGATCAAGGGCTTCTGCATAGTTACCCTAACGGTGCAAGGGAGGGAGTTCAAAAACTACAGGCTCTACGTCCTTCCCCAACTCTGCGGCCCCACATTACTGGGATTAGACTTCCAGTGCAATCTACAGAGCCTAACCTTCAAATTCGGCGGCCCAATACCCCCACTCACTATCTGCGGCCTCGCAACCCTCAAGGTTCAACCCCCATCCTTGTTTGCAAACCTCACCCCGGATTGCAAACCCGTCGCCACTAGGAGCAGACGGTACAGCGCCCAGGACCGGACCTTCATTCGGTCCGAAGTCCAGCGGCTACTAAAGGAAGGCATAATCCAGGCCAGCAATAGTCCCTGGAGAGCACAGGTGGTAGTAGTAAAGACAGGGGAGAAGCAAAGGATGGTCATAGACTATAGCCAGACCATCAACAGGTACACACAACTAGACGCGTACCCTCTCCCCCGCATATCCAACATGGTCAATCGGATTGCCCAATATAAGGTCTTCTCCACCGTGGACCTCAAGTCCGCCTACCACCAGCTCCCCATCCGCCCAAGTGACTGCAAGTACACAGCCTTCGAGGCAGACGGGCGATTATACCATTTCCTAAGGGAAATTTGGCGTCACAAACGGGGTCTCGGTCTTCCAACGAGAGATGGACCGAATGGTTGATCAACACGGGTTACGGGCCACGTTCCCGTATCTCGACAATGTAACCATCTGCGGCCACGATCAGCAGGACCACGACGCCAACCTCCAAAAATTCCTCCAGACCGCTAAAGCCTTAAACCTCATGTACAACGAGGACAAGTGCGTTTTTAGCACAAACCGGCTAGCCATCCTGGGCTACGTAGTGCGCAATGGGATAATAGGCCCCGACCCCGAACGTATGCGCGCCCTCATGGAATTTCCCCTCCCGCACTGCTCAAAAGCCCTAAAACGCTGCCTGGGGTTCTTTTCATACTACGCCCAGTGGGTCCCCCAGTACGCAGACAAGGCCCGCCCCCTAATACAGACCACGACCTTCCCTCTGTCGACAGAGGCTTGCCAGGCCTTCAGCCGCCTCAAAGAGGATATCGCAAAGGCCACGATGCGCGCCATCGACGAGTCCTTCCCCTTCCAGGTCGAGAGCGACGCCTCCGACGTAGCTCTAGCGGCCACCCTTAACCAAGCGGGCAGACCCGTGGCCTTTTTCTCCCGAACCCTCCACGCTTCAGAAATCCGCCACTCCTCAGTGGAAAAGGAAGCCCAAGCCATAGTGGAAGCGGTGCGACATTGGAGGCATTACCTGGCCGGCAGGAGATTCACTCTCCTCACCGACCAACGGTCGGTAGCCTTCATGTTCGATAATGCACAGCGGGCAAAATCAAAAACGACAAGATCTTAAGGTGGAGGATCGAGCTCTCCACCTTCAACTACGAGATCTTGTATCGTCCCGGAAAGCTGAACGAGCCGTCCGATGCCCTATCCCGCGGCACATGTGCCAACGCACAAATTAACCGCCTCCAAACCCTCCACGAGGACCTCTGCCACCCGGGGGTCACTCAGTTCTACCACTTTATTAAGTCCCGCAACCTCCCATACTCTTTAGAGGAGGTCCGTACAGTCACAAGGAACTGCCACATCTGCGCAGAGTGCAAACCGCATTTTTTCAGGCCGGATGGTGCGCACCTGATTAAGGCTTCCCGCCCCTTTGAACGCCTTAGTCTGGATTTCAAAGGACCCCTCCCCTCCACCGACCGCAACATATACTTCCTTAATGTGGTGGACGAGTACTCCCGTTTCCCATTCGCCATCCCCTGCTCTGACATGACCGCGGCCACAGTCATTAAAGCCCTGAACACCATATTCACACTGTTCGGTTGCCCCGCATACGTCCACAGCGACAGGGGGTCCTCCTTCATGAGTGACGAGCTGCGCCAGTTCCTGCTCAGCAACGGTATAGCCTCGAGCAGGACGACCAGCTACAACCCCCGGGGGAACGGGCAAGTAGAGAGGGAGAACGGCACGGTCTGGAAGACCGTCCTACTGGCCCTACGGTCCAGGGACCTCCCAGTTTCACGGTGGCAGGAGGTCCTCCCGGACGCCCTCCACTCCATCCGGTCACTACTGTGTACTAGCACTAACCAAACGCCTCATGAGCGCCTCCTTGTCTTCCCCAGGAAGTCCTCCTCTGGAACGTCGCTGCCGACCTGGCTGGCGGCCCCAGGACCCATCTTGCTCCGAAAACATGTGCGGGCGCACAAGTCGGACCCGTTGGTCGAAAGGGTTCACCTCCTTCACGCGAACCCGCAGTACGCTTACATGGAGTACCCCGACGGCCGACAGGACACGATCTCCCTGCGAGATCTGGCGCCCGCCGGCAACACACACACCCCCCCGACACCAATCACCCCCTTCCTGCCACCGCCGCACCCCGCGACCGCCCCCTCCCCAGGAGGATCGGTCCTCCTCCCAGGCCCGACCAGGAGTGAAGCCCAAGCTGAAACCGTAAGGCTTCCGGAGACGACAACACCGGAATAAGCACCACCACCACCACCGGGGCCGAGGCGATCGACACGGACGACCAGACCGCCCGACCGACTCGTGGCGTCGATCTAACATTACAATATGTGGACTTTTAACGAGAACATTTTGTCTTTTTCTCCTGACGATTACTGTAATTAGTTCGAAACAAAAAAAAACCTTGTACATACTGTAATAACATGCAAATGTTTTCCTCCCAGGACCAGCCTTGTAAACCCTTACCACCATGCGAAGCATCACCCCGCCGGGTTCATTTTAACAAGGGGTGAATGTGGTAGTATGCATTAGGGGTCATGTGGGACTGTGAAGCCGAGATGTCATTGGCTGACAGATCCCGGGTCCTGGTTGGCCGTTGACCTCTAGCTCCGCCCTGAAGGCGGAGTATAAGTACCAGGAGTCCTCCCCCGCAGGCAGTCTACTACTGAACTGCGGGGGAACAGTCACGCTTAATAAAGCCTCATCGACTTCACTCTATTCGTCTCTCGGAGTCTTTGTGCGCCACACCGCACACACGTGGCATACACATAGTCGGCGGCCATGTTGGGTGCCCCCTGGGCGAGGGGAAACCCCGGAGTGCAGGGGTCCGACCTCATGGTGAGAGCGGCGACCGTGGGCATTTTGGACGGCCCCCTAACAAAGGGAAACCCTGGGGTGCAGGGGCGCATCCACCAGGTAAGTATGGGTGATCCCGCAGAACCAGGGGGTCAGAAACCCCCCACCAGGATTGTTACCTGGAACGTAAAGGGACTCAACGGCCCGGTGAAAAGATCCAGAGTCTTCGCCCACCTGAGGAGCCTAAAAGCAGGGAGAAGGACCGACAGCGGGTAAGGAAAGTCTGGGTGGGACAGACATGCCATTCATGCTACCAAACGAGGGATAGGGGAGTAGTCATTCTGATCAGTAATTGGACGAGGTTTACGGAGACCTAGACGGTTATGGACCTAAGGGAACGGTACGTCATGGTCAGCGGTGTCCTGGAAGGTGCACCGACCGGTAGTACTGGTGAACGTGTACGCTCCATAGAATTTATAAAAAAGACCATGGCAGAAATCCCCGGTTTGACACACTCCGATTGATTATGGGGGGGCGACTTTAACTGTGTGCAGGACCCACTGACCAACCAATCAAACCCCAGAACGGGGAGAAAGACAGGCATGGTTAGGGAATTGGGAATATTCATGGGACAGATACATAGAACATGCAGTGCAGAAGGAGGCCATTCGGCCCATCGAGTCTGCACTGACCCACTTAAGTTCTCACTTCCACCCTATCCCCATAACCCAATAACCCCTCCTAACCTTTTTGTTTGGACACTAAGTGCAATTTAGCATGGCCAATCCACCTAACCTGCACATCTTTGGACTGTGGGAGGAAACCGGAGCACCCGGAGGAAACCCACACACACGGGGAGAATGTGCAGACTCTGCACAGACAGCGACCCAGCGGGGAATCAAACCTGGGACCCTGGCGCTGTGAAGCCACAGTGCTAGCCACGTGTCATACCGTGCTGCCCAAATGGGGGCGGTAGACCCATGGAGGTTCCTACATGCAGGAGAAAAGGAGTTCTCGTTCTTTTCGCAGGTACACAAGGTGTACATCCGCATCGACTTCTTTGCAGTGGGGAAATCGGTGCTTCCAGGAATCATAGGAGCAGAATACTCCGCGATCGTCATCTCCGACCACGCTCCACACTATGTGGATGTGAAGTTGGACACGGGCCGTGCCAAATGCCCCACATGGAGGCTGGACACGGACCTCCTGGCCGACAAGGCCTTCTGCCCAGTCAACCACACCCACATGTTCTGGGCTTGTCCCAAATCTGCAGGGTTCTGGACAGCCTTCTCCGAGGCAATGTCCAAGGTTGTGGGGGTGAGGGTGAAGCCATGCCCAAACGTGGCAATATTCGGGGGATTGGAGCAGCCAGAGCTACACATGGGGAAGAGGGCTCACGCCCTCGCTTTCGCTTCCCTAATCGCACGCCGGAGAATCCTGCTCGGCTGGCAATCAGCAGCACCACCCACAGCTGCAGACTGGCTCACTGACCTTTCGGAATTTCTCCACCTGGAGAAGATTAAATATGCCATCCGAGGGTCGGAGGAAGGCTTCCTAAACACATGGGGGCTGTTCGGCGGCCTGTTCCAGAACCTGTTCGAGACCAGCAGCAACGAGCAAGATGGGGAAACGGGAAAGATAGAAAGAAAAGGGAGAGAAAAAGAAAAATAAAGAAATGGGGGGAACCATAGGAACGTGCAACCCGATGGGGGAGGGGGGGGCAAGAGGAGAAAAGGCTGGAGGGACACAAAAGGGAACTCATGGGAGGGAGGGGGCAACCCCCGCCCTAATCACAGGGGAAACACAGCCAAAATTGACCGGGGAAGAAAAGAAAGGGGGAGGGAGGAAGGGGAGAGAAAGGGGGGGCACCCCTCCCCCCCAAAATGACCAGGAGTGACACAAGGGCGGGGAGGGTGGGGGACAGGGCGGGTTGGTGGTGGAGGGGGGGGGGGGCCACACGCCGAACCAAAGGATGGCAGAATGTAAATGGGGTAAATTAACGGAAGGACAAGATGAGCCTTTCTGTATGATACAGTAAATAATCACGGCCAACAATGTACATAATTGTTTCTAAATTTTGAAAATGCCAATAAAAAGATTTTTTTTAAAAACGCTGTGGCGCAGTTCAGGATACAACGCGGCAGTGATATCAGCCATTTTGAAAGTGACATCACGAGCGTGATGACATGCACATGCTGTGGAAACGGCCACGATAGAAAAAAATTGTCCTGTGAAAGGAAAAAAATGCTCACGATGCAACAAGTTCAATCATTTTGCCTCACAATGCCGTTTTACTTCAGCGATACCGGCAAACAACTTGACAAACTCATTCTACACAAAGAAAATGATAGAGCATACAAAGTGAACTCTGCAGTTTACTCTGCAGGATAACTTCATGGTAGAAGCGATAACCAAAGTTAATGCACTGGACACTGATGATCAACTCTCCAATTTAATTTTTTAAATATAAATTTAGAGTACCCGATTAATTTTTTCCAATTAAGGGGCAATTTTAGCGTGGCCAATCCACCTACCCTGCACATCTTTGTGTTGATGAGGGCGAAACCCACGCAGACACGGGGAGAATGTGCAAACTCCACACGGACAGTGACCCAGAGCCAGGATCGAACCTGGGACCCGGCGCTGTGATGCAGCAGTGCTAACCACTGTGCCACCGTGCTGCCCAACTCTCCAATTTAATTAAGGATTGGACTGAAACATTAAATATTAATGGGTCTGATGTTCCATTCAAGCTGGATATGGGTGCACATGCAAATTTAATCACAGAAGCAGGTCTGAGACAAGTGCACAAAATTCCAGAAATAAGAAAATCAAACTGTACATTGACAGATTACAATGGGAACACAATACTGATCAAAGGTTTCTGCTGTCATGATATTCAAGTGAACATCACAGCACATACACACATACATAGTGATGGACAGATCAACAGACCAATTAGCACACACAACACGACAGCCAATCACAGACAAGAGCATACACAGTACAAAAAAAGGAACACAACACTTCCTGGGCAGTCCAGCTGGAGACGGCTCAGGGCAAGGACCTCCAAACCAGACACTCAGACAGTCACCATGTGCTGAGTACCAGAGTTTGTTATATAAATAGTTAAAAGAAATAAAACTGCGTTGTACCAATCGCAACCGTGTTGGTTCGTCTGTGTCTCAGAGTACCCAACACTTCATGGTACCAGAAGTGAATTAAAACCTACCCACAAATCTGCCATCCTGCGCCATGGACACCGTCAACACACCGCAGCCGTTGCAAGTCGCTGGGAACCTTGGCGTAAATTGGACGCTGTTCAAACAGCGCTTCAAACTCTTTTTGGAAGCCAACGAAAAACAGAGCGCCTCGGACGAAAAAAAGATCGCCATCCTCCTCACCACTGCAGGTCAGCACACCATCCATGTCTACAACTCCCTGGTGTTCGCGGAAGGCGAGGACAAATCTGAATATGACACGGTCCTCCTCAAGCTCGACCAACACTTCAACGTTGAGGTCAACGAGAGCTTTGAGAGGTATGTCTTCCAGCAGCACCTGCGAGGTAAGGATGAGCTCTTTCAGTCATTCCTGACGCATCTCCGCATACTCGCGCAGTCCTGCAGTTACGACACCACCTCAGAGTCCATGATCCGGGACCAGATCGTTTTTGGGGTTGACTCGGGCAGACTACGCCAGCAGCTTTTAAAAATAAAAGGCCTAACCTTAGCATCTGCAATCGAAGCCTGTGTCCTGCACGAGAACACAACTAGCTGCTATGCCCAATTTCAGGCGACCGAATTGGCGCGGAGGGGGTCCTACGCGACCGGATCGGCGAGCCAGGTGCCCCACAAGGCCGAACGGGTCCAGGCGATCGAGTTTCTTCAGGCCCGCGGCCCGGACGAGGGCGGCCGTTTAGCACGCTATTCGAGGCCTCCCGCGCTTGTGCGCGCCAAAACCTACGGCAACACTGAGGGACGTGATGCGCAGGCGTGCTCGACGCAAGACCGAACTGCGCATGCGCAGTGGCACAACGAATGCCATGTCACGATGTGCGGCAACTGTGGAGCTGCACATTTAAAAGGGCAATGTCCCGCAAAAACCCGACAATGCCTACGCTGTGGCAAGGTGGGCCACTACGCTGCTTACTGTCGAGCAGCTCAACCTGTTGATCTTCCACATCTCCGACAACCTCGCAGGAACGTGCGGACCATTCAGCCTCCACATTATGACATCCAGACCGATGACACAGATGACCGAGACGCCTTCCGGGTTGCGGTCATTGATGGGAACCGAGTCAACACAATCTATCCGGGTGATGAATGGAGTGCCACCCTGACGGTCAACCGATCGCCGATCACTTTCCGCCTGGACACTGGCGCCTCCGCCAACCTCATAGCATGGTCAGCCTTCTACGCCATGAAGGTCAGACCACCAAACCGGCCGTCCCGGTGCAGGATGGTCGACTACAACGGGAACGTTATCCCGGCTATGGGATCCTGCCAGCTCCAGGTGACACACAACAAACACACGGCCACACTCTCATTCGAGATAGTCGGCTCATCGAAGGACTCCCTGCTAGGCGCACAGGCATGCAAGGCTCTCCAGCTCGTGCAACGAGTCCACTCTCTATCTCCAGATGGCACATCTGACCTCCCGGATGCAGAGTTCAACGCACAGCTCCAATTGCTCCTCGCCCACAACCAGGAGGCATTCGAGGGCATGGGAACACTGCCATACACCTACCGAATTCGCCTCAAACCAGACGCCATCCCGGTCATTCACGCACCTCGCAAAGTCCAAGCGCCACTCAAAGACCGCCTCAAGCAGCAGCTGCAGGATCTCCAGGACCAAGGGGTCCTATCCAGGGCCACGGAGCCCACGCCGTGTGTCAGCTCCATGGTGTGTGTCAAGAAGCCCTCCGGCGAGCTCCGTATATGTCTTGACCCAAAAGACCTCAATAACAATATCATGAGGGAACATTATCCCATACCCAAACGGGAGGAGATCACGAGTGAAATGGCCCAGGCGAAAATATTCTAATGATCCAATGAAAGACCTCGGATGCCTCTAAGGGGTTTTGGCAGATCCAACTCGATCCGTCCAGCCAAAAGCTATGCACCTTCAATACCCCTTTCGGCAGGTTCTGCTACAACCGGATGCCATTTGGCATCATCTCGGCATCCGAGGTCTTTCATTGGATCATGGAGCAGATGATGGAAGGCATCGAAGGGGTGCACGTATACGTGGACGACGTCATCATCTGGTCCACCACACCACAGGAGCACATATATCGTCTCCAACGCGTTTTTGCCCGCAGATGGGAAAACGGCCTGCGCCTCAACCGAGCCAAGTGTTCCTTTGGCCAAACCGAGCTGAAGTTCCTGGGGGACCATATTTCCCGGTCAGGGGTCCGTCCAGATGCAGACAAGGTGAGCGCCATCACAGCCATGCCGCAGCCGGCAGACAAGAAAGCAGTGCTACGCTCCCTTGGCATGGTCAACTTCCTGGGGAAGTTCATTCCCAACCTTGCCTCCCACACGACGGCTCTGCGCCACCTCATCAAAAAGTCCACAGAGTTCCAGTGGCAACACACACACCAGCTAGAATGGGAGGAGCTCAAACTCAAACTCACCACTGCACCGGTATTGGCGTTCTTTGACACGTTTCGTGCCACCAAAATCTCGACTGATGCCAGCCAATCCGGCATTGGAGCAGTGCTCCTGCAGAGGGATGACACGTCATCATGGGCCCCAGTTGCCTATGCATCGCGAGCCATGACCCCCACAGAGCAGCGCTACACGCAGATCGAAAAGGAGTGCCTGGGCTTGCTAACCGGTTTAGACAGGTTCCATAATTATGTATATGGTCTTCCCCGGTTCACTGTCGAAACTGACCACTGCCCCCTGGTCAGCATCATAAACAAGGACCTGAACGAGGTGACCCCTCGCCTCCAGCGTATCCTAGTTAAACTCAGGAGGTACGACTTCCAACTGGTCTACACCCCAGGGAAGGAACTCATCGTTGCGGATGCCCTATCCAGAGCAGTGAGCACGCCGTCAGATTCGGAGGGGCTCGTATGTCAGGTCGAGGCGCAGGCGGCCTTCACATCGGCAAATCTGCCAGCTGACGACTCCAGTCTGGCCCGTATTCGCCGAGAGACTGCGGCCGACCCCCTTCTACAACGTGTGATGCGCCACATGACGGGAGGGTGGCTCAAAGGGCAATGCCCGCAGTTCTACAATGTCCGAGACGACCTGGCCGTCATTGATGGTGTCCTTCTGAAGCTGGACCGGATTGTGATTCCGCACAGCATGCACAAGCTGGTTCTCGACCAACTACACGAAGGCCACTTGGGGGTCGAGAAGTGCAGACGGAGGGCCCGAGAGGCGGTATACTGGCCGGGCATCAGTGACGATATTGCCAACATGGTGCTCAACTGTCCCACCTGCCAAAGGTTTCAGCCGGCGCAACCTCCTGAGACGCTTCTGCCCCATGAGCTGATGGCGTCCCCCTGGGCGAAGGTGGGTGTGGACCTATTTCACGCGCTCGGCAGGGACTATGTCATCATCGTTGACTACTTCTCCAACTCCCCAGAAGTCATATGCCTGCACGATCTGACGTCGTCTGCTGTCATCAGGGCCTGCAAAGACACCTTTGCTCGCCATGGCATTCCGATGACTGTCATGTCGGACAATGGGCCCTGTTTTGCCAGCCAGGAATGGTCATCGTTTGCTGCCTCGTATGGCTTCACACACGTGACGTCCAGCCCTCCGCACGCCCAGTCAAATGGAAAGGCGGAGAAGGGCGTTCACATTGTCAAGCGGCTCCTCTGCAAGGCTTCTGCTGCCGGGTCGGACTTCTGCCTCGCCCTGCTAGCCTATCGCTCGGCCCCACTAGCCACTGGTCTCTCACCAGCCCAGCTGCTGATGGGTCGCGCCCTCAGGACCACCGTGCCTTCCATCCTGGCACCCACAATAGACCATGCTCCGGTACTGCACAGGATGCAACTGCAGCGCGGTCGCCAGAAGCGGTCATATGACACACGAGCAACTGATCTTCCCGCCCTGGCCACTGGAGACGACGTCCGCATCCACCTACCAGAAGGTGGCTGGTCAGCACCTGCCGAAGTTCTCCGACACGTGGCTCCCCGCTCGTTCCTGGTTCGCATGCCTGATGAATCCGTGCGTAGGCGCAATCGCCGGGCTCTTCGCCTACTTCCACGCTCGCAATGAGACCTTACACTGACACCGTGTCCTCCTGTAGTTCCTGATAGCGACTTCGTGGAGCTGCCTGTTACCATGCCCCTTCCGTCGCCGCCCGTGGCCAGGCCCGCACCTCAGCCAGTGGTTCTCGACCCACCCTTGAGGCGGTCAACCCGAATTCGTCGCCCACCTACTAGATTGGACTTATGAGACTGTTTACACGTTGAACTCATACAACCACTGTTTTAACATGTTTATGTTCTTATTGTTCCACATTTCCGCGTTCTTTGTTATGGTACAACCTCGTTATTATGTCACACCCGACATCGCCCCTTGTATATAGTTAAGCCCCATGTACATGCTGTAAATATTACACACACACATTTAGCTGCACTCAGTGCACATCTCTATTTATAACCAAGTAGGCACATAATCTTGTAAAAAAAGGGGGGATGTCATGATATTCAAGTGAACATCACAGCACATACACACATACATACTGATGGACAGATCAACGGACCACTTAGCACACACAACACGACAGCCAATCACAGACAAGAGCATACACAGTACAAAACAAGGAACACGACACTTCCTGGGCAGTCCAGCTGGAGACGGCTCAGGGCAAGGACCTCCAAGCCAGACACTCAGACAGTCACCATGTGCTGAGTGCCAGAGTTTGTTATATAAATAGTTAAAAGAAATAAAACTGCGTTGTACCAATCGCAACCGTGTTGGTTCGTCTGTGTCTCAGAGTACCCAACATTTCACCTGCTGCCTCACGGTGCAGAATGGTGACACGTGTATGCCAGTGGGCTTCGAAATTGTGGCAGTCACGAAGTCATCACTGATTGGGGCAGAGGCATGCATTAAATTGAATTTGGTGAAAATAATCAGACTGCCAACGAATATCAGCATGAAGCTGAGGGCAGTTTCTTTTTCTCTTTTTTTTTTAAGTTGGGTTTTTGTTTTCTCGGTTCTATTCTTCTTTTCGTTTGTTTGGGGGGGTTCTCTTTTTGTTTCCTTTTTTTTCCATGGGGGGTCTTTTTTCTCTCGCTCCCCTCCAATGGAACCGTAAAACGATCAATTTTTAAAAGAAAACTCGCCAAACATCCCACCGATTTGTTCCCCGAACGAGAGGCGAAAGACGGAGAAAGAAAATGACGGGAAAAGCCAGGGCAGAGGCCGCACGGAGGCCAGGTGTGGAAGGGGTCTGGAGCGAAAAGGGCAGAACAGAACACCGGGAGGGAACTGGACAGTGGCATTCCTCTCAGAGGCACAAAAAGAACACCGTCAAGAAATTAAAACGGACATACAGGCGGTGAAAGATGCGTTTGCTGAAACTCTGGTGCAAATACAGGTTGTTCTGAGCAGGCCGAAAAGAAACAAGAGACCCAGAAAGCCACCATCAAGTACCCTTGAAAGAGCCGCAACCGACCAATGTGACCGGATCGTGGCATTGGAAAAGGAGGTGGTGAGACTGGTCGCAACGCATGGTAACCTGAACAGGAAGGTCGAGGACCAGGAAAATCGGTCAAAGAGGCAGAACCAGCGGATCGTGGGCCTACCAGAAGGAACCGAAGGCAGAGACCCCACAAACTATGTGCCCAAATGCTGGGCAACCTGATGGTAAGGGAGACTGGGTGATCGCTTTGCTGAGCACCTTCGATCTGTGCGGATTCAGGATCCTGACCTTCCTGTTGCTTGCCATTTTAACAAGACCCTGCTCCCATGCCCACATGTCTGTCCTTGGCCTGCTGCAATGTTCCAGTGAAGCTCAACGCAAACTGGAGGAACAACATCTCATCTTCCAGTTAGGCACGCTACAGCCTTCCGGTCTCAACGTTGAATTCAACCACTTCAGATGATTAGCTCGACCCCACCTCGACCCATTTGATTTCATCCCATTTCATTTCAACTGTCTTTTACCATTTCTTTCTTTCATTATCTATATTAAACGCCCCAATCTTATCTGCCTTTCCTTACCCTTTCTCCCCTTTGCTTCCCCGTTCCCCACCCCCTACATCTACATCTGTCACAGTTTACTCTCTGATGTTAGTTTCTCTGCTGTTTGGCCTTTCACACCTTTTGTTCTCTCTGGGACTGCCATTAGCACTCTTTCCCCTTGGTTTCTGTGGCTATTAGCATCCCGTTTCCCTGGGTTTCTGTGGCTATGACTCATCTTTCATTCTCACTCCACAGTATAAATATTTCCCACTTTCTCTGTCTGTTAGCTTTGACAAAGGGTCATCTGGACTCGAAACGTTAGCTCTTTTCTCTCTCTACAGATGCTGCCAGACCTGCTGAGATTTCCCAGCATTTTCTCTGGTTTCAGATAGCCACCCAGTACGGTCGCTGGGCGAAGGGAGATCCCCGAGTACAGGGGTCGACCAACGTGGTGGACGCTCAGTTGGCGGCAGTGTTGGGTGCCTCCTGGACAAAGAGAAATCCTGGACTGCAGGGGCATATCCACATGGTGGGCACACAGTTGACAGCTATGTTGGGTGCCCCCTGAACAATAGGAATTCCCGGAGCACAGGATCCCGACCGCATGGGAAAAGCAGTGACAGTGACCATTTTGGACAGCCCCCTAACAAAGGGAAACCCCGGAGTCCACCAGGTAAGTATGGTTAATCAGGAGCGGGGGACAAAAAAATAAACCCACCAGGATTGTCTCCTGGAATGTCAGGGAACTTAATGGCACAGTGAAAAGATCCAGAGTCTTCACCCACCTAAGAAACATGAGAGCCGACATAATCTTCCTCCAAGAGACACACCTGAGAGAGCAGGACCGACTGCGGGTAAGGAAGGGCTGGGTGGGACAGACTTACCATTCCTGCTCCGGGACGAGGGCCAGGGGGTAACAGTTCTGTTCAATAAGAGGACGATGTTTCAGGCGACGTAGATGGTAACGGAACCAGGGGGCGATACGTCATGGTCAGCGGTGCCTTAGACAGCGCACCGATAGTACTCATTAACGTGGACGCTCCCAACTGGGACAACACAAAATTCATGAAAAAGACATTGGCGGAAATCGCCGCCATAGCGATGCCCCGCCTGATCATCGGGGGGGGGGGGTACTTTAACTGAGTACAAGACCCACAGACAGACAGGTCAAACTCCAAAACAGGGAAGACCTCGAACATGGCAAAGGATCGCTTTATGGAGTAGATGGGGGCAGTGGACCCATGGAGGTTCACCCGCCCAGGGGAGAAGATGTTCTCCTTCTTCCCCCCAGTACACAACGCATACTCGACGATTGACTTCTTTCTGGTCGAAGAATCGGTGCTCCCAGGGCTGGTCAAGGCAGGGTACTCCACAATCGGGGTACTCCACAATCGAGCACAGTAGCATGGTGGTTAGCACAATTGCTTCACAGCTCGAGGGTCCCAGGTTCGATTCCGGCTTGGGTCACTGTCTGTGCGGAGTCTGCACATTCTCCCCGTGCGTGCGTGGGTTTCCTCCGGGTGCTCCGGTTTCCTCCCACAGTCCAAAGATGTGCAGGTTAGGTGGATTGGCCATGATAAATTGCCCTTAGTGTCCAAAATCGCCCTTAGTGTTGGGTGGGGTTACTTGGTTATGGGGATAGGGTGGAGGTGTGGGCTTAGGTAGGGTGCTCTTTCAAAGAGCCGGTGCAGACGCGATGGGCCGAATGGCCTCCTTCTGCACTGTAAATTCTATGATGATCAATCGTAATCTCCGACCACGCTCCACATTACATGGATGTGAGGTCGGAGACGGGCAGGGTCCAACGCCCCACATGGAGGTTGGACACTGCCCTACTAGCCAACAAGGCCTTCAGCGAGAGGGTATCACAGGCCATAGCGGAGTATACGGAGAACTACCAAAACGGGGAGGCCTCACCCTACACGTTCTGGGAGGTGCTAAAGGCTGTGATTAGAGGGGAAATTAACCCCTTTAAAGCGCAAAGGGATGGAGAGGAGAGAGCGGCAAGGCAGCAACTGGTCAACCCCATATTGGAAGTAGACCTTAAATACTCCGATGCCCCGACCGTAAAGCTCCTGGCAGAGAGGAAAAAGCTACAAATAAACTTGACCTGCTCTCTACAAGGAAAGCAGTTCACCAACTCCGCCAGGCACGGGGACCCTATATGAACACGGAGACATAGCCAGCTGCCTGCTGGCGCACCAGCTGAGAGAGCAGGCAGCCACCAGAGTGACTGCGCAAATTAGGCACGCTAGAAACGGACCCAGACAAGGTTAACAAGACCTTCGAGGACTTTTACCGGGGGCTGTACACCTCAGAGCACCCAACAGGGGACTCGGGGATGAAACAGTTCCTCGATGGATTGGACATGCCAGTCGTGGGGGAGGACAGAAAATGGGGCCTGGGAGCACCGCTAAAACTGGGAGAGATCATGGAGAGTATTAGCTCCATGTAGGCGGGGAAGGCGCCGGGACCAGACGGGTTCCCGGCAGACTTCTACAAAACATGCGCGACAGCACTGGGCCTGCACCTATGGGAGATGTTCACAGACTCGCTGGCAAGGGGCACACTGCCACCTAACTAGCACAAGCCTCAATCTCGCTGATACCTAAGAAAGACAAAGACCCGACTGAATGGGTATCGTACAGACCCATCTCGCTACTAGACGTAGACGCCAAAATATTGGCCAAGATCCTAGCCAAACGGCTGGAGGACTGCGTACCAGAGGTGGTCGCAGAGGATGAAACGGGCTTTGTCAAAGGTAGACAGCTAACATCGAACATCAAGCACCTGCTGAAGGTGAGCATGACTGCATCCGGGGACAGAGCACCTGAGGTGATCGTCTCCCTGGACCCAGAAAAGGCCTTCAACAGAGTCGAGTGGAAGTACCTCATAAAGGTGCTGGAGCGGTTCGGGCTCGGAACAGGATTCACCTCCTGGGTGAAGCTCCTGTACAACGCTCCCATGGCGAGCATACAGACAAACAACACCAGCTCCCAGTACTTCCAGCTGCACAGGGACACCAGGCAGGGATACCCACTGTCCCCGCTGCTGTTCGCCTTAGCAATCGAACCATTAGCGATCGCGCTCAGAATAGCAAAGAGCTGGAGGGGGATCCAAATGGGAGGCAGAGAGCACAGAGTCTCTCTCTATGTTGGATTTGGATTTTGTTTATTGTCACGTGTACCGAGGTACAGTAAAAAGTATTTTTCTGCAAGCAGCTCAACAGATCATTAAGTACATGAAAAGAAAAGGAAATAAAAGAAAATACATAATAAGGCAACACAAGGTATACAATGTAACTACATAACACCAGCATCGGATGAAGCATACAGGGTGTAGTGTTAATGAGGTCAGTCCATAAGAGGGTCGTTTAGGAGTCTGGTAACAGGGAGAAAGAAGCTATTTTTGAGTCTGTTCGTGCGTGTTCTCAGACTTTTGTATCTCCTGCCCGTTGAGAGAAATTGGAAGAGTGAGTAAGCCGGGTGGGAGGGGGCTTTGATTATGCTGCCCACTTTCCCCAGGCAGCGGGAGGTGTAGATAGAGTCAATGGATCGGAGGCAGGTTCGTGTGATGGACTGGGCTGTGTTCAAGACTCTTTGAAGTTTCTTGCGGTCTTGGGCCAAGCAGTTGCCATACCAGGCTATGATGCAGCCAGATAGGATGCTTTCTATGGTGTATCTGTAAAAGTTGGTAAGAGTTAATGTGGACATGCTGAATTTCCTTAGTTTCCTGAGGAAGTATAGGTGCTGTTGTGCTTTTTTGGTGGTAGAGTCGACGTGGGTGGACCAGGACAGATTTTTGGAGAAAATCTACCCCTAGGAATTTGAACTGCTAACCATCTCCACCTCGGCCCCGTTGATGCTGACAGGGGTGTGTACAGTACTTTGCTTCCTGAAGAGAATGACCAGCTCTCTAGTTTTGCTGACATTGAGGGATAAATAGTTGTTGTTGCACCACTCCACTAGGTTCTCTATCTCCCGCCTGTATTCGGACTCGTCATCGTTCGAGATCCGCCCCACTAAGGTCATATTGTCAACAAACTTGGGGATGGTTTAGCACAGTGGGCTAAACAGCTGGCTTGTAATGCAGAACAAGGCCAGCAGCACGGGTTCAATTCCCGTACCGGCCTCCCCGATCAGGCGCCGGAATGTAGCGACAAGGGGCTTTTCACAGTAACTTCTTTGAAGCCTACTTGTGACAATAAGCGATTATTATTATTACACTTATAGATCATCTTGGACGCACAAAGCAGCATGGAAGGTATCATCATGCTCCTGAAAGAGTTTGGTGCCTTCTCGGGCTACAAACTCAACATGAGCAAAAGTGAGATCTTACCAGTGAACCAGCAAAGGGGGCGGGGCAGCACTGGTGAGACTGCCGTTTAAACAAGCCCGACACAAATTCCGCTACCTGGGGATCCAAATCGCTCATGACTGGACAGGGATCCACAAATTAAACCTGACCAGCCTGACAGAGGAAGTCAAAAAGGACCTGCAGAGGTGGAACACACTCCCACTCTCCCTCGCGGGGAGAGTACAGACAATCAAAATGAACGTACTGCCCAGATACCTCTTCCTACTAAGGTCCATCCCAATCTATGTCCCCAAGGCCTTTTTTAATTCACTGGACAAGTTAATCATGGCATTTGTATGGGGGGGGGGGGGGGGAGAAAGAATGCTAGGATCACAAAGAAAGTCCTACAGAAAGCAAAGTCCAGGGGAGGGCTAGCCCTCCCAAACCTACAATTCTACCACTGGGCAGCGACGGCGAAAAGAGTGATGGGATGTTTAAAGGAGCCAGAAGCCAGTGGGTGCGCGCGGAGGAGACCTCCTGCAAGGAAACCTCCCTCTGGGCCCTCGCCCATCCCCACCCAAGAAACACTCCATCAGCCCACTGGTGGCAGCCACCCTCCAGATATGGAACCAACTACGGCAGCAATTCGGACTGACCGAAATGTCCGACAAAGCCCCCATCTGCAATAACCACAGATTCACACCAGCACTCACCGATGTCACCTTAAAAAGATGAAGACACGACGGGGGGGGGACACTGACAGTCAGGGACCCAAACACTGACGGTAGGGTCACAACACTGGAAGAACTGATGCAGAGATTCCAACTAGCTAAAGGCAACAAACTCAGATACCTGTGATGCACGATCAAGACCACTAAAGCGAGGTTGTAGTCCAACTGAAGGCTTTAATAAACTAGATGTTTCCCCCAGCAGCTCAGGTACAGAAAGAAGGCTGCTGGGGTGGCACAGGCTCTTATACCCCGCCTTGCAGGGCGGAGCTACCATACAGCTTGACCAATAGGAAACATACAATGTCTACCAATGGTGTTCCAGCATTACCAGGTACCATAATAGCTCTACACAGACTACCACATTCACCCCCTGTTAAAAAAGAGTCCGGCGGGGGTGGTTGCTTGATATTACAACATGATAACGTGGTAGAGATTATAGTTATGGAGGTACCATAATACCTCCATACAGTGTTTTGTAACTATTTACAGATTCACAATTAACTATATACACTTTAAAATGAAGCAATCAGTCGATCGGGGGCTCCTGGTCGTCCTCTGTGATCGTTGAAGCTTTGGTGGTGACGCCGGTGGAGGCTCGGGCGTCTGTGACTCCAGGAGCGTGGCCTCGATCTCTGTGGCAGCTTCAGCACCCCTAGACGGCGTTGGTGGGGAAAACGGTTGACCTGGGAAGGGAGTGTCTGCGGGATGCGTCGGTGGGTGGAGGGGGCCTAGATGGGGCCGGCGGAGGGAGGGTGGGAATGGTGGCTGGGGTGTGCGTGGGGCTTCGGCGGGCGCCAGGTTTCGTAGGGAGACCGTATTTTGTCGGCAGTCGGGGTACGCTACGTTGGCGTACTGGGGGTTAGCGTGGAGAAGATGGACCCTCTCGACCAACGGGTCCGACTTGTGCGCCCGCACATGTTTTCGGAGCAGGATGGGTCCGGGAGCTGCCAGCCAGGTCGGGAGCGAGGTCCCAGAGGAGGACTTCCTGGGGAAGACAAGGAGACGTTCGTGAGGTGTTTGGTTGGTCGTGGTACAAAGCAGTGACCGGATGGAGTGGAGCGCATCCGGAGGGACTTCTTGCCAGCGGGAGACTGGGAGATTCCTGGACCGTAGGGCCAGTAGGACGGTCTTCCAGACCGTTCCGTTCTCCCTCTCCACCTGTCCGCTACCCCGGGGGTTGTAACTGGTCGTCCTGCTCGAGGCGATGCCCTTGCTGAGTAAGAATTGACGCAGTTCGTTGCTCATAAAGGAGGACCCCCTATCACTATGTATGTAAGCGGGGAACCCGAACAGTGTAAAGGTGCTATGGAGGGCCTTGATGACGGTGGTTGCGGTCATGTCGGGGCAGGGGATGGCGAATGGGAACCGGGAGTACTCAATCAATCATGTTCAGGAAGTACGTGTTGCGGTCGGTGGAGGGGAGGGGGCCTTTGAAATCTATGCTGAGGCGTTCAAAGGGACGGGAAGCCTTTATCAGGTGCGCTTTCTCTGGCTGGTAGAAGTGCGGTTTGCACACTGCGCAGGTTTGGAGTCCCTGGTGACTGTCCTGACCTCCTCGATGGAGTAGGGCAGGTTGCAGGTCTTGATAAAGTGGAAAAAGCGAGTGACACCCGAGTGGCAGAGGTCCTCGTGGAGGGATCGTAGGTGGTCCACTTGTGCGGTGGCACATGTGCCGCGGGACAGGACATCAGGAGGCTCGTTTAGCTTCCCCGGACGGTACAAGATCTCGTAGTTGAAGGTGGAGAGTTCGATCCTCCAGCGCAAGATCTTATCGTTTTTTATCTTGCCTCGCTGTGCATTATCGAACATGAAAGCAACCGACTGTTGGTCCGTGAGGAGAGTGAATCTCCTGCCGGCCAGGTAATGTCTCCAATGTCGCACAGCTTCTACTATGGCCTGGGCCTCCTTTTCGACTGAGGAGTGGCGGATTTCGGAAGCATGGAGGATACGTGAGAAGAAGGCCACGGGTCTGCCCGCTTGGTTGAGGGTGCCCGCCAGAGCAACGTCAGACGATTCGCTCTCGACCTGGAAGGGGAGGGACTCGTCGATGGCGTGCATCGTGGCCTTTGCAATGTCTCTTTGATGCAGCTGAAGGCCTGGCGGGCCTCTATCGATAGGGGCAAAACTGTGGATTGGATCAGGGGACGGGCCTTGTCCGCATAGTTGGGGACCCACTGGGCATAGTAAGAGAAAAACCCTAGGCAGCGCTTCAGGGCCTTGGAGCAGTGAGGGAGGGGGAACTACATAAGGGGGCGCATGCGTTCAGCCTATAACTCCATTTCGCACTACGTAGCCGAGGATGGCTAGACGGTCGGTGCTAAACACGCATTTATCCTTGTTATACGCAAGGTTAAGGATCTTTGCGGTCTGGAGGAACTTTCGGAGGTTGGTGTCGTGGTCCTGCTGGTCATGGCCGCAGATGGTGACATTATCGAGATACGGGAATGTTGCCCATAAACCGTACCGGTCAACCATTCGGTCCATCTCTCGCTGGAAGACCGAGACCCTGTTAGTGACACCGAAGGGAACCCTTAAGAAGTGGTGGAGCCGCCCATCTGCCTCGAAGGCAGTGTGTTTGCGGTCACTAGTGCGGATGGGGAGTTGGTGGTAGGCGGACGTAAGATCCACCGTGGAGAAGACCTTGTAATGCGCAATCCTGTTTACCATGTCGGATATGCGGGGGAGAGGGTACGCATCCAGCTGCATAAACCTGTTGATGGTCTGACTGTAGTCGATGACCATCCTATGCTTCTCCCCGGTCTTTACCACCACTACTTGAGCTCTCCAGGGACTGTTCCTAGCTTCAATGACTCCTTCCCTCAGTAGCCTTTGGGCCTCTGACCTAATAAAGATACGATCCTGGGCACTGTACCGTCTGCTCCTGGTGGCGACGGGTTTGCAATCCGGGGTGACGTTCGCTAACAGGGAAGGCGGATCGACATTGATGGTGAAGAGGCTGCAGACAGTGAGGGGGGTATAGGGCCGCCGAATTTGAAAGTTAGACTTTGGTGGTTACACTGGAAGTCTAATCCTAGGAGTGTGGCCGCGCAGAGGTGGGGAAGGACGTAGAGCCGGTAATTTTTAAACTCCCTTCCCTGGACCGTGAGGTTTGCTACACAAAACCCCTTTATCTCAACTGAGTGGGAACCGGAGGCCAGGGAGATTTTTTGATTAACGGGGTGGAAGAGGAGAGAACAGCACATTACCGTGTCGGGGTGTATGGAGCTCTCCGTGCTCCCAGAGTCGATTAAGCAGGACGTCTCGTGCCCGTTGATTAGTACTGTTGTTGTAGCAGTTGAGAGTGTTCGAGGTCGGGACTGGTCCAGGGTCACCGAGGCTAATCGCAGCAGTTGAGTGTTCTCTTCGGGCGGTGTGCGGTCAGCCGAGCTGGGGTCCTGGGAGTCCATCCAAGATGGCAGCTCACATTGGTCGCACATGGCTGGGGGTGCACAAAATGGCGGCGCCCATCCATCGAATGTGGCGTCTGCGGGACAAGATGGCGGCGCCCGGTGGCTGCACGTGGCCCTGGAGGAGGAAGATGGCGGCACCCGCTGGCCGCACGGAGACTGTGGCGAGGTTTGTGGTGGCGGTCCACATTCGCCACTGGAGACCGCGGTGACCGCACAGGCCTGGCATACCACCACGAAGTGGCCCTTTTTACCGCATCCCCTGCAGGTGGATGCACGGGCCGGGCAGCGCTGCTGGGGGTGCTTGGCCTGCCCGCAAAAGTAGTAGCGGGGCCCCCCGGGGTTGCCAGGCCGCCTTGCCGCACAAGTTTGTGGGGGGATGGGAAATGGCTCGGGGTCGGCTGCGGAGGGGTTCCACGCTGCCCAGGGGGCTGCCGCGCGGTCGGGAACATTTCGGGAGGCCACATCCGGGGAGCCTGCAAGGGCCTGTGCCTCCTTGAGGCCTAGGGTGTCTTTTTCCAGCAATCGCTGGCGGATTTGGGAGGACAGCATACCTGCCACGAAAGCGTCCCGGATCAAGAGTTGTGTGTGGTTGCTCGCTGAAACTTGCGGGCAACTGCAGTTTCTCCCCAACACCAGGTGCGCACGGTAGAATTCTTCCAGCGATTCCCCAGGGATTTGGTGCCTCCTTGCTAGCAGATGTCGGGCGTAGACCTGGTTTACCGGGCGAATATAATGTCCTTTTAGCAGCTCAATTGCTGCATCAAAGTCATCCACGTCCTCGATGAGGGTGTAAATTTCCAGGCTCACCCTCGAGTGCAGGACTTGCAATTTCTGTTCTCCCGTGGGTGTGTTTTCGGCCGTTCCGAGATATCCGTTAAAACACGCCAGCCAGTGCTTGAAGGTTGCCGCTGAGTTTGCCGCGTGGGGGCTGAGTTGCAGACACTCCGGCTTGATTCAGAGCTCCATCCTTTTAAATCTAGCTTATTAAATTGATGCACGATCAATGACCACTGAAGCGAGGTTGTAGTCCAACTGAAGGCTTTATAAGCTAGATATTTCCCCCAGCAGCTGAGGCACAGAAAGAAGGCTGCTGGGGCGGCACGGGCTCTTAAACCCCGCCTAGCAGGGCAGAGCTACCATGCAGCTTGACCAATAGGAAACATACAATATCGACCAATGGTGTTCCAGCATTACCAGGTACCGTAATACCTCTACACAGACTACCACAACCTGCAGCTTAAAAACATCCTGCGGAAGAAGACCAGGACATACCCGTGACCACCATGACCAACACTATTAGAAGAGGTACTGGATGCAGACATCCTCGGCAGAGGGAACTGCAGTGACATGTACGAACGACTGCTAGAGAGGGCTGACACCGAACTGGACATGACAAGGAGGAAATGGGAGGAAGACTTTGGGTTCGAAATAGGGTGGCGCTTCTGGAGCGAAGCACTGCACAAGATCAACTCTACCTCCACATGCACGAGGGTCAACTCTACCTTCACATGCATGAGGCTCAACCCAACGCAGCTAAAAGTGGTACAGAGAGCCCACTTGACCAGAACCCAAATGAGCAGGTTCTTCCCAGAGGTGGAGGATTGATGTGAATGGTGGCAAATGGTCCCGGCCAACCGCGCCCACATATTCTGGTCTTGCCCCAGACCTGCGGAGTACTGGACAGCCTTCTTCGAGGCAATGTCCAAGGTGGGTTGAGGGTGGAGTCATGCCCGAGAGTGGCGGTTTTCGGGTTATCAGACCAGCCAGATCTCTTCATGGGGAAGAGGGCGGACGCTCTTGCCATTGCGTCCCTGATCGCCCGCCGTAGAATCCTGCTTGGTTGGCGATCAGCAGCATCACCCAAAGCTGCAGACTGGCTGTCCGACCTCTCGGAATCTCTCCAAATGGAGAAAATCAAATTCACCACCATGGGTCGGAAGAGGGCTTCCACAAAACATGGGAGCCATTTACCCGACTGTTCAGAGACCTGTTTGTGGCTAACACATAAATAAATAAATAGCCAGTAGCCAGGGAGAAATAGAGAAGACAAGACAGAAAGAGGAAAGCGAGGGAGGACCAGCGGGGGGTGGGGGGGGGCAAGGTGAGGTAGTAAATCTCAGCAAGAAAGGGGGGGCAGCAGTGAAGAAGGGTGGTGGGCAGGGAGGGGGAGGGGGGAGAACAAAAAAGGGAGCCAGAAGGGGGAAGAGGTAATTGAACAAAAATGGGGGGGGGAGAGCACAGGGGAAGACAACAGTGGTAGCAACCACAGCACAGCGAGAGAACACAAAGAAAAACGGGTAGGAGAAACGCGCAATGGCCGATGCTGAGGCAACTGCACAAAAGAATGTAAAAAGCATTAGGGGACACCACCCAGATGCCCCCTCCACCCTAGTTAGATGATCTGTAAAAAGAAAAAAATAGAAGAGAGGGGAGGAAAGACACCTCCCATCCAGTTACATTTCCTAGATCCTACATGTATTGCTTTGCAAGAGAAGGATGGCCTAATGGCAGTTGGAGCAGTTTTCAAAGCCTCAAGGGTGACCTGACTATGAAAAAACGGATTCCTGTTTAAAAGAGACAGAATTGTAATACCGTCCTGCCTGAGAAAAAGTATTCTGGAAAAGATACATGAAGGGCATCAAGGGATAGCGAAGCATCGCAGACGTGCCAGGCATTCAGTGTACTGGCCGAGCATCAATAGAGATGTTGACAACTGCGTGCAAGGGTGTCTTTCTTTTTTTTAAATCTTTTTTTATTGTCACAAGTAGGCTTACATTAACACTGCAATGAAGTTACAGTGAAAAGCCCCAATCGTCACATTCCGGTGCCTGTTCGGGTCACAGAGGGAGAATTCAGAATGTCCAATTCTCCTAACAAGCACACCTTTCGCGACTTGTGGGAGGAAACCAGAGCACCCGGAGGAAACCCACGCAGACGGGGAGAATGTGCAGACTCCACGCAGATAGTGACCCAAGCCGGGAACTGAACCCGGAACCCTGGCGCTGTGAAGCAACAGTGCTAACCACTGTGCTACCATGCTGCCCATGGCCCATGGTGTAGTGTTTGTCAAACTCATCAACCATCCCACTGTAAAGAAATCTTTGTAGCAAGTGAGATCGTCACATGGTTAAAGGTTGGGATGGATCTGTTCTCTTTCAGAGGGAATGATTATTTAATCATTACAGATTACTATTTTAATTATCCTGAAGTCATAACGTTGTCGGATTCGATTGCTTACTTAGTGATAAGAGCAGTGAAATCTGTATTTGCTCGACATGGAATTCCAGTAAAAGTTGTGACGGATAATGGACCCTGTTTCAGTAGTTGGGAATGATTGTCATTTGCCGAAGCATACAACCTCCAACACGTTACCTCCAGTCCATTATATCCTCATTCCAAATGGAAAACCAAGAAAGGAGCCGGGATAGTAAAGCAACTCTTCAAGAAGGAGCATGATGACAAGAAGGACTTATCACTACTGCTAAGCTACAGAGCGACTCCTTTATCGTCATGATTGTCGCCTGTCCAAATGCTCATGGGAAGGAAGATCCATACAACATTGCGAGCCATTACCATTCCTAACATGGACGAACAGTTAGTTCATGAATGGATCAAGCAAAAGTGTCATGTGAGAGTACCTTTAAGAAATGGGTTTTTATAAATGGGTGTGTACATAAATATCTGTAGTGAGAGTACCTTTAAGAAATGGATGTTTACTACTGCAGTGATGTCAGAGAGTGGGTGGAGTTGGGCTGTCTGTCAGCTTATTACTTTCGTTTTAGGCTGTTTGCTGCAGGGTGTGTTTTAGTTTTGTTTTCAGTGTTGGAGCTGAAGCCACCCAGAGCAGGTATACTGTTGATCTCTCTGCCATGAAAAGACTGTCTCTTGATCACTTGGCGAATTCAGAATTCTAAGTGTTCTCAGTAGTGAAGTTAAGCTTTATGAGCTTCTGTTTTGAAGGTTTTTTTAAGTCTTATGGATGTTACAAAGCATATTGTGGTTGCTTTTCAGGTGTGGTATGTCAGTTTAAGTAGGGAGTGTGTTGTGGACAATGGCTCTTTCAGAGGCTCTGAAGTTTTTGGGGGTGGAGACGGTCACACGCAGTACCTTATGGACAGATACAAAAAGCAGACTGTTAGATTTTGCAAAAACATTGCAGTTAACACTACCTGACAAAATGCGAAAAGATGAGGTAATTATGGCGGTGGCTAAGCATTTAAAGTTGCCTGAGATACAGTTTGACTCATTGGAAATGGCAAAAATTCAGTTACAAATTAAACAAATGGAACATGAGAAAAAATTACAGCAGCGTGAATACAAAAGAGAGGAAAAAGAAAGAGAGAGAGCGCAAAAGAAAGAGATAAAGAGGAAAAAGAAAAGGAGAGAGAAGAAAGGAGAAAAGAAAGAATAGCTCTAACAGAACAAAAAGAAAGAGAAAGGGAGATACAGATCAGGGAAAAAGATAAAGAGAGAGAGTTTGAACTTCGGAAAATGGCCATGAAACATGACAGTCAGTTAAAATTGGCAGACGTAAAGGGAAACGTACAGTTGGATGATCGTGATGATAGTGAGAAAAAGCGTCATAGGCTTGGTGGGGATCTATTTAAATATGTCCAAGCATTGCCAAGGTTTGATGAGAAGAAGATAGAAGCCTTTTTCATTTCATTTGAGATGGTGGCTAAACAAATGAAATGGCCACAGGACATGTGGGTATTACTGATTCAAACAAAGCTGGTAGGTAGGGCTAGTGAAATGTTTGCATCACTACCGGAGGAGGTATCTGGGACGTATGAGGAGGTGAAAAAATCCATCTTAGGTGCATATGAACTAGTGCCTGAAGCTTATAGACAAAGGTTTATAAATTTAAGGAAAGAATTTGGTCAAACATACATGGTTTTGAAAGGCATAAACAGAGTAATTTTGATAGGTGGATAAGGGCTTTGAAAATAGACCAAATGTATGAAGCTCTCAGAGAAATTATACTTTTGGAGGAGTTTAAAAATTCAATTCCTGATGTAGTGAGAACTCATGTGGAAGAGCAGAGGGTTAAAACTGCGAGGTTAGCAGCAGAAATGGCAGATGATTATGAATTAGTTCAGAAATCAAAGCTTGGTTTCCGACATCAGTTTCAGCCAGTGAGGGATAGAAACTGGGGACATGAGAAATACTCACATGGTAAAGGTAAAGGAGATCTGATGGGAGATAATAAGGAGAGTGTACCTCAGATTAAAAAAGAAATCCAGGAGGGTGGAAATTAAATGAAAAGTTTCAAATGTTTTCACTGTCATAAACTCGGCCATGTAAAGTCAGTGTTGATAGTTAAAGAAAAGCACTGGGAAGGCTGATGTGGTAAAACAGGATAAGACAGTAGAGTTTGTTAAAGTGGAAAGGAAAGCCCAAGTGGAGCGAAGGAGGTGCAAAAGATTGTACAGCCTGATCAAGAGGTGATTGATAATTGTGGATAGCACAATTGCTTCACAGCTCCAGGGTCCCAGGTTCAATTCCCTGCTGGGTCACTGTCTGTGCGGAGTCTGCACATCCTCCCCGTGTGTGCGTGGGTTTCCTCCGGGTGCTCCGGTTTCCTCCCACAGTCCAAAGATGTGCAGGTTAGGTGGATTGGCCATGATAAATTGCCCTTAGTGTCCAAAATTGCCCTTAGTGTTGGATGGGGTTACTGGGTTATGGGGATAGGGTGGAGGTGTTGACCTTGGGTACGGTGCTCTTTCCAAGAGCCGGTGCAGACTCGACGGGCCGAATGGCCTCCTTCTGCACTGTAAATTCTATGATCTATGATCTATGAAGGTGCCAGATCTCTTTAAAGAGTTTATTTGAGTGGGTAAAGTTTACTCATGTGTATCAGGAGAAGCAGGTAAAGAAGTCACAATTTTAAGAGCTACGGGAGCTAGTCAATCTTTAATGGTAAGAGATGAGGAGTTATGTAGTTTGGGAAGAATGATGCCAGAAAATGCGGAATTCAGGGCGAGAGGAGTAGTGTTCCATTACATAAGGTAAGGTTGGAAAGTCCAGTGAAGAGTGGTGAAGTGGGAGTAGGAGTAATAGAGAAACTATCTTGTCCAGGAATACAGTTTATCTTGAGTAATGACATAGCTGCATCGCAGGTGGGAGTGATGCCTACTGTGGCTGATAAGCCAGTGGAAAATCAGACAACTGAAGTGTTGAAGGACAAATACCCTGGGATTTTTCCGGATTGTGTAGTAACAAGGTCGCAAAGTCACAGGTTAAGACAAGAGGAGAAATCAGAGTGAAGATAAAGGTGAAGTGCAATTATCAGAAACGATTTTTGATCAGATGGTTGGAAAAGAACAGGTGGAGGATGAGGCAGATATTTTTAGTTCAGGAAAATTGGCAGAGTTACAACAAAACGATATAGAAATAAAATGGATGTATCAGAAAGCATATACGGAAGAGGAATCTGAGTGTATACCAGAGTGTTATTACCGTAAAAGTGATGTCTTGATGAGGAAATGGAGACCTTTACATATGCAGGTGGATGAAAAGTGGGTAGAAGTTCATCAAGTAGTATTGCCGGTAGGGTATAGAAAGGAGGTGTTGCGAGTTGCACATGAGGTACCAGTGGGAAGTCATTTGGGAATAAGGAAAACCCAAGCTAAAATCCAGAAACATTTTTATTGGCCTGGGCTACATAAAGATGTAGTTAAATTTTATCAATCACATCACACATGTTACGTGATAGGGAAACCTCAAGCAGTGATAAAACCAGTGCCCTTAATACCCATTCCAGCATTTGAGGAACCTTTTACAAGCGTCTTAATTGATTGAGTAGGACCGCTTCCTAAAACAAAAAGTGGGAATCAATATCTTTTGACTATAATGGATGTGTCTACTAGGTTTCCAGAGGCCATTCCAGTATGCAATATTACAGCTAAAAAGATTGTGGAGGAGTTACTTAAATTCTTTACTAGATATGGACTACCCACAGAAATACAATCGGATCAAGGATCAAAATTTACCTCAAGGTTATTCAAAGAAGTTATGGATAGCTTAGGAATAAAACAATTTAAATCAACTGCTTACTATCCAGAATCGCAGGGAGCGTTAGAAAGGTGGCATCAGACATTAAAGACAATGATGAGGGCTTATTGTCACGATTATCCAGAGGATTGGGATAAAGGAATTCCATTCATACTGTTTGAAATTAGGGATGCTCCTAATGAGTCAACCAAATTTAGTCCTTTTGAACTAATTTTTGGTCATGAGGTAAGAGGACCACTTAAATTGATTAAGGAAAAATTGGTGGCTGAGAAATCAGAAATTACATTATTGGATTACGTGTCAAATTTTAGGGAACGATGAAACAGAGCAGGTGAATTGGCTAGACAACATTTAAAAGTTGCACAAAATGTGATGAAACGGGTCGTGGACAAGAAATCCAAAGTTTATAATTTTGCCAGTGGAGATAAAGTTTTAGTGTTGTTACCAGTGGTTGGTGAGCCTTTAAAAGCAAGGTTTTGTGGACCTTATCAGATTGAAAGGAAATTAAGTGAGGTGAATTATGTGGTAAAAACACCAGATAGAAGGAAGACTCACCGAGTGTGTCATGTGAATATGCTTAAAAGGTACTTTGAAAGGGAAGGAGAGAAAAAGGAGATTTTAATGATTCTAACTCAAAGTGACGAACCAAATCCAGGTGACTGTGAATTTGACATACCACAAATTAAATTGGAAAATGAGGATGTTCTTAAAAATTGGGATAAATTGTTGAGTTACCTTCCAGAGGAAAAACGGACTGACCTGAAAGAGTTATTGATATCACATGGGCAAGTTTGTGGAGATAAATTGGGACGTACTAAAATGGCTACACATGATGTAGATGTGGGCAATGCTGTTCCAATCAAACAACATCCATATAGATTTAACCTTTAAAATTGGCACAGGTTAACAAAGAGATTGAGAGTATGCTTACAAATGCCATAATTGAAGTGGGTTGCAGCCAATGGAGCTCACCCATAGTGATGTACCTAAAGCAGATGGTACCAACGGTTGTGTGTGGTCTATAGAAAGGTTAATGCAGTTACAAGAACGGACTCTTATCCTATCCCACGTTTGGAGAATTGCACTGAGAAAGTGGGACAATCAGCTTTTATTTCTAAACTGGATTTACTTAAAGGTTACTGGTAGGTGCCTTTATCCGAAAGGGCGAAGGGGATTTCGGCTTTTGTGACTCCAGATGGTACATACCAATTCAAAGTTAGGTCATTTGGCATGAAAAATGCCCCAGCCACATTTCAACGGTTAACTACCAAAGTTGTTTCAGGATTACCCAATTGTGCGGTATTCATCAACAACCTGGTAATTTTCAGCCAGACATGGAAAGAACATTTAAAACATCTGATGGAGTTATTCGATCGACTTCAGGAAGCGAGTTTGGTGGTAAACCTAGCCAAAAGTGAATTTGGAAAGGCCCAAGTCACTTTCCTTGGCCATACAATCGGACAGGGTCGAATGGTCACACGGGATGTGAAACCAACAGTTATTGAGGAGTTTTCAATACCCCCAAGACGATGGTAAATAATGTGATTTCTTGGTATGAGTGGATTTGATCGAACATTTGTGAAAACATTTTGTAGCGTGGTTACTCCACTGATAGACTTGCTGAAGAAACGTCGGAAATCTCAGTGGACAGCGGACTTCCAACAGGCATTTGACTGCCTGAAAGCTGTGATAACCAATGCTCCTGTGTTGGAGAATTACAAGGGACTCTGTGATCAGATTGAACTAAAGTATCTGACGTTAAAGAGAAATGCCGAGGCGTAGAGAAATGGACGGATCGTGCATGGACCTTCTTGTTCAGAGTGTCAATCAAGAAGGATTTCAGTCGGAAGAAGAAGAACAAAAATGGACTAGATTATTATACCTGTTTGCGTGTGTTGTTTTTTTTTAAACAAAAAAGTATATTTACTGTGTACACTTCTTAAAGGATAGTGAAAAGGTGAAAAATGAAACCATCTTGAAGTTGATGGGGTTTTTTTTCTTGGGGGGAGGTGTCATGTGAGAGTGCCTTTAAGAAATGGGTTTTTATAAATGGGTGTGTATATAAATATCTGTAGTGAGAGTACTTTTAAGAAATAGGTGTTTACTACTGCAGTGATGTCAGAGAATGGGTGCAGCTGGGCTGTCTGTCAGCTTTTTACTTTCGTTTTAGGCTGTTTGCTGCAGGGTGTGTTTTAGTTTTGTTTTCAGTGTTGGAGCTGAAGCCAGACAGAGCAGGTATACTGTTGATCTCTCTGCCATGAAAAGACTGTCTCTTGATCATTTGGTGAATTCAGAATTCTAAATGTTCTCAGTAGTGAAGTTAAGCCTGATCTCTTTCTGTTTTGAAGGTTTTTAAAGTCTTATGGATGTTAAAAGGTCAGCTTAATCATTACGTAGTGTTGTCTTCTTTGGGGGTTGTATTTGAATTGATGGTTGCTAAGATGTTCACTGTATGTTTTAAAAGTTAACTCGAGTTCATAGAATAAACATTGTTTTGCTTTTAAAAAATACTTTACCATTTCTGCTGTACCACACCTGTAGAGTAGGCCGTGTGCTCCCCATACCACAATCTATTAAAAGTTGTGGGTCAGGTGAACTCCATGATACACTTTGGGGTTCTCTAAACGGTAGCACGGTAGCATTGTGGATAGCACAATTGCTTCACAGCTTCAGGGTACCAGGTTCGATTCCGGCTGTGGTCACTGTCTGTGCGGAGTCTGCACATCCTCCCCGTGTGTGCGTGGGTTTCCTCCGGGTGCTCCGGTGTCCTCCCACAGTCCAAAGATGTGCAGGTTAGGTGGATTGGCCATGATAAATTGCCCTTAGTGTCCAAAATTGCCCTTAGTGTTGGGTGGGGTTACTGGGTTGTGGGGATAGGGTGGAGGTGTTGACCTTGGGTCAGGTGCTCTTTCCAAGAGCCGGTGCAGACTCGATGGGCCGAATGGCCTCCTTCTGCACTGTAAATTCTATGATAAATTCTATGATAAAATTCTATAAACCCTGGCCCATAACAAAAGCAATGCAACAAAAAGCATACTATGACAGGCATGCAAAAACATTACCGGCACTCAAAGAAGGTGATATTGTAAGGATAAAAAATCCAAATTGTGGTTGGTCAGAAGTAGCAAAGGTGTTAAATAAGGCTGCACCAAGATCATGGGCGGGATTCTGTGATCCTGAGGCTAAGTGTTGACGCCGTCGGAAACGCCGTCGAGTTTCTCGAAGGCATCAACAGGGCCTCAGATCAGCAATTCTGGCCCCTGCAGGGGGCCAGCACGGCACTGGAGCGGTTCATGCCGCTCCAGCAACTGATCTCGGCGTGAACTGGGCGCTGCGGTATCCGCGCATGCGCAGTGGCACCAGGGACATGCACAGTGGCTTCCTTCAACGCGCCGGCCCCGATGCAAAATGGCACAGGACTACAGTGGCCGACGCTGAAGAAAGGAGGTCCCCAGCCAGAGAGGCCGGCCCGCCGATTGATGGGCCCCGATCACGGGCCAGGCCACATCGGAGTACCCCCCGAGGTCGGACCCCCCTCCCCCCCCCCCCCCCACAGGCCACCCCCGACCCTTCCATGCGGAGTTCCCCCCGGCTGAGAGCAGGTGTCGCGCCAATGGCACCAATTCTCCGCTCTGTGGAGAATCGTGTGCCGGCGTTGGGGCGGCGCGGCGCGATCTGCGCCGGTCGCGGGGATTCTCCGGCCCGGCAACGGGGCTGAGAGAATCCCGCCCTTTATGTGGTACAAACTGAGGCTGGAATAATGTTTTCCAGAAATAGATAAGCAGTATAGAATCATAAGAATTCGCTACAGTTTCCAGAGACAAATGTTTTGCAACGTTGACTTACCAGCAGCGTTATTATCAACTACTCAAACAGAACAGACAACAGAAAACTCCAATGGCACTGCGAGTGCACTAAGAAGATCAAAAAGGAGAAGATCACCAAATAGACTGACTTTGTAAAAACACAAAGGACTGTAACTCTGAAAGTAAAATTATGAAATGTAAAAGACCTTTAAAGCATGAAATATATGAAACCATTCTCAAATATATAAAAAAAAGTTAGAAAGAATTTAAAACATGATTTTTCTCAAATAAAAGGGGATGTGACACTATCGGAAATGTTCAGAAGACAGAGGGTTAATGTCATATCATAATTAACCACTAGATGGTGCTACAAGCATAACTATATCATGCAGTGACTCACAGACATCTGGGAGTGAGCTGGAGGAGAGCCAGGGAGAGCAGTGATTGGGAGTACAGTACAGTTATAGATAGACTGTAGAGACACAAGTGTAGACTGTAGATTATTAGATTGTTTACTGTCATAATATACACCAGTATATTATGGTGCAGACACACACACACACACACACTGATGGACATGCAGTGGGACCAATCAGCATACACAACACCGCAGCCAATCACCAGTGAGAGCACACGCACTATAAAGACAGGGGACGGGGAGTTCCCGCTCATTCTAGTAGCAGCCAGCTCGGAGCACAGAGCTCACAGCCTGCAACACAGACATTCACCATGTGCTGAGTGCATCACCTGGTTAGGACTAGGCAAGGGTCAACAGTTAAAGCTGGTATTGCATTTACCCACAGTTCAAGTATGTTAATATAGTTAACCTTATAATAAAATAGAGTTGCACCACTTCCAGTGTTGGTGACCTGTTTGTGATCCAGAACACCCAACACATCATTTACTATAGGAGTAAGTGGTCGAGCTTAATTAAGTAGTGTAAATAAATGTTAGCTTTGCTAATGAACTTAGCTTCTGTGGTCTTTGTGAACACAACACCCATTCTGAGAACTGGAATCAGAAAGAACACCAGAAGAGAAACTGGCAGAAACACAGAGAGAGACACTGACAGAAACACAGAGAGACGCTGACAGAAACACACAGAGACACTGACAGAAACGCAGAGAGACGCTGGCAGAAACGCAGAGAGACGCTGACAGAAACACAGAGACACTGACAGAAACACACAGAGAGACACTGACAGAAACACACAGAGACACTGACAGAAACACACAGAGACACTGACAGAAACGCAGAGACACTGACAGAAACACACAGAGACACTGACAGAAACGCAGAGAGACACTGACAGAAACACACAGAGAGACACTGACAGAAACACACAGAGAGACACTGACAGAAACACACAGAGAGACACTGACAGAAACACAAAGAGAGACGCTGGCAGAAACGCACAGAGACACTGACAGAAACGCAGAGAGACGCTGACAGAAACACAGAGACACTGACAGAAACACACAGAGAGACACTGACAGAAACACACAGAGACACTGACAGAAACACACAGAGACACTGACAGAAACGCAGAGACACTGACAGAAACACACAGAGACACTGACAGAAACGCAGAGAGACGCTGGCAGAAACACACAGAGACACTGACAGAAACACACAGAGACACTGACAGAAACGCAGAGACACTGGCAGAAACGCAGAGAGACACTGACAGAAACACACAGAGAGACACTGACAGAAACACAAAGAGAGACGCTGGCAGAAACGCACAGAGACACTGACAGAAACGCAGAGAGACGCTGGCAGAAACGCAGAGAGACACTGACAGAAACCCAGGGAGAGACACTGACAGAAACGCAGAGAGACGCTGACAGAAACGCAGAGAGACGCTGACAGAAACACAGAGAGACACTGACAGAAACACACAGAGAGACACTGACAGAAACGCAGAGAGACGCTGACAGAAACGCAGAGAGACACTGACAGAAACACACAGAGAGACACTGACAGAAACACACAGAGAGACATTGACAGAAACACACAGAGACACTGACAGAAACGCACAGAGAGAGAGAGAGAGTGACAGAAACAGAGAGAGTGACAGAAACAGAGAGAGTGACAGAAACAGAGAGAGAGAGTGTGACAGAAACAGAGAGAGTGACAGAAACAGAGAGAGAGAAACACTGATGGAAACACACAGAGACATTGACAGAAACACAGAGGGGAAGAATCTAAATTTGTTACTTTAAATGCACCTGTTACTCTTCTAATGAAGAAAGGTGGGAAAGGGAAACAAGGGAATTGTAAAACTGTTCCTCTCACACCTGTTGCATGGAAATTACTGGAGCCTATAATTAAGTAACATATGAATCATTGTCAGCTGAACCAGCTCAGATTTGGAAATGATAGCTCATAGCTGGTGAATCTGGTTGAATTTGAAGTGTTTACCATAAAAGTGGAGACTAATCTGGTCTTCCAGAAGGTATTGCTAAAGTCCCTCACACTATTAGTTCGAGTTGAGGCTCATGGAATTGAAGGCAAATTGGTTGAGTGACTGGAGATAAACGGTAATAGATAATGGGCAGGTAATCTAATTTGCTGCATATCCCACGAGGATATGTGCTGGGACTTTAACTACTTATTGTGTTGGGTTTATTAATGACTTCAGTGATGGAATAGAAAAATACTTATCCAAATGTTGCCAACACTGCAAAGATGGGCGATACTGTAAGCGGTGCAGACGGAAGCAGAGAATTACAAAGAGATGTTAACACATTAAAACGAGTGGGTACAACTGTGACAAATGGATTTCACTGTAAACTAATCCACCTTGGAACCTAAGGACTTCCCAAATGGTGAAAAACATCAACAGTGGGGATCCAAAGAGAATTGTCCGGGAAAATTGAAGTGTCACAAACCTGCACAGAAAATTAGGAAAAAGGATGTGGAATGCTGATATTTGTATCTAGATGACTGGAACACAAAGAGGTAGAAATCCTACTTCAGCTGAGTTACTGTGAACAATTCTGGGTACCAGAGCTTTGAATGACATACTGGCCTTTGAGGAAGTGCATTCCCGATAGTCCAGAATGGAACTTGGACTTCAGGCATTCAATTAAGAGAGAGACTGCATAAAATCTTGGGGGCGATACTCCGAGACCCGTGCCGGGCCGGAGAATCAGCGCAACCACGCCACGATGCCCCGATGCCGGCGCGTGATTCTCCGAGGTGTGGAGAATCGGCGCCATTTGCGCCGGCACGTTTGGCGCGGCGTCGGCCGCAGGCCGTTGGAATCGGCAGGGGCTGCCGATTCACCGGCCCGAATGGGCCGAGCGGCCGCGCGGATACGACAGAGTCCCGCCGGCGTCGTTCACCCCTGGCCGCTGCCGGCGGGAACTCTGCACAAAGGGCCGGGGTGACCTGTGGGGGGGGGGGGGGGGGGGCTCTGTCCCCGGGGGAGGGGCCACCGATCGGCGGGCCGGCCTCTCTCCACCCCCCCAGGCCTGCTTTCTGCGCAGCCATGTTGAACACTGATGCCATGTTGAGTCGGGGCCAGCGTGGATAAGAAGTCCCCCGCGTATGCGCACGTTGGCGTGGCCCAACTGCGCATGCACGGGTTGGCGCGGCGCACATTTGGCGCCGGGAAGGGAGGCTGGAGCGGCGTGAACCACTCCAGCGCCGGCCCTCTGTGGGGGACAGAATCAGTTGTCCCCGTGCCCGTTTCGCACCGTCATGAAACACGATGGCGTTGACGACGCGCGAACACTTGGGCTCCATTTGGGAGAATTGCCCCCCTTGTATTTCCCGGAATTCAAAGTAACTTATTCAGGGCAACCAATTAAGGTGATAAGAAGAAAAATTAGCTCTGTGGCTGGGGAGTCTCGGACGCGGAGGCATTGCATAGCTCTTGAGTCAGGCCTCTCCGGAACGACGTTCGGAACCAATTCTGCAGACGGAGCAGGGTGATGCTGGTTTAGTGGCCACAGAGCAGTCCAAAATGAGAGGTAAAGAAACTTCTTTTATTACAAAATAAACTCTATAGATAGTACACTCCAGTCCCCAGCTGGGACTACCCTGCTCAGCTCCCATCTATGCTGGTTTATATGCCATAGTCCATTTACTCCATTGGTGGCCACCTCCCCCTCCTGCCCCTCAACAGGAAGTTAGTATTCTATAAGGTCATGGAGAGGCTAATTGGTCCGTCCCCAAAGATCTCGGGCAGGTTATCACAGTGGCGTAGTGCTAATATTGGACCAGAGGACCAGGCCAACATGGGTTCAAATCTCACCATGGCAACTGCTGGAATCTAAATATTAAAAACTCTGCAATTGAAAGCTAGTCTCAGTAATGGCCCTTAATTGTTGTAAAAACCCATCTGGTCCTTACCTGGTCTGGTCTACATGTGACTCCAGACCCACAGCAATAGGGCGGCACAATGGATAGCACTGCTGCCTCACAGCGCCGAGGTACCTGGGTTCAATTCCAGCCTTGGGTGTCAGTCTGTGTGGAGTTTGCACACTGTCCCCATGTCTGCGTGGGTTTCCTCCGGGTGCTCCGGTTTCCTCCCACAATCGAAAGATGTGCAGGTTAGGTGGATTGGTCATGCTAATTCACCCCTTAGTGTCCAAAGATGTGCAGGTTAAGGTGGGGTTGCAGGAATAAGGTGAGGGAGTGGGCCTAGGTAGGGTGCTCTTTCGAAGGGTAGGTGCAGACTTGACGGGCCGAAAGGCCTCCTTCTGCACTGTGGGGACTCTATGACAATACAATGTGGTTGACTCTTGGCTCCATTCTGAAACAGCCTTGCAAGCCACTGAGTTCAAGGGCAATTAGGGATGTATAATAAATGCTGGTCTTGCTGGTGATGCCCCCTCTCCATGGCATGAAAGAATAAATGTTAACAAATAGACGGCAGGATCGTCCCTGAATCCGGGACTGAATCGGTGGTGTTCTACCACAGTAAAATCCAGTGACCATTAAGGGGCTAGCGCCACATGGAACACGATCGATTCCAATGAAAAACGGTGTCTGATTGCCTGGAGTCGGGATTGTCACTCGAGAGGCTGACAGGCTGCAGACACAAATCAGCACTCCACTCCCCACACACACTTACCTCAGCCAACAAGATGGCAGCAAGGAGAGCAATTGACCGATGCTGAGGGGTGTCAGTGGCTAGTGCTACCCATGCAAGTGGTACGCTCCATGCCTTCTGTCTCGCACCCTCCTGCAGAGGGTACTGTGGCTGCTGCACGTGGATGGGCCAAGTGTTGCCCTGCCGGCAGTTTAAGAGGGAGAAGCTGGAATCAGACGTAACAGTATTGCAATTAAATAACTACAAAGACATGAGGGAGGAGCTGGCCAGAGATGATTGGAAAAGGAGCCTAGCAGGGAAGACAGTGGAACAGCAATGGCAGGGGTTTTGGGGGTTATTCAGAAGTCACAACAGAAATTCATCCCAAGGAGGAGGAAACAGGCTAAGGGGGGGACGAGGTGTCCATGACTGATGAGGGAAGTCAAGAACAGCATAAAAGCAAAAGATAAAGCATACAAAATGGCGAGCATTAGTGGGCAGCCTTTAAAAGTGAGCAGAGGGCGCAGCACGGTAGCCTTGTGGATAGCACAATTGCTTCACAGCTCCAAGGTCCCAGGTTCGATTCTGGCTTGGGTCACTGTCTGTGCGGAGTCTGCACATCCTCCCCGTGTGTGCGTGGGTTTCCTCCGGGTGCTCCGGTTTCCTCCCACAGTCCAAAGATGTGCGGGTTAGGTGGATTGGCCATGATAAATTGCCCTTAGTGTCCAAACTTGCCCTTAGTGTTGGGTGGGGTTACTGGGTTATGGGGATAGGGTGGCGGTGTTGACCTTGGGTAGGGTGCTCTTTCCAAGAGCCGGTGCAGACTCGATGGGCTGAATGGCCTCCTTCTGCTCTGTAAATTCTATGAAAAGGACAACAAAAAAAGCAGAAGGGGGGGGGGGAGAAGGTGAAATATGAGTGAAAGCTAGCTAGTAATATAAAATAACATGGCAAAAGTTTTTTTCAATGTATAAAAGGTAAGAGAGTGGCAAAAATAAACATTGGACCACTGGAAAATGTGGCTGGAGAAGTAATAATAGGAAACAAAAAAGTGGCAGAGGAACTGAATAGTTATTTTGCATCTGTCTTCAAGGTGGAAGACACCAGTGGGATGCCAGAGCTCCAGGTGAATCAGGGGCAACAGGTGAGGGTAGTGGCCATCACTAAGGAGAAGGTTCTTCGGAAACTGAAAGGTCTGAAAGTGGATAAATACCCTGGACCAGATGGACTACACCCCAGGGTTCTAAAAGAGATACTTGAGGAGATTGTGGAGGCATTGGTGGTGATCTTTCAGCAATCACTGGAGGCAGGAAGTGTCCCAGAGGACTGGAAAGTGGCTAATGTAGCACCGCTGTTTAAGAAGGGAGGGAGGCAGAAGACGGGACAGTATAGACCGACTAACCTGACTTCGGTCATTGGTAAGATTTTAGAGTCCGTGATTAAAGGTGAGTTTGCGGAGTACTTGGAAGTGCATGATAAAATAGGACTGGGTCAGCACGGCTTTGTCATAGGGAGGTCATGTCTGACAAATCTGTTAGAGTTCTTTGAGGAGGTAACAAGGAAGTTAGACAAAGGAGAACCAGTGGACGTGATTTATTTAGATTTCCAGAAGGTCTTTAACAAGGTGTCGCACAGGAGACTGTTAAATAAGCTGAGAGCCCATGGTGTTAAGGGTAAAATCCTGGCATGGATAGAGGATTGGCTGACTGGCAGAAGGCAGAGAGTGGGGATAAAGGGGTATTTTTCAGGATGGCAACCGGTGACTAGTGGTGTGCCTCAGGGTGTCTGCGCTGGGACCACAACTTTTCACAATATACATTACTGATCTGGAGGAAGGAACTGAAAGGTACTGTTGTTAACTTTGCAGATGATACAAAGATCTGCAGAGGGACAGGTAGTATTGAGGAAGCAGGGGGGCTGCAGAAGGACTTGGACAGGCTAGGAGAGTGGGCAAAGAAGTGGCAGATGGAATACAATGTTGAAAAGTGTGAGGTTATGCACTTTGGAAGGAGGAATGGAGGCATAGACTATTTTCTAAATGGGGAAATGCTTAGGAAATCAGAAGCACAAAGGGACTTGGGAGTCCTTGTTCACTATTCTCTTAAGGTTAATGTGCAGGTTCAGCCGGCAGTTAGGAAGGCAAATGCAATGTTAGCATTCATGTCAAGGGGCCAGAATACAAGAAAAGGGATGTACTTCTGAGCCTGTACAAGGCTCTGGTCAGACCCCATTTGGAGTATTGTGAGCAGTTTTGGGTCCCGTATCTAAGGAAGGATGTGCTGGCCTTGGAAAGGGTCCAGAGGAGGTTCACAAGAATAATCCCTGGAATGAAGAGCTTGTTGTATGAGGAATGGTTGAGGACTCTGGGTCCGTACTCGTTGGAGTTTAGAAGGATGAGGGGAGATCTTATTGAAACTTACAGGATACTGCGAGGCCTGGATAGAGTGGATGTGGAGAGGATGTTTCCATTTGTAGGAAAAACTACAAGCAGAGGACACAATCTCAGACTAAAGGGACGATCCTTTAAAACAGAGTTGAGGAGTAATTTCTTCAGCCAGAGGGTGGTGAATCTGTGGAACTCTTTGCCGCAGAAGGCTGTGGAGGCCAAATCACTGAGTGTCTTTAAGACAGAGATAGATAGGTGCTTGATTAATAAGGGGATCAGGAGTTATGGGGAGAAGGCAGAAGAATGGGGATGAGAAAATATCAGCCATGCTTGAATGGTGGAGCAGACTCGATGGGCTGAGTGGCCTAATTCTGCTCCTATGTCTTATGGTCTTATGGTTGAGGAAGTCGTTAAAAAGATATATGGGGACTTCCGGGTGCGGCGATGACCAGCTGAGTCGCACGTTTCGGCAGCTCCCGGTGAAACGGACTTTTGGGCTCTTGATAGGAGCCCCAACGGCAATTTTGACGGCTAAAAACACTGTGCGGTAAACCAGAAGGGAATCCCCCCTGGATACGGATGAAAAAAGGAGGAGAAAGTGGCCGGATTGCAGTGGATCCTTTAGAACAGCGGCAAGGAAGGCAAGCAAAAACCAAGATGGCGTCGGAAGGTGGCAGTTTAACATGGGGCCCTGAACAACAAAAGTTCTTGAAATGATGTGTGGAAGAGCTCAAAAAGGAAATGAAGAAAGAGCTGTTGGCCCCGATACTACAGGCGATCGAAAGGCTAAAGGAGGAACAAAAGACCCAGGAGCGGGAGCTTCGGGTCGTGAAGGCAAAGGCAGCCGAGAATGAGGACGACATACAGGGGCCTGGTGGTGAAGACGGAGATGCATGAGGCACATCAGAAACGATGTGTGGAAAGGTTGGAGGGACTGGAGAACAACGCAAGGAGGAACAACTTGAGGATTCTTGGTCTTCCTGAAGGTGCGGAGGGAGCGGACGTCGGGGCATATGTGAGCACGATGCTGCACTCGTTAATGGGAGCGGAGGCCCCGGCGGGTCCGTTGGAGGTGGAGGGAGCATACCAAGTGATGGCGCGAGGACCGAGAACAGGAGAAATTCCCAGAGCCATAGTGGTGAGATTCCTCCGTTTTAAGGATAGAGAAATGGTCCTTAGATGGGCAAAGAAAACTCGGAGCAGTAAATGGGAGAACGCGGTGATCCGCGTTCATCAAGACTGGAGTGCGGAGGTGGCGAGAAGGAGGACGAGCTTTAATCGGGCCAAGGCGGTGCTTCATAAAAAGAAGATAAAATTTGGAATGCTGCAACCGGCAAGACTGTGGGTCACATATCGAGGGAGGCACCACTACTTTGAGACGCCGGATGAAGCGTGGACTTTTATTGTGGAAGAAAAACTGGAATGAGCGGGTTATTAAAAAGAACATTTGAACAAAGTGGTGGGGCGAATGTGGGGGGCGAAGAGGGGGGTTAAAAAGGGGGGAAAGAGGAGTTTTATGTACTAATCCTGCGATGTGGTAACTTTTCTCTCTTCCACAGGTGGTGATGGGGGGAGGAGGGGAGGTGGAGGAGATGGGGCGTTGGCCATTGGGGGCGGGACCAAGGGAGAAGCGCGGGCTTGGTTCCCGCGCTATGATAATCATGGCGGGAATAGAGAAGCAGGAAGGAAGGGGCGTCGCACGGTGCGAGCCGAGGTCACGGGGGGAAGCCGAGGTCGGCCAGAGTTTGCTGACTTCTGGGAGCAACATGGGGGGAGTAATTACGCTAGCGGGGGATCTAGCGGGGGGGGGGGGGGGGGTGCGAGGGGGGAATTACTGGGTTGCTGCTGCTGGGGAGAGGGGGGAGCTGGTATGGGAGGGGATGGGCGGGGGGGCACCGCCTGGGGGAGATACAGCTGCGTGGGAACCGGGTGAGGAGCTGGAAAAAGGGGATGGCTAATCGACAAGGGGGGGGTAGGAAGCCCCCCAACCCGGCTGATCACGTGGAACGTGAGAGGGCTGAACGGGCTGATAAAGAGGGCACGGGTACTCGCACACCTTAAGAAACTTAAGGCAGATGTGGTTATGTTACAGGAAACGCACCTGAAACTGATAGACCAGGTTAGGCTACGCAAAGGATGGGTGGGGCAGGTGTTCCGTTCGGGGCTAGATGCGAAAAACAGGGGGGTGGCTATATTAGTGGGGATGCGGGTAATGTTCGAGGCAAAGACTATAGTGGCGGATAACGGGGGCAGATACGTGATGGTGAGTGGCAAACTACAGGGGGAGACGGTGGTTTTGGTAAACGTATATGCCCCGAACTGGGATGATGCCAATTTTATGAGGCGGATGCTAGGATGCATTCCGGACCTAGAGATGGGAAAGCTGATAATGGGGGGAGATTTTAATACGGTGTTGGAACCAGGGCTGGATAGGTCGAAGTCCAGGACTGGAAGGAGGCCGGCAGCAGCCAAGGTACTTAAAGGTTTTATGGAGCAGATGGGAGGTGTAGACCCGTGGAGATTTAGCAGACCTAGGAGTAAGGAGTTCTCGTTTTTCTCCTATGTCCATAAAGTCTACTCGCGAATAGACTTTTTTGTGCTGGGAAGGGCGTTGATCCCGAAGGTGAGGGGAACGGAGTATACGGCTATAGCCATTTCGGATCACGCTCCACACTGGGTAGACTTGGAGATAGGGGAGGAAACAGGAGGGCGCCCACCCTGGAGAATGGACATGGGACTAATGGCAGATGAGGGGGTCTGTCTAAGGGTAAGGGGGTGCATTGAAAAGTACTTGGAACTCAATAATGGGGAGGTCCAGGTGGGAGCGGTCTGGGAGGCGCTGAAGGCGGTGGTTAGAGGGGAGCTGATATCAATAAGGGCACATAAAGGGAAACAGGAGAGTAAGGAACGGGAGCGGTTGCTGCAAGAACTTTTGAGGGTGGACAGACAATATGCGGAAGCACCGGAGGAGGGACTGTACAGGGAAAGGCAAAGGCTACATGTAGAATTTGGCTTGCTGACTACGGGCACTGCAGAGGCACAATGGAGGAAGGCACAGGGTGTACAGTACGAATATGGGGAGAAGGCGAGCAGGTTGCTGGCACACCAATTGAGGAAAAGGGGAGCAGCGAGGGAAATAGGGGGAGTGAGGGATGAGGAAGGAGAGATGGAGCGGGGAGCGGAGAGAGTGAATGGAGTGTTCAAGACATTTTATAAAAAATTATATGAAGCTCAACCCCCGGATGGGAGGGAGAGAATGATGGGCTTTTTGGATCGGCTGGAATTTCCCAAGGTGGAAGAGCAGGAAAGGGTGGGACTGGGAGCACAGATCGAGGTAGAAGAAGTGGTGAAAGGAATTAGGAGCATGCAGGCGGGAAAGGCCCCGGGACCGGATGGATTCCCAGTCGAATTCTATAGAAAATATGTGGACTTGCTCGCCCCGGTATTGACGAGGACCTTTAATGAGGCAAAGGAAAGGGGACAACTGCCCCCGACTATGTCTGAAGCAACGATATCGCTTCTCTTAAAGAAGGAAAAGGACCCGGGTCCTATAGACCTATTTCCCTCCTAAATGTAGATGCCAAGATCCTGGCCAAGGTAATGGCAATGAGAATAGAGGAATGTGTCCCGGGGGTGGTCCACGAGGACCAAACTGGGTTTGTGAAGGGGAGACAGCTGAACACGAATATACGGAGGCTGTTAGGGGTAATGATGATGCCCCCACCAGAGGGGGAAACGGAGATAGTAGTGGCGATGGATGCCGAGAAAGCATTTGATAGAGTGGAGTGGGATTATTTGTGGGAGGTGTTGAGGAGATTTGGTTTTGGAGAGGGGTATGTTAGATGGGTGCAGCTGTTGTATAGGGCCCCGATGGCGAGCGTGGGAGCGTGGTCACGAATGGACGGGGATCTGCATATTTTCGGCTCATAGAGGGACAAGGCAGGGATGCCCTCTGTCCCCATTATTGTTTGCACTGGCGATTGAGCCCCTGGCGATAGCGTTGAGGGGTTCCAAGAAGTGGAGGGGAGTACTTAGAGGAGGAGAAGAACACCGGGTATCTTTGTATGCGGACGATTTGTTACTATATGTGGCAGACCCGGCGGAGGGGATGCCAGAAATAATGCGGATACTTGGGGAGTTTGGGGATTTTTCAGGGTATAAATTGAACATGGGGAAAAGTGAGTTGTTTGTGGTGCATCCAGGGGAGCAGAGTAGAGAAATAGAGGACCTACCGTTGAGGAAGGTAACAAGGGACTTTTGTTACCTGGGGATCCAGATAGCCAAGAATTGGGGCACATTGCATAGGTTAAATTTAACGCGGTTGGTGGAACAAATGGAGGAGGATTTCAAGAGATGGGATATGGTATCCCTGTCACTGGCAAGGAGGGTGCAGGCGGTTAAGATGGTGGTCCTCCCGAGATTCCTCTTTGTGTTTCAGTGCCTCCCGGTGGTGATCACGAAGGCTTTTTTTAAAAGGATTGAAAAGAGCATCATGGGTTTTGTGTGGGCCGGGAAGACCCCGAGAGTGAGGAAGGGATTCTTACAGCGTAGCAGGGATAGGGGGGGGCTGGCACTACCGAGCCTAAGTGAGTATTATTGGGCCGCTAATATTTCAATGGTGAGTAAGTGGATGGGAGAGGAGGAGGGAGCGGCGTGGAAGAGATTGGAGAGGGCGTCCTGTAGGGGGACTAGCCTACAGGCTATGGTGACAGCCCCATTGCCGTTCTCACCGAGGAACTACACCACAAGCCCGGTGGTGGTGGCTACACTGAAGATTTGGGGACAGTGGAGACGGCATAGCGGAAAGACTGGAGCCTTGGGGGGGTCACCGATAAGAAACAACCATAGGTTTGCCCCGGGGGGAATAGATGGGGGATATGGAATGTGGCAAAGAGCAGGAATAACGCAACTGAAAGATCTGTTTGTGGATGGGAAGTTCGCGAGTCTGGGAGCGCTGACCGAGAAATATGGGTTGCCCCAAGAGAATGCATTCAGGTATAGGCAACTGAGGGCTTTTGCGAGGCAACAGGTGAGGGAATTCCCACAGCTCCCGACACAAGAGGTGCAGGACAGAGTGATCTCAAAGACATGGGTGGGGGATGGTAAGGTGTCATATATAGGGAAATGAGGGATGAAGGGGAGACTATGGTAGATGAACTAAAAGGGAAATGGGAAGAAGAGCTGGGGGAGGAGATCGAGGAGGGGCTGTGGGCAGATGCCCTAAGCAGGGTAAACTCATCGTCCTCGTGTGCCAGGCTAAGCCTGATTCAGTTTAAGGTATTACACAGGGCGCATATGACTGGAGCACGGCTCAGTAAATTTTTTGGGGTGGAGGATAGGTGTGCGAGGTGCTCGAGAAGCTCAGCGAATCATACCCATATGTTTTGGTCATGCCCGGCACTACAGGGGTTTTGGATGGGGGGTGACAAAGGTGCTTTCAAAAGTAGTGGGGGTCCGGGTCGAACCAAGCTGGGGGTTGGCTATATTTGGGGTTACACAAGAGCCGGGAGTGCAGGAGGCGAGAGAGGCCGATGTTTTGGCCTTTGCGTCCCTAGTAGCCCGGCGCAGGATATTGCTAATGTGGAAAGAAGCCAAGCCCCCGGGGGTGGAGACCTGGATAAATGACATGGCAGGGTTTATAAAGCTAGAGCGGATTAAGTTCGTTCTAAGGGGGTCGGCTCAAGGGTTCACCAGGCGGTGGCAACCGTTCGTCGAATACCTCGCAGAAAGATAGATGGAATGGAAAAAAGAAGGCAGCAGCAGCAGCCCAGGATGGGGGGGGGGGGGGGGTGGAGGAGGAACCAGAAGGACTCTCAGGGTTGTTAATATATACTGTATAATATGTATAGGTCGTTGCTACAGATAATTATATATTGGACTGTTAAATTATATTTTTGGAGAGTGTTACTTGTGATAAGGCAGTTGCCAATTAGGGTTAGTTTTCATTTTTGTTATTTATTATTTATTCATTTTCTGTTTATAAAATAGGTCATTGTTATTTGTGTTGTTATAATATTGTGTAAAGGATGCACAATGTACTGTGTTGGTTGACCAAAAATTTTCAATAAAATATTTTATTTAAAAAAAAAGATATATGGGTTTTATAATTAGAGCCAAAGAATAGACAAGTAAAGCCATTATGGTTAATCTTTATAATGCACTGGTCTGGTCTCAATGAGAGTGTTATGTTGAGTTCTGGGTATCACAGTTGAGGAAAGATGGGAAAGCATTGGAGGGAGTGCAGAAAAGATTCAGGAGAATGGTTTCCAGGGATCAGGAATATTAGGTCAATAGGTAGATTGCAGAAGTTGGAACTGTTTTCCTCAGAAAAGAGATGGTTGAGAAGGTATCCAAAATCACTCGGGTTCTATCTAGACAGAATAGATAGGGAGGAAGTGTTCCCTTGTAGAAAAATCGAGAACGGCGTGGGCAAAATGTAAAGTTAATTGGCAAAGAGCAATGCAGATACGAGGATTGTTTTGTTAAGCAGAGAGTGGTAAGGATTTGGGATGCGCTGCCAGGAGGCAATTGGATGTACACACACACACACACTCACACATGTGGCTTTCACACTTGGGAGATTTTCACAGTAACTTCATTTGAAGCCCACTTGTGACAATAAGCGATTTATCATTTCATTTCATGTGCATGCCAATGCACATGCACACATGCGCACAGGCACATAGACACACACACGCATGGACACATGCGGACAGGTGAACGAGTAGGTCCTAAGCAGGGAATAAAACAAAAGCAAAATACTCTGGCTGCTGGAAATCTGAAATAAAGACAGAAAGTGCTGGAAAAACTCAGCTGCTCTGGCAGCATCTGTGGAGAGAGAAACAGAGCTTTGATTCCAATCTGACTCTTGTTCACAACTCAGCTCTTGGGAGTTCTGAAGAAGAGTCAGATTGGACGCGAAACGTTAATTCTGTTTCTCACTCCTCAGATGCTGCCGGGCCTGCTGGGAGTTTTCCACAGTCTCGGTTTCCATTCCCAGTTGAGATTCCTGCCTCTATAAACATCAAAATATAATGACAGTCCAATTGGGGCCAGTTTAAGGTCAGGTCTTACCTACAGAAGGGTTTTCCTCTTTCTCGAGAGGTATCAGTAGCTGGATCCCTTTTGTCAAAGTGAACCTGAGTGTCGGGAACTCCTCTGCAAAAGACGCGAAAGAATATTGGACAAAGTCACAGCACAGTCACTGGAATCATTTCATAACTCTGAGTTCACATAAAACAACCAATTGTGAATGATTGCTGGTTCAGTGTGTGCATGACTTGCCTGGGTATTTATAGCACACAGAAATGCAAGGCACATCACGGGCTCCATTCAGAATAAATCTCCCTCTTCCGAACCTCCTCCCTCCTAGCCAGACCAATGATTGGGTTCCCCTAGTTCTCATCTTCCACGCCACCAGCCTCTGGTTGACATAGATCATCCTCCCTCAGTTCTGCTGTCTCCAATGTGATGCCACCATCAAACACATGTCCGTCTCCCCTCTCAGCAGTGTAAAGGACAACACCTCCTCTTTCAACTTGCCCCTTGACAACCTCCTGAAGCCAACAATCTCAGATCACAATTATTGGAATAGTTACGATATTGAGAGATGTCCATCATGCTGTAACAGTGATATCAACAGCCATGTGCAAGATACTCAGGAGAGAAGATGGAATAGTTTGGACTTACAAGAAACACATTTACTCTGTGGCGTTAATAAATCCGTTTGAAGTAACCACGTGCATCAGACTATAGTCTCCAAAGATAAGATGGGCCATGCAACCACTGATAGCAGTGCTGGTGATACCAGTCTCACAAACGGTTGGTGCCATTCACAAGAACCTGGCAGGAAAGTGCAATAAAACCTGGTGGATGGAAGAATATACAAACATATCTAAGAAAGGGACTGCAACAATGGGTGGGATTTTTCTGCTTCCCAGCACAGGTTTTTCTACTCCCATCACTGGGGTAGCACAGTGGTTAGCACTGCTGCTTCACAGCGCCAGGGTTCCAGGTTCGATTCCCGGCTTGGTTCACTGTCTGTGCGGAGTCTGCCCGTTCTCGCCGTGCCTGCGTGGGTTTCCTCCGGGTGCTCCGGTTTCCTCCCACATGTCGCGAAAGACGTGCTTGTTAGGTGAATTAGACATTCTGAATTCTTGCACCGTGTACCAGCGCCGGAATGTGGCGACTAGAGACTTTTCACAGTAACTTCATTGCAGTGTTAATGTAAGCCTACTTGTGACAATAAAGATTATTATTAAGGCCACCCCATGCTGCTGTGAAATCTGCAGGCGGCTGTGGGCTGTCAGCGAATGGCTGGGGAATGCCTCGACCCCACCCATTGGAAGGTCTCGAAGGCCCACGGAGAAGTCTACACTGGGTGTTCTGGAAGAACACTTTGTCCGGTATCAAGCAAGCGTCCATGTCAAGGAGCAGAAGGACCAGGTTAGTTCATTCTTTTACTTCCTATGACCTGTCGATAACAGTGTCCTCTAGAGACAGGGATTGGAAAAGGCTACTGTAGCCTATTAGAATGTCCATAAAAGTGTCAACACATCCTTTATTCCAAAGAAAAACCTTGTCATCGAGTGAGTGTGATTTAATCAGAGGTCCCAAAGACCAGGGGAATCTGTCAAACCATTTCTTACCAACCGATATCACTGAGCTAGTTTTTGCAGCAATTGAAAGATTAACCTATTCCTGACCACAGTGTCATTGGAGTTTGTGATGAAAAGCTCTCGAGTTTAATTACAGACAAAAGATGACTTCAAGCAGTGAGTACGAGAGGCAGGCTGAACTTAGAGAGCCAAATCACCCTACAATCTGATGTGACACAACAGCTTCAAATGACTCAGTTAACTGGGTCGGCCTAAAGCAATTAAGGGAGATGTGGAGCGGGTGGGAAAATGGAGTTGAAGACCAAGATGAACCATGATCGTATTTAATTGTATCAACCGGCCATGAATCTACTCCTGCTCCTCTTTCTTATGTTCATCTGAGAAGGAATTGGGCACGATTTGTAACAGTAAATGAGAGTTACAGAAATGCAATGTAAATAGTTCAAAAATTAGTTGAATATCTTTAATATACTAAAGTATACTTGGAGGAGGTATAGTATAATGGGTATCAGGAAACAGAGGCAGTTTTAAGTCATCTATATTTGTATTTCTGGGTATTAGAAATGAGGTATTGCTTTAAGCAAGTGAAATTTTGTGTTTCTCTCGAAGGGTTAAAACATTAATTAGATTCATGTTAAAGGTGTCTACATGTCTGTGGATTTGGGTTTCATTTGAAACTGCGCCTGGGTTGTAATTAAGGGTTTATGACGTGAGCATAAACAGGGTTAAAGAAAGACTAGGCTGTTACTTAGCAACCAAGGTGGCCCCTTGTTGCTCAGAACTAACTTTTGAGTTGAGTTTTAAGCTGGACCCAGAAGCAGTTGGAACGAAGCTGAGAAGAAAGCAGCCCTCACAGAAACTGCCAGCAGAGTGGCAGGACAATGGAGTAAGGGGCAGAAATCAAATCCCACAAGCTAAAGAACAGAAAATTCTCGACACCAGGGAATGAAAAGAGAAATCCCAGGAAGGCCGATGTCAAAGGGATACAGGAATTGGAAACTGAACAAGGCATTGTTCCCTGAAATTAAAGGAAGGGCAGAGAGCTGCTCCAGGTTAAAGATGGAGCTACAAGGTGCAGACCTGGTGGAGTTGACGAGCGAGATACAAGACATCTGAAGTAATCCCAAGGTTGGTGAGACCACAAGACAGCCTGTGGGGCAGTGGTGTTCTGATGGTATGTCTGGGACCTGAGAGTTGGTGTGGAAGCTTGAATACAGTGAGATCAGTATCTGGGGGGTATTCATGAGTGGGAGAAGGACTTTGGGTGGGGTCTCTGGAGCGAAGCACTGCACAGGGTCAACTCCACCTCTACTTGCGCAAGGCTAAGCCTAATGCAGTTCAAAAGTGGTACACAGAGCCCACTTAACCAGAACCCGAATGAGCAGGTTCTTCCCGGAGATGGAGTACAAATGTGAACGGTGCCAAGGAGGCCCGGCCAACCACACCCACTCGATCTGGTCATGCCCTAGACTCACTGGGTTCTGGGCAGCCTTCTCCGAGACAATGCCCAAGGTGGAGCCATGCCTGACAGTGGGAGTCTTTGGGGTACCAGAACAACCAGATCTCTTCACTGGGAGGAGGGTTGGCGCACTTTCCTTTTCCTCGCTAATCGCACGCCGGAGAATCCTGCTTGGCTGGCAATCAGCAGCACCATCCAAAGCTGCAGACTGGCTGGCCAACCTATCGGAATTTGTCCTGGTGGAGAAAATTAAATTCGCCATCCTGGGATTGGAAGAAGGCTTCCACAAAACGTGGGAGCCATTCACCCAGTTGTTCCAAGACCTGTTTGTAGCCAACAACTAGGAAGCCAAAGAACAGGAGGGAGTAGCCGCGACACGGCAAGGAAGGGGGTCAGGAGAACAAGGAACTCAGCCAAGCCCAACAAGAGAACCAGGAGACACAGGGGGGGGGTGCAGGTGCAACAACCTGAACCAAAGGGAAGAAAAACAAAGAGAAAACCGGTGGGAAGCGAAACGCAGGAAACAAAATCGCTACTGCAAACACTGTAAGGAGGGGAAAAAAGGAACCTGTGATGTATGTATTGTAAATAGTTGAAGCCGATCTATGTGTAAATAGTTTTAGTTTTAGTTTATCTCCTACTGATGTTCATACTTATATTTGTGTTATATACCAAAACCCAAATAAAAATGTTTTAAAAAGAAATTCACAGAAGTTGTGTTGGGCCGTGTCTGCCACCTGGTTTCAGAGTGTAGTGTGTCTGACCACTGGTCTCCCACTGATTTACACGGACTGTGTACTGACTGGCAACGTTAGGATTTAAGACATTTTGCAACTCGTGTTACCCTTAAAATGTGTGTACATTTGTGAAGATATAGGTGGGGTGAAGGAGTTAAATTAAATACAGTTACATTTTCATGTTTAATAAATGTTTCAGTTTCTTGTTTAAAGTTAATCAGCAGTCCTGTGACTCTATTCATCCATGTCTCGATATAAAAAATAAAAGTTACAATCTATTGAGCCAGGCCTTTCCTTGGATTGCCACTTTGCTGTGGTAAAGGTGCTTGAACCTTCCGTTGATTGCAAGAGCAAGCCATTGGGAGTCTTAAACTCCTGGCAGGCCCTCCGATGATGGTAAGCTCAGAGGGGAGGAACCGTACAAAGTGCAATCCAAAACAAGTATTCCATGGCGGATCAGGCAGCAGTTACTCGTATGGTATCAAACACTACGACGGTGGATGAAGGATGCAGCAGTAGGGAGATCACCAGTCGTGGAGCTTCCTTTGTCACTGGAACTGGATCTACCCTCTGTCAAGGAAAACCAAAGTTAAACGGAATTTTGGAACCTGGAATGTATGAGCCCTCAAGGATAATGAACAACTTCAACAGGTTTCTTCCTCTCGCCAAATACGCGGAACAACAACTTGTCATCGAAAACACACTGTCCGAGACTTCCGGGTGCGGCTATGCAGAGCTAGGTCGCATATTCGGCAGCTCCCGCTTGGAACGGACTTTTGGGCTCTTTTACAGGGCCCCCACGGCATTTGTTTGACATTTCCCGGTGTGGGAAGAAGACTGCAGCATTCCCCTGACGGTGTCCCCCAGGAATGTTGTGTCTTTTGGCTGCCAGACCCGGCAGAAACAGTGAAGGATTTGGCTTGAGCTGCAGCAATAGACAGAGGCCCCTTCCAGCATGCGGGCGGGGGAAGGGCAAGCTTAAAGCTGCAATCTGACTTGACTCTATCAAAGGTGAATTCTAGCAGCAGAGGGAACAATTGTGAAAGAACCTACCAAGGCCATTGAAGAGGCGGGGACGAGGCTTCTGGTGGCGGCCATGGAGGAGTAGGTCGCGCATTCGGCAGCTCCCGTCTGGAACCGACTCTCAGACCTTTTTCAGGAGTTTCCATAGACTTTTTGGGGCAGACTGGTGAAACAAACACTGCCAACTTCTATGAAATGGACCAGAAGTGTAACGGCCAAAGGAGCGGCACTGGAGAAACGGGAGAAGCGAGGGAAAGAAAACAAAATGGCGGCGGCCAGGGACAAAGGGGAGCTGCAGGAGTTCATCAAGCGCTGCTTCGAGGAGCAGCGCGAGGAGATGCGCAAAGAGATGTTGGCGCCTATGCTTTCGGCAATTGAAGGACTTGGGATCACGCAGAAGGCCCACGAAGCTAAGGTCCAGGAGGTACAGAAAAGAGTCAGTCAGAACGAGGACGAGCTCGTGGGCCTGGCGGTGAGAGTGGAGCAGAACGAGGCGCTACACAAGAGGTGGGCGGGAAGACTCGAAGACCTGGAGAACAGGTCGAGGAGAAAGAATCTGCGAATCCTGGGTCTCCCTGAGGGAGTGGAGGGGGCTGATGCCGGGGCATACGCGAACACGATGCTCGAGACGATGATGGGCACGAAGGCCCCTTCGAGGCCGCTGGAGTTGGACGGGGCACATCGGGTGCTGGCGAAGAAGCCCCAGGCAAATGAGCCACCAAGGGCGATGGTGGTGAGGTTCCACCGGTTCACGGACAGAGAGTGAGTCCTGAGATGGACCAAGAAGGAGCGGAGCAGTAAGTGGGACAATGCAGAGATCCGAATATACCCGGACTGGAGCACGGAGGTTGCAAAGCGGAGAGCGGGTTTCAACCGGGCCAAAGCGGCGTTGTACCGGAAAGAAGTGAAATTCGGAATGCTGCAGCCAGCGCGACTGTGGGTCACATACAAGGGCCAACACTACTACTTTGAAACACCTGAAGAGGCATGGACATTTGTACAAGCCGAAAAGTTGGACTCTGAGGGTTTGTGAGGGTGGGGGGGATGTTTTGGGGTTTGATGTGTGATGGTTGTTGTATATAGGGGGTCAATCACGCGCAGGAAATGTTACATGGGCTGGGGGAGAGAGACAAGGCCGCGACAGGAGCTGCGCCAGAGGGGGCGGAGCGGGCTTTGGAAAGCGCGGGGTTTTTTCCTGCGCGCGGGAAGAAAGGCGGGAAGGGGAACGAAGGAATGCATATGGATTGGGAGACTCCCACGCGGGGAGGTCAATGGGACGGCGGGGGAAGCCGGGGTCAGCAGGCGTCAGCTGACTTACGGGAGTGACATGGGGGAGCAAAAAAGCTAGACAGGGGTCTAGCGGGGGGGGGGGGGAAAAGGGTTGCTGCTGCACTGGCCGAAAGGGAATGGGACACAGAAGAGGTGGTCGGGACGGGGGTCCCCCCTCTGGGGGACTGGAGGATGAGGGAGGCGTGGACACGGGACTGGCCCAGAAAAGGAGATGGCTAGTCGGCGGGGTGTGGGGGGGTGAGAGCCCCTCCAATCCGGCTGATAACGTGGAATGTGAGGGGCCTGAATGGGACGGTGAAGAGGGCTCGAGTGTTCGCGCACTTAAAGGGACTGAAGGCGGACGTGGCCATGCTCCAAGAGACACACCTGAAGGTGACGGACCAGGTCAGGCTAAGAAAGGGATGGGTAGGACAGGTATTCCACTCGGGACTGGACGCAAAGAATAGAGGGGTGGCAATATTGGTGGGAAAGCGGGTGTCATTTGAGGCCAAGACTATTGTAGCGGACAATGGAGGGCGATATGTAATGGTGAGCGGTAGGCTGCAAGGGACGTGGGTGGTGTTGGTAAACGTATACGCCCCGAACTGGGATGATGCAGGATTCATAAAGCGCATGTTGGGGCGCATTCCGGACCTGGAAATAGGAGGCCTGATAATGGGAGGGGACTTCAATACAGTGTTGGATCCAGCACTGGACGGCTCCAAATCAAGGACTGGAAAGAGGCCGGCGGCGGCCAAGGTACTTAGGGGGTTTATGGATCAGATGGGGGGAGTGGACCCATGGCGGTTTGCAAGGCCGCAGGCCAGGGAATTTTCTTTCTTCTCCCATGTACACAAAGCCTACTCCCGGATAGATTTCTTCGTTCTGGGTAGGGCGCTCATCCAGAGGGTGGACGGGGCGGAGTATTCGGCTATAGCCGTTTCGGACCATGCCCCGCACTGGGTGGAACTGGAGCTGGGAGAGGAGAGGGACCAACGCCCGTTGTGGCGGCTGGATGTGGGACTGCTGGCGGACGAGGTGGTGTGTGGGAAGGTGAGGGGGTGTATCGAAAGGTACTTGGAGGCCAACGACAACGGGGAGGTGCGGGTGGGGGTGGTATGGGAGGCGTTGAAGGCGGTGATCAGGGGAGAACTAATTTCCATTAGGGCTCAGAGGGAGAAGACAGAGGGTATGGAAAGGGAGAGGTTAGTGGGGGAGATTTTGAGAGTGGACAGGAGATACGCAGAGGAGGGTTGGCGCTGCCAAACCTGGGGAGCTACTACTGGGCAGCAAATGTGGCGATGATCCGCAAGTGGGTTATGGAGGGAGAGGGGGCAGCATTGAAGAGGATGGAGATGGCGTCCTGTAAAGGAACGGGCCTGGGGGCGTTGGTGACGGCACCGCTGCCGCTCTCGCCGACAAAGTATACCACGAGCTCGGTGGTGGCGGCAACGCTAAGGATCTGGGGCCAGTGGAGACGGCACCGGGGTCCAATGGGAGCATCGGTGTGGTCCCCGATCAGGGGTAACCACCGGTTTGTCCCGGGGAAAATGGACGGGGGGGTTCCAGAGCTGGCATCGGGCGGGGATTGGAAGAAAGGGGGACCTGTTCATCGACGGGACGTTTGCGAGCCTAGGGGCACTGGAGGAGAAGTTCGAGTCACCCCCGGAAAATGCCTTGAGATATATGCAGGTGAGGGCTTTTGTGAGGCGACAGGTGAGGGAATTCCCGTTGCTCCCGGCACAAGAAGTTCAAGATAGGGTGATCTCGGGTGTATGGGTCGGGGAGGGCAAGGTGTCGGAAATACACCAGGAGTTGAAAGAAGAGGGGGAAGCACTGGTAGAAGAGTTGAAGGGAAAATGGGAGGAGGAGCTGGGGGAGGAGATCGAGGAAGGTCTGTGGGCTGATGCCCTAGGGAGGGTTAATTCCTCCTCCTTGTGTGCCAGGCTCAGCCTGATACAATTTAAGGTGGTCCACAGAGCGCACTTGACGGGGGCGAGGTTGAGTAGGTTCTTTGGGGTAGAGGACAGATGTGGAAGGTGCTCAGGGAGCCAGGCGAACCATGTCCATATGTTTTGGTCATGCCCGGCACTGGAGGGGTTCTGGAGAGGAGTGGCGGAAGCAATATCTCAGGTGGTGAAAGTCCGGGTCAAGCCAAGCTGGGGGCTAGCAATATTTGGAGTAGTGGACGAACCGGGAGAGCAGGAGGCGAAAGAGGCCGGCATTCTGGCCTTTGCGTCCCTAGTAGCCCGGCGAAGGATCTTGCTAATGTGGAAGGAGGCGAAGCCCCCCAGCCTGGAGGCCTGGATAAATGATATGGCTGGGTTCATAAAGTTGGAGAGGATTAAGTTCGCCTTGAGAGGGTCTGCGCAGGGGTTCTACAGGCGGTGGCAATCGTTCCTAGACTATCTCGCGGAGCGTTAGAGGAAGGTCGGTCAGCAGCAGCAGCAACCTTGGAGGGGGGGGTGGAGGGGACATCCTGGGAGGGGGGGGAGGGGGGGGGCGGGGGGAAGGGGGGACTGCCTGGGAGTGTGGATGAGCAAGAGATAACATGAAGGGTTGGGGAAACTGGCACGTACGGGTGAGGGCCAGTGTACAAAGCTGTGTAAATATATCATTTTGCCATGTATATATCTTGCTCTGCGCGATTTCTCGTTTTGTTTTTTTTTGTTATGGGGGTTATTGTTTGTAAGGGAGAAAAATTGTGTTAAAGAACTTTAATAAATATATATTTTTTTAAAAGAAAACACTGTTTCACCAAAAAAACAAGTTCAGACTTCCTGAAGACATCCAATATAAAAGCCCGGGAGCATGGCTGACTTAGTCATCATCCTATCCTGAGACCATGCCTAACAAATCTACAGGGATTCTTCTTGGATGTCACTTGTCGAATTGAAGAAGGGAAGCCAGTGGATGTGGTTTATTTGGACTTTCAGAATGCTTTCGACAAAGTCTCACAGAAGAGATTAGCGTGTAAAATTGAAGCGCAATTAGGGGTGGTGCATCGAGATGGATAGAAAACTGTTTGGCAGACAGGAAACAAAGAATGGGAATAAACTGGTCTTTTTTATGTCGGACTGTCTAACACTATCATTTTCTGTTTCCGCACTCCTCCCCACGAGAAGACCGCCCACAACTGCCAGGAGCGGGAGTAGACAAGAGGGGGACTGCCGGACCTGTGGCCCCTCACCTTGGTAGACCAGAGGGTCCTGGATGTGGTCGGTGGCCTGGAGGAAAGGGAGGTCGCCGAGGTGGAGGGCGGCTGTGGGCAAGGGAGTGAGACCAGGTTTTGTTGCAGTTCCCCATGACACATGTGTCAACCCACGCCCAACACCACCTCCACACCACCCTCACCCCTACACCACCCCATCCCTTCACCCTACACCGCCCCCGCCCTCACCAACCCACACTTCCACCCACAGGCTCACCCCTACCACCCACCGACCCGTAGTTTAATCATGCGTCTTGTCTTGTGTGATGCAGGAGTTGCTGGAGAAGGGGCCGGTCCGTCCGGTATCCCCTGCCCCCAGCCAGTGCCACAGCCGGAGGAGGCCCCTATCCCCGCCGTTAGTCGAGCAGCGACGAGATCAGTTTGGATGGCAGCCCTCTGCCCGAGACTTTGCAGACCGTGGAGTTTGGGTCGGAGGATGACACTGACTTTCCGTCACACCTGTCTCCAACACCCTCCACCATCCCAGAGACACTCACCTGAGTTGGGCACTTTAGTGAAGAGGCTCCTGCCGGTACAATAGGTAGAGATAGGAATACCCGAGGGGCGGAAGGTCGGAGGGCAGGCCGAACCCTGCTGTCCAGACAGGTTTCGGGCTTCTGGAACGGTCAGTCCCATCGATTGCACAGGTGGCATCCGCGGTGGAGGCAATGGGGGCAACAGTTTTGGTTATGGATCAGGATGTCCGAGGCCTGGGGCATTTTGTGCAGGTGCTGGACGAAGCCCGGGACAGGGTTGCCGCATCACAGGCAGCCATATCCTAGAGCCACCTTGACATCGCAGCGGTGCTTCCGAGCGTGGCCCAGTCACAGCAGGCCATTGCTGGGGACGTCGGTGGCATTGCCCAGGCGCTGGCCAATGTGGCACAGACATAGAGGGAGGTGGCCGTGTCCCAGAGGGAGATGGCGCAGTTAGTGGCTGATGTGACACAAACCCAGAAGATGCTGGCACAGTCGCAGCGTGATGTGGCGCAGTCTCTGTCGGAGATGTGCTCCATGGCCGCGAGTGTGCAGACCCTGGTCGAGACCAGAGCAGGCCTCCAGGACTGGCAGCGCCAGGTGGCAAGGGAACCTCGGGAGATATCTCCACTTGCACCCTCATCCCATGGAGTAGCCCGGGAGCCATCTGGCACCCCGAGGGAGGAGGAGGTGATGGGGCCCATACCGGTGACTCCCGCAGGGGAGGTGTCGGAATACCACAGCACCTCGGACTCCCACCCCTCCTGTCCCTGGTGTCTCTGTGGGCAGTGGGCGGAACAAGGCGGCGCCATGCCACCTGGGACACCCGCGCAGCAGCCTGGTTACCCCAGAAGACGCCCGCCTGGGGACCCAGGTCACAGGGCGGGAATCACAGCAGGCCGTCTCCACTCCTGATGTACCGTCTGGGGATCCAATTAGGCATGGCGTTAGGGCCCATAAGGCCAGAAAGTTAGACACCAGTTAAGTTGACACGGGTGCAGGGTACAGCTTAGTTATTGGGGCCAGAGCACAAACCCGGATGTATTTGTGCACATTAAGCACCTGTTACCACTGTTACAACCTGTCCCGGTGCTCTGTCTGATGGGTGTGAGGGGTGGGCTGGCCTGAGCTGGCCAGAGATGGGGTACGGGGAGGGGATGGGTGGAAGTTGTGGGTGGCCCATGCTCCCCACCCTCCGACCATCCCCACCACCGTCATCCCAGTGATCCAATGGGACTGTGTGACGGAATGACCTGTTCGTATGCAGGGATCACCCAGGTGGAAAGTGCTACCATGGGCAGGAGTCAGACGTTGTCAAATGATGCAGAGCACCAGAGCTCATCACAGAGCGGGTTGTCATCATCCCCCATCCCATGGGCCATCCCCAATCCAGGTCCACCACCTGTGGCAGGTCTGTATCACAGACGGGGTTGCAGGCGGGCGGGTGACCGTGCCTCGGGCTAGTTTTCCCCCCCCCACCCCTAGTCGGTGAACCTGGAGGCGATCAGAGCGTCCCATTCACATTTGCCCTGGCGCACACGTCGTGTGGCCTTCCATGCCTGCCTGGACCCTATGTCCCTGCCAACTTCACCCTCCCATGCATCCTCCTCGTCAGGCGAGGCCGGGTGTTCCTCCTCCTCCTCCAGCATGAGGCCCCTCTGCTGCACGATGTTGTGGAGGACGCAGCAGGCCGCTATGATGTGGCCAACCCTGTCAGCATCATACTGGAGGGTCCCTCCAGAGCGGTCCAGGCACGTGAACCGCATCTTCAGGAGGCCGAAGCACCGCTCAATCACACTCCTAGTTGCTATATGGGTGTCATTGTAGCGGGTCTCCACGTCGGTCTTTGGACTCCAGATAGGCGTCAGCGCCACAACCGCAGCGGATAACCCGTCACCCAGGAGACAATCCCCCAACCCAGCGGGGGGCGGGGGCGTCTCGAACATGTCAAGAATCGTTGAGTGTGCCAGGATGAAGGCGCCGTGCCCGTGTATAGGGCACAGAGGTGTATCATACGCAGTTGATGGTCACATATCAACTGCACTTTTATTAAGTGGAACCCCTTTCAGTTGGTGTAGAGTGGCCTGTCACCTTCAGGTGCTTGTAGGGTGACATGCATCCTGTCGATCACCCCCACAAACCCGGGGCGTCCCATCAATGGCAGCGAACACCGCTGCCTGGGCATTCTCGTGGGCTCAGTCCACATTGGAAGTGGATGTATTGAGCCGGTAAAAATGCAGGGCGACCGTCACCTTGACGGCCACCGGGAGCGGGTGTCCTCCTCCATACCCCCGTGGTTCAAGGTTGCCATGATCTGGCAGATATGTCGCACAGTCCCCCTGCTCAGCCGCAGTCTTCAATGGCATGCCCGGTCAGGCAGATCAGCAAATGACAGGTGGTGCCGGTACACACAAGGCCTCACACGGCGCCACTGTGGCACTTACTCCTCCTCGGCCTGTTAGGCGACTCGCCCTCCATCCTGAGCAGCTGCCTGCTGTCCCTCTGCGGCACACTCCACTGCTACACACTCCGCTACGGCAGCTTCCTCCTCGAGCAGCGCCAGCTCATACAGCCGCAGGGCATCCCCCAGGGCTGCGGCGACCAGCAGGAAGGCAACCATTGCTGGTTGTATTGAAATATCCACTGTTTGCAGGGGGTGAAAGCCTGAATGTTAGCATGGTGCATACCCCCTTGCTCATCCAGGTCCAATGGGCTACATGGTGGCCCTGGTTGGTACTGTGGGCTCTGCACCTCTGGCCCCATTGTTGCCCGCCACCGTGGGGGCTCTGGCCCTGGCGTCCATCCCTGATGCCAGGGTACCGTCAGCTGGTGCTGCCCTTTCCAGCGGTATGCTCCATGCCCCCCGCCCGCGCCTCCGTAGGGGCTACTGTTGCCATTGCCTTGTGTGGGCCACCAAATGCCCTGCCAGTGGATTGCGGTCAGATGGGGGGAGTGTATGGCAGAGGGTTTGATGCAGGGGTGGGGGGGGTTGAGGGCACCCATATGGCCGGTGTCACTCTGCAGAATCAGGGGCCAAGGTGGGTGATCAGTGGGGTGCACAGCAAGATGGCTGCCTTGCAAGCCGCGGTAAAGGCAGTCCATGACTGAACACTGCCCCAGTCCCTTGGGGGGTCACTTGGCCCTTTCCTCCATCACTTACCACCTCCTTCCAGTGTCCGGCCTGGCAGCTCACAGTTATTCCTCTGTGTGTCCTACCTCTTCTCTCTCTCCCTCAGCAGCCTGGATTCACGATTTTTTAATTCACAAGTGAACCGCGCCGTCGTGAACTCGGCCCATCAGAGGCAGAGCATCGCGGAAGCCCCGGAGAATACCGGGTCGGACCCGCTAATGATATGCAAATGGTGTTTACAGTAGGTACATACCGAACCGGGGCACCCAGAGGAAACCCACACTGACACAGAGAGTAGGTGCAAACGCCACACAGATAATCACCCAAGGCTTGAATTGAACCCAGGTCCTTGGCGCTGTGAGGCAGCAGTGCTAACCACTGTGCTACCGTAATGTCATAAGATTTGAGGAGACAGCCAAACGTTGGTGACTCCTTACTACGGGCCTGTAAAGCAGTAGTGCTCTGTTGGTGAAGCTGAGTATCTGAGAGATTGAGTGTAAGGTGAAGTTGAGTGCACGTTACGGTCCAAGGGAGAGGAACATCAGAAGGTGGATCCTTGGTGAATACATCTGAGAGAATGATCGTTTGGGAGAAGATTCCAAGGCAAGTCATTTAAGCATTGAGTTTGGAAATACTCAGGAGAAAGGCCGGTTGGCTTGCAGTGTGAAAAGCGTCTGAATCAGGGTATGTTGATAAGAGGTAAATAACATCTATTTGGGGTGGCATCTGTCACTTGTTTCAAAGTGTGGTGTGTCTGACCACAGGTCTCCTATTGGTTTACACGGACTGTGTACTTACTGCGAACATTAGAGTATAAGATGGATTTTGTAACCTGTGTTATCCTCATGAATCTGTCTATATCTTTATAGTTGGCGTAAAGGAGCAGTGTATTGTACTTCATCTTTTCTTGTGTAATCAATGTTTTATCTTTTTGTGCAGCGTTCATCAGCTGACACCTGTGACTCTGTGTTCAGTAGCCGCCCTCCCCATTACTAAAGAAAAAATAAAAGTGAGGATCTATCAAGCCAGGCTCCACCCTGGGATCAGCGCGTCCAGTTGGAATATCAGATGGGGTGGTTACACAACCTTATTCTAATCATTCAGATCACTCATAATTATTATACAATTATTTTACTTTTTTAAATCTGGATTTTAAAGCTAGTCTCAGTAATGATGACCATAAAACCATTATTTATTGTCGTAAAATCCCACCAGGTTCACTCGTGCCCTTTAGGGAAGGAAGTCTGCCGTGCTTACCTGGTCTGGCCTACATGTGACTTCAGACCCACAGCAATGACTCTGAAACGCGAGACATTCAGAAACAGGTAACAGAAGCAGAACCTGTGAGTGAAGCCCTCATCCCATAAAAGTATCATTTAATGAGACCAATACTTACCAGCAGCAAAAGCAGGCACCAAACCTTGAAACGCTTGTTGAGCACAGGGGTAGAAATAATTTGGAGGATTGTACTCTTTCTTCCACAGAGGTCTGGGTGTGCCATAAATCCTTAGTGCGTTCACAACACAGAACCTGTGAAAAGGGTAGAACTATATAGATAGAGGGACAGAAGCATTCGTATGACTCGATTCTAAAGAAATATTTGAAGAGAATCACTCCTGTACTCTTAATTCACAATGTTTTGAATGCTATGAACCGGCAGCTGTGACACAACCAGTAGCACCAGCGCATCCGAGTCAGAGGTCATGGATCAAATTGCATGGATGAGGCTCTAGCACTATCCAAACTGAGAAGATAGGTCAGTACTGAGGTTCTGCTGTACTGCCAGATGGGCAGTATTGAGGGAGTGCTGCAGTGTCAGAGGGTCAGTACCGAGTGAGTGCTGCACTGTTAAAAGGGAAGTACTGAGGGAGTGCTGCACTGTCAGAGGGTCAGTACTGAGGGAGTGCTGCAGTGTCAGAGGGTCAGTACTGAGTGAGTGCTGCACTGTTAAAAGGGAAGTACTGAGGGAGTGCTGCACTGTCAGAGGGTCAGTACTGAGGGAGTGCTGCAGTGTCAGAGGGTCAGTACTGAGGGAGTGCTACAGTGTCAGAGGGTCAGTACTGAGGTTGTGCTGTACTGCCAGAGGGTCAGTACTGAGGGAGTGCTGCACTGTCAGAGGGTCAGTACTGAGGGAGAGCTGCACTGTCAGAGGGTCAGTACTGAGGGAGAGCTGCACTGTCAGAGGGTCAGTACTGAGGGAGTGCTGCACTATCAGGGCAATACTGAGGGAGTGCTGCACTGCCAGACATTCAGTACTGAGGGAGTGCTGCACTGCCAGAGGATGAGTACTGAGGGAGTGCTGCACAGTCAGACATTCAGTACTGAGGGAGTGCTGCACTGCCAGAGGATGAGTACTGAGGGAGTGCTGCACAGTCAGACATTCAGTACTGAGGGAGTGCTGCACTGCCAGAGGATGAGTACTGAGGGAGTGCTGCACAGTCAGAGGGTCAGTACCGAGGGAGTGCTGCACTGTCAGAGGATCAGTCCTAAGGTTGTTCTGCACTGTCAGTGATGCTGTCCTCTCATGATAGGGAAAGCGCCCCAAGTTCGATCGTAGCTGGGTACCATTTTATAAGTTGAAAGTCGTCCAATTCAACAGTCCAAAAACTAAAGGTCAAATGGCAATTCTCTTTGTGGGATCCTACTGTGTGAATACAATCTCCATTTGCGTTCAAAATAACAGGGACTACCGTTCAAAAATGCTTAAATGGATGTGAGGCAATGTCCCTGAAAAACATGATAACTTACTACACTGATGTAAGTTCCTTCTTTTCCCATAAGTTTCAACAGCATCATAGAAAGGTGGAAAAATCCAGAGACCTGCAATGTCTTCTTGTAGAGCCTTTCCTAGCAGAGGAATTAAGTGCTCAGGCCAAAGGAGCATTTCCCAGGACTGGACAATGGTCTGCTGACTGAGCAATTAACGCATTTGTATGTTACTGCACAGAGTGAGCAGTGTGACATTCCACCTTACTGCTTGCACCAGTTCTGCTTTCCCTCAAGTGCCTGTGATGCACTTCCTCAGACAATGTCCCTACATTGCGCAATTGTGGCTTTGGGTAGTTCCACTACCTCAACCCAGGGAGTAATCCTGAGGTCTGGGCTGTACTCCAGAGAAATAGTCACTTGGTGCTACAGAACTTGAATGTTGCTGTAAAAAGAGACATGTTATTGAAACTTTTCATCTTACACCCATCAGGACAAACTTCAAGAATATCAAATTTCAAACAGTCAGGACATTTTGGATTAAAGGAGAACAAGTTTGGAAAGTCAAATCTGACTGCCTGAGGCATTGCCATGGAGAAAGAAACAGGGAACTGTAGGCTCCTGGGTAATTCAAAAAAGGCACAAGACTAGAACATATTCCTTTTGTTCGAAGAGAACAGGTCCCTGTGTATGAATGTATGTCGCTTCTAGCAAGCGTAAATGACCCATATTGTAAGCTCAGCTGATTAACTTGTATTGTAGCTATTAGGGCACTCAGCATTGTTCAGTATGTAATGCCCAATCACAGAATCACACTTAACAATGGACATTTCATTTGGCTTCTTCAAGTGTGAGCGGTTGAGTACGGTCTTTGCTCGGCCTATTACCGACAACCAAAGGAGTTTTATTCTATTTCACGTTGCTCAGTGGTGGCTAAACAAGCACCATTTTCTACTATCGGGATTCTGTCATCAGTCCAAAAGGACATTCGGCCTATCACACAATTGACCAACATCTTGCATGAATATCAATGCCAGTATAGGAAGTCTTGTGGTGGAGTGGCAGCGTCCTGGCTGTGAGACCAGAAAATGCGGGTTTGAATCCAATGACAAGACTTGTGAGCCACGAAAGGAGAATTCAATGTGGTTCAATGGGCTAAAAAATAGTTCAGGAACCTTTCCATCACTTCCCCCACTATTCCACAAAACGAAAAAAAAAAGTGTGGGCGTCAAAATACGCTAAAAATAAACTGCTGGTATAACACCAGGTTCAAAAGCTCCTCCTGGCGATCGGCAGCACACGCTCTGTGGAGTGCAACCCCCCTCACCTACTTTTGGACAAGGTTGCATCAGCAGGTACCAAACCTGAGCACAAGACACCCACGCTGAAAGAAAATCAGGGAAACTGGAGGAAATAAAAATACTCCAGAGGAAAGAAAACCCACAGGAAATCAAAACTACAACCAAACTGTCCACAGCGGAAAGAACAAGGTGAGGCAGGAGGAAAATGGCTGCACAAATCTGATTGTGATTGACCTTTCACCTTCAAACGTCTGGATGCTAACGTGCCATTGTGCCGATTACTTGCTTGGGTCTAAGACCACCTTTCACCCTACCCCCACCTCTCACGGCAGCTCTACAGCTACTCCTTGGCAAAGAATGTCGTCAAGGATCCTGAAAGGTTGAAGTCAATCTGACCCTCTACAGTGACCCGACGATGTAACAATATTGCTTAGTGTCCAAGAGCTGACCTTTTCCAGAGGTAGATGAGCGGGAGGAACACGTTCATGCGTGGCTGGTGAAACAAGCCAAGCTCTAGTTTACCATGCCGGCTGCTCATGACGATTTTATCCTTCTCAAATTCCGTGATGTTCACCTGTGCAAGAAAAGAGGGAAAAATAACCAAGGAAACAGGGCCACGGAAGTTACATTTCAGCCTCAAAGACCTCAAAGTGAGCTCCGTCCTCAATAACTACAGCATTAGCACCATCACCAAGTAGTTCAGTGGATAGCATGCTCCCTTTGGACTCCAAACTTCATTGGTTCAAGTCCAACTCCAGAGGCTTCAACACAAAATCCAAGGGACTGCCCAAAGTGAAAGATGTATGGAGGAGGTGCAAGCTATATTAAAAGGGAGTTCTCTGGACACTATATTGAAGGAGAACACTCTGGACACTACACCAGGAGAGATCCCTGGACACTATATTCAAGGAGAGTTCTCTCGACTCTATATTGAAGTTGAAGAGTTGTCTGGACAGTATATTAAAGTTTTCGCTGGACAGTATCTTGAAGGAGATTTGCCCCAGTATCTTTGCTAATTCTTCACCCTCAATCTATGTTACTTAAATCATTTTCCCGTTGCTGTTTGTGGAAACATGCTGTGTGCAAATGGTCTGCTACATTTCCTACATTGCAACGGGATGTTATATTTCATCTACTGTGAAGCGTTTTGGGTTTCCAGTGCTCAGGTATGACACTATATAAATTCAGGCCTTTCATTTGGAATATGGCGAAAGCCATGGACCAAATTGCAAACTTTTGTCACGGTTTTCACAGCCTTGCAAAAGTGGGTCAGGTGAGTCAGCATTGGGCTCATGGACAGTTAGCCATGACTGATCAATCTGCGACAATATTTTAATGGCAGTAACATCAGGCAGCAGAATGTCTATGGATATTATTTATAAGTATGAACAAAGAACAAAGAACAAAGAAATGTACAGCACAGGAACAGGCCCTTCGGCCCTCCAAGCCCGTGCCGACCATACTGCCCGACTAAACTACAATCTTCTACACTTCCTGGGTCCGTATCCTTCTATTCCCATCCTATTCATATATTTGTCAAGATGCCCCTTAAATGTCCCTATCGTCCCTGCCTCCACTACCTCCTCCGGTAGTGAGTTCCAGGCACCCACTACCCTCTGCGTAAAAAACTTGCCTCGTACATCTACTCTAAACTTTGCCCCTCTCACCTTAAACCTATGCCCCCTAGTAATTGACCCCTCTACCCTGGGGAAAAGCCTCTGACTATCCACTCTGTCTATGCCCCTCATAATTTTGTATACCTCTATCAGGTCGCCCCTCAACCTCCTTCGTTCCAGTGAGAACAAACCGAGTTTATTCAATCGCTCCTCATAGCTTATGCCCTCCATACCAGGCAACATTCTGGTAAATCTCTTCTGCACCCTCTCTAAAGCCTCCACATCCTTCTGGTAGTGTGGCGACCAGAATTGAACACTATACTCCAAGTGTGGCCTAACTAAGGTTCTATACAGCTGCAACATGACTTGCCAATTCTTATACTCAATGCCCCGGCCAATGAAGGCAAGCATGCCGTATGCCTTCTTGACTACCTTCTCCACCTGTGTAGCCCCTTTCAGTGATCTGTGGACCTGTACTCCTAGATCTCTTTGACTTTCAATACTCTTGAGGGTTCTACCATTCACTGTATATTCCCTACCTGCATTAGCCCTTCCAAAATGCATTACCTCACATCCAGGTTAAACTCCATCTGCCATCTCTCCGCCCAAGTCTCCAGACAATCTAAATCCTGCTGTATCCTCAGACAGTCCTCATCGCTATCCGCAATTCCACCAACCTTTGTGTCGTCTGCAAACTTACTAATCAGACCAGTTACATTTTCCTCCAAATCATTTATATATACTACAAAGAGCAAAGGTCCCAGCACTGATCCCTGTGGAACACCACTGGTCACAGCCCTCCAATTAGAAAAGCATCCCTCCATTGCTACCCTCTGCCTTCTATGGCCTAGCCAGTTCTGTATCCACCTTGCCAGTTCACCCCTGATCCCGTGTGACTTCACCTTTTGTACTAGTCTACCATGAGGGACCTTGTCAATGGCCTTACTGAAGTCCATATAGACAACATCTACTGCCCTACCTGCATCAATCATCTTAGTGACCTCCTCGAAAAACTCTATCAAGTTAGTGAGACACGACCTCCCCTTCACAAAACCGTGCTGCCTCTCACTAATATGTCCATTTGCTTCCAAATGGGAGTAGATCCTGTCTCGAAGAATTCTCTCCAGTAATTTCCCTACCACTGAAGTAAGGCTCACCGGCCTGTAGTTCCCGGGATTATCCCTGCCACCCTTCTTAAACAGAGGAACAACATTGGCTATTCTCCAGTCCTCCGGGACATCCCCTGAAGACAGCGAGGATCCAAAGATTTCTGTCAAGGCCTCAGCAATTTCCTCTCCAGCCTCCTTCAGTATTCTGGGGTAGATCCCATCCGGCCCTGGGGACTTATCTACCTTAATATTTTTCAAGACACCCAACACCTCGTCTTTTTGGATCACAATGTGACCCAGGCTATCTACACCCCCTTCTCCAGACTCAACATCTACCAATTCCTTCTCTTTGGTGAATACTGATGCAAAGTATTCATTTAGTACCTCGCCCATTTCCTCTGGCTCCACACATAGATTCCCTTGCCTATCCTTCAGTGGGCCAACCCTTTCCCTGGCTACCCTCTTGCTTTTTATGTAAGTGTAAAAAGCCTTGGGATTTTCCTTAACCCTATTTGCCAATGACTTTTCATGACCCCTTCTAGCCCTCCTGACTCCTTGCTTAAGTTCCTTCCTACTTTCCTTATATGCCACACAGGCTTCGTCTGTTCCCAGCCTTTTAGCCCTGACAAATGCCTCCTTTTTCTTTTTGACGAGGCCTACAATATCACTCGTCATCCAAGGTTCCCGAAAATTGCCGTATTTATCTTTCTTCCTCACAGGAACATGCCTGTCCTGTATTCCTTTCAACTGACACTTGAAAGCCTCCCACATGTCAGATGTTGATTTGCCCTCAAACATCCGCCCCCAATCTATGTTCTTCAGTTCCCGCCTAATATTGTTATAATTAGCCTTCCCCCAATTTAGCACATTCATCCTCGGACCACTCTTATCCTTGTCCACCAGTACTTTAAAACTTACTGAATTGTGGTCACTGTTACCGAAATGCTCCCCTACTGAAACATCTACCACCTGGCCGGGCTCATTCCCCAATACCAGGTCCAGTACCGCCCCTTCCCTAGTTGGACTGTTTACATATTGTTTTAAGAAGCCCTCCTGGATGCTCCTTACAAACTCTGCCCCGTCTAAGCCCCTGGCACTAAGTGAGTCCCAGTCAATATTGGGGAAGTTGAAGTCTCCCATCACCACAACCCTGTTGTTTTTACTCTTTTCCAAAATCTGTCTACCTATCTGCTCCTCTATCTCCCGCTGGCTGTTGGGAGGCCTGTAGTATACCCCCAACATTGTGACTGCACCCTTCTTATTCCTGATCTCTACCCATATAGCCTCACTGCCCTCTGAGGTGTCCTCTCGCTGTATAGCTGTGATACTCTCCTGAACAAGTAGCGCAACTCCGCCTCCCCTTTTACATCCCCCTCTATCCCGCCTGAAACATCTAAATCCTGGAACGTTTAGCTGCCAATCCTGCCCTTCCCTCAACCAGGTCTCTGTAATGGCAACAACATCATAGTTCCAAGTAGTAATCCAAGCTCTAAGTTCATCTGCCTTACCCGTAATGCTCCTTGCATTAAAACATATGCACTTCAGGCCACCAGACCCGCTATGTTCAGCAACTTCTCCCCGTCTGCTCTGCCTCAGAGCCACACTGTCCCTATTCCCTAGTTCTCCCTCAATGCTCTCACCTTCTGACCTATTGCTCCCGTGCCCACCCCCCTGCCATACTAGTTTAAACCCTCCCGTGTGACACTAGCAAACCTCGCGGCCAGGATATTTATGCCTCTCCGGTTTAGATGCAACCCGTCCATCTTATACAGGTCACACCTGCCCCGGAAGAGCTCCCAGTGGTCCAGATAACAGAAACCCTCCCTCCTACACCAGCTGTTTAGCCACGTGTTTGGTACAGTTCTACGATGCCCTATACTTCTAACTGATTCAATCCAAAATATTTTGACTGTTAAATATAGTAATTATTTTGAATGTAAAAATGAGAAAGGTTTCTTGCAATCAGACTTGTCTATTTATAAACCAACTAAAAATGCTATGCTCTAAACAGACGGCAAAGTCTGACTGTCCTAGGAATTATTTTATATGCGAGTGTCCAGTGTGCAGACTTAGTTTCAAATGGCAGTCTTGTACTATATGCTACCACAACTAAAGGCAAGGAAAAGGTCAGGACACAATCACACATTACCTGTCATGAAGCTATCCTAACCAGAGACAGCATTACGACTGCGACAGCCCTTCTCAATCTGCCAGTCGACAGTGGCCTGAGTCACTGGAGAAAGAATCGAGGATTACCGAATCGAAGGTCACAGATCAGAGCAGAGGCTGGGAATCCTGCAATGAGTAACTCATCTCCTGACTCCCCAAAGCCTGTCCACCATCGACAAGGCACATGTCAGGAGTGTGATGGAATACTCCCCAATTGCCTGGATGAGTGCAGCTCCAACATCACTCAGAAGCTCAGCACAGAGGTCAGCATTGTTGCTTCACAGCCCCAGGTTCGATTCCCAGCTTGGGTCACTGTCTGTGTGGAGTCTGCACGTTTTCCCCGTGTCTGCGAGGGTTTCCTCCGGGTGCTCCGGTTTCCTCCCACAAGTCCCGAAAGACGTGCTGTTAGGTAATTTGGACATTCTGAATTCTCCCTCTGTGAGCCGAACAGATGCCGGAATGTGGTGACTAGGGGCTTTTCACAGTAACTTCATTGCAGTGTTAATGTAAGCCTACTTGTGACAATAAAGATTATTATTATACCATCCAGGACAAAGCAGCCAGCCAGCTTGATTGCTACCCCTTCCACAAAGACTCAATCCCTCCACCAACCACAAAAAGTGACAGCCGTGTGTACCATCTACAAGTTGCACTGCAAGGTTCCTTCGACAGCACCTTCCAAGCCCATGACCTCTGCCATCTATAAGGACAAGAGCAGCAGATACATGGGAACCCTACCACCTGGAAGTTGCCCTCCAAGTCACTCTCATCCTGACTTGGAAATATATTGCTGTTCCTTCGCAGTCACGAGGTCAAAATCCTGGAATTCTCGCCCTAACAGATGTACCTAAACATCAAGGATAGGAGTGGTTCAAGAAGGCAGCTCTGCGCCATCTTCTCACGAGCGACTTGATGGGCAATAAATGCTGGCCTGAATAATGCAAATCAATAAAACACATTTTTCAGGATTCATGAGATAGAATAATTTGTGATCACATCTCCAGGAGTGCAGAGTTGGGAATCGCAAGTCTGCTGTTCAAAAATTGTTGGAATGGTCAGTGTCAATGCTTTTTACTACGCAGTGTATAAATGTGGGAGAACCATGTCGACAAGCAGAGAACTGAAAACTATGGATCTCCCAGCCCAGTGAACTTATCAGCTTACTCAGCTCAGTGAATATTAACCAGGATAATGTGGAGAGGTGAGGGATCTGCTCTGCAGCCTATCGGTGCTAACCCTGAGTCTTGGTAGTGTATCCGCCTGCAGGAACAGTTTGATGATCATTTCGACTTTGGCACGAAGCAATCCCTCATAAAACTCGTCGTGTAAGCCTATTCGAGCCATCAGGGTGGCAGCTTTTGACCGTCTCACATAGCTGAAACAGCAGGAGCATAGAACACAGTAACCACCAACACAAACAACTCAACATTGAGCACAGCTTCACACTGTCTCTAACCCTGTGCTGTACCTGTCCTGGCAGGTAGCTTTACTGCATATCAAACCTCATGCTGTACCTGTTCTGTGAGTGTTGGATGCGGGTAGTATAGAGGGAGTTTTATTTGTATCTAATCCCACGCTGTACCTTTCCTGGGGTTGTTTGTTGGGGACAATGTTGAGGGAGATTTACTCTGAATATAACCCCATGCTGTACCTGTCCTGGGAGTGTTTGATGGGGACAATGTTGAGGGAGCTTTACTCTGTATCTAATCACGTGCTGTACCTGTCCTAGGAGGGTTTAATGGGGACAGTGCAGATGGAGCTTTCCTCCGTATTTAACCCCATGCTGTACCTGTCCTGGGAGTGTTTGATGAGACAGTGTAGAGGCAGCTTTACTCCGTATCTAACCCTATGCTGTACCTGCCCTGGGAATGTTTGATGGGGACAGTGTAAAGGGAGCTTTCCTCCTACGGAATGATCATCCTATATGGACAAGGGGCCCATGCTGTACCTGTCCTAGGAGGGTTTAATAGGGATAGTGCAGATGGAGCTTTCCTCCGTATTTAACCCTATGCTGTACCTGTCCTGGGAGTGTTTGATGAGACAGTGTAGAGGCAGCTTTACTCCGTATCTAACCCTATGCTGTACCTGCCCTGGGAATGTTTGATGGGGACAGTGTAAAGGGAGCTTTCCTCCTACGGAATTATCATCCTATATGGACAAGGGGCCCATGCTGTACCTGTCCCAGGAGGGTTTAATAGGGATAGTGCAGATGGAGCTTTACTCTGTATCTAATCCCGTGCTGTACCTGTCCTGGGAGTGTTTGATGGGGACAGTGCAGATGGAGCTTTACTCTGTATCTAACCCCGTGCTGTACCTGTCCTGGGAATGTTTGATGGGGCAGTGTAGAGGGAGCTTTACTCTGTATCTAACCCTATGCTGTACCTGTGCTGGGAATGTTTGATGGGGCAGTGTAGAGGGAGCTTTACTCTGTATCTAACCCTATGCTGTATCTGCCCTGGGAGTGTTTGATGGGTACAGTGTAGAGGCAGCTTTACTCTGTATCTGACCCCGTGCTCTACCTGCCCTGGGAGTGTTTGATGGGGACAGCATAGAATGATCATTCCTACAGATCCAAGGCCTGGACAAGGGACAGGCAAGGCAATGTTGAGACGAAGCAGAGGAGGAAAGAGAGAAAAAGAACTTTGATGGACTTGTACAATGTTTGCACGGGACAGTACTGCCTCGCTTTGAACAGAAACATCAGACCACAGGGAAGGGCGAGGGCAGCAGAATGCAGGAAAGGGAGAAGAGGAGACAGTGGAAACAGATATCTAGCAGGCATAGGAAAGGGGTAAGATCAACCCTGGGAGGGGGGGGGGGGGGCACCATACTAGCGGGGAAAGCAAGCGCTAGAAAGCACAAAAGCAAGGGGGACCGTGTCACGCCTCCCAAGCTTTACTCTGTATCTAACCCCGTGCTGTACCTGTCCTGGGAGTGTTTGATGGGACAGTGTAGAGGGAGCTTTACTCTGTATATAACCCCGTGCTGTACCTGTCCTTGGAGTGTTTGATGGGACAGTGTAGAGGGAGCTTTACTCTGTATCTAACTCTGTGCTGTACCTGTCCTGAGAGTGTTTGTTGGGGACAGTGTAGAGGGAACTTTACTCTGTATCTAACCCCGTGCTGTACCTGTCCTGAGAGTGTTTGTTGGGGACAGTGTAGAGGGAACTTTACTCTGTATCTAACCCCGTGCTCCACCTGTCCTGGGAATGTTTGATGGTACAGTGTAGAGGGAGCTTTACTCTGTATATAACCCCGTGCTGTACCTGTCCTTGGAGTGTTTGATGGGACAGTGTAGAGGGAGCTTTACTCTGTATCTAACTCTGTGCTGTACCTGTCCTGAGAGTGTTTGTTGGGGACAGTGTAGAGGGAACTTTACTCTGTATCTAACCCCGTGCTGTACCTGTCCTGAGAGTGTTTGTTGGGGACAGTGTAGAGGGAACTTTACTCTGTATCTAACCCCGTGCTCCACCTGTCCTGGGAATGTTTGATGGTACAGTGTAGAGGGAGCTTTACTCTGTATCTAACTCTGTGCTGTACCTGTCCTGAGAGTGTTTGTTGGGGACAGTGTAGAGGGAACTTTACTCTGTATCTAACCCCACGCTGTGAATATTCTGGGAGTGTTTAATGGAGACAGTGTATATTGTATTTGTGCTGTTCATGAGGCTGGGATATTTAATAAAGCAGCACCAAAGATGTGCAGGTTAGGTGGATTGGCTGTGCTAAATAGTCCCTTGGTGTCCAAAGCTAATGTGTACTTATAGGGATTGGGGAGCAGAGTGGGCCTAGGTAGGGTACTCTGACAGAGAGTCAGTGCAGCCTCCATGGGCCGAATGGCCTCCTTTTGCACTGTAGGAATTTTATAGGGAGATTTACTCTGCATCAAACCTGTGGTGTTCTTTGTGATTCTTATTATCAGGATGAATGTAGTAGTGTTCAAAAAGAGCACAGAAGCTAAGTTAAATAATAAAGCATTTATTACACTATTTATTAAAGCTCAACCACTTACTCCTACAGCAAGCAATAATCTAGTAATCTACAATCTACACTCTACTAACACGAGTATCGACACTCTATCTATAACTGTACTCTGCACTCTCTAGACCTCTCTTCTGCACCCTCTCGAGCCCTCTCCCTGAGAGTCAGTGCTTTATATAGTTCTGCATCTAGCTCCATCTAGTGGTCAATTTATTTTTTAAAAAGTATTTTTATTAAGGTTTTGAAGAATTTTTCATAATAAAACAGGAGTAACAATAATAACAAAAGAAACTAGAGTGAACATTAACATAGTGCAAAAAGAGAATATACAATAACAATTAAATAGACATGACCCCACGCAACTCAGTCTTCCCACACCATCCCAATGAACCAGTCATCCCCCCCCCCCCCCCACCCCACCCCCCCACCCCCCCTACGGATTGCTGCTGCTGACATTTTAATTTTCCCCGAGAAAGTCAACGAACGGCTGCCATCTCCGAGAGAACCCTAGCGTAGACCCTCTTAAGGCAAACTTTACTTTCTCGAGGCTGAGAAACCCAGCCATGTTGTTAACCCAAGTTTCTACATTCGGGGGCTTCGAGTCCCTCCACATTAATAAAATCCGTCTCCGGGCTACTAGGGAGGCAAAGGCCAAGACGTTGGCCTCTTTCGCCCCCTGAACTCCCGGGTCTTCTGACACTCCAAAGATTGCAATCTCTGGACTCGGCATCACCCGTGTGTTAAGTACCTTGGACATTGCCCTCGTGAACCCTTGCCAGAACTCTCTAAGCTCTGGGCATACCCAAAGCATGTGGACATAGTTTGCAGGGCTGCTTCCGTCTATGAACAGATCTCCCATCCTTCTGATGCCTGCCCTCTGCCAGTTCTGGAGCCCACCATCCATCCTACCAGGGACAAACCTGTGGTTGTTACATATCGGGGACCAGACTGACGCTCCCTCCACCTTCTTGTACCTCCTCCACTGCCCCCAGATCCGCAGTGTCACCACCACCACCGAACTTGTGGAGTAACTGGTCGGCGAGAACGGCAAAGGAGCCGTTATCAAAGCTCCCAGACTAGTACCTTTACATGATGCCCCCCCTCCCCCCCATCGCCCACTTCCTAATCATAGCTATATTGCTAGCGATCAATTATGATATTATATTAACCCTTTATTACCTAGACATTCTACATAATGTCATAAACCCCATCTGTGGCACAATAACCAGCATTAAGTATTCTCACGGTCAGTCACAAACCCTCACGCTGGCAGAATCACTCAACATATCGCTCCCCCCTTCATATACACACACACATACAGCCACACACACACTCATATATGTATGCACGCACAGATACACCACACCCCACACAAGCACATAGGCATACACCCCACACGCAAAACACACACACACACACACAACACACAAACACTCACACAGCCACGTGCACACAAACACATGCACGCACACGCCCCACACATGCATATATCTCACACATGCACAAACACACACCCACGCATTTGCACGGACCACACACACACACCCTTTCACATGGATCCCACACACGCACACACAACGCACACACACAGGCGCACATCTCAAATTCGCACCTATAAAGACAGATTCACCACTCACATACAACTCTCTCACATATTGTGACACAAATCTCGCACTCGCACACACACAAACACACACACAAATTCACAGTCACAGACATGCAAATGCACACTCGCAAACACCCTTTCACGCATAAACTCTCTCACACACACAATCATAATCACACAACTCACACAGAAACACAGATAAAAACACCCTCATACTCGTTTAAAAAAAAAAAAATTTTATTCAAGTTTTCACAAAATATCAACAACAAAATACAGAAAGAAAAGAACAACCCCCCCCCCAATGTACATAAATAATAAATTAACAGTCTTCATCAACACAAAGGCAAAAATACCCACCCACTCAAGAAAAAATGAACCAGCCCCCCCCCCCCACCCCGCCGAGCCCCCCACCCCGCCGAGCCCCCCACCCCGCCGAGCCCCCCCGCGAGCGACCCCCCCCCCCGGGTTGCTGCCGCTGCTGACCATCTTCTAATGTTCTGCCAGGAAGTCTAGGAACAGTTGCCACCGCCTGAAGAACCCTTGTACCGATCCCCTTAAGGCGAATTTCACCCTCTCCAATTTAATGAACCCTGCCATATCGCTGATCCAGGATTCCACGCTTGGGGGCCTCGCATCATTCCACTGAAGAAGAATCCTTCGCTGGGCTACCAGGGACGCAAAGGCCAGAATTCCGGCCTCTTTCGCCTCCTGCACTCCCGACTCCCCTGCAACGCCAAATATTGCGAGCACCCAGCCCGGTTTAACGCTGGAACCTACCACCCTCGACACTGTCCTCGCTACACCCTTCCAAAAGTCCTCCAGCGCTGGGCAAGCCCAGAACATATGGGTGTGATTTGCTGGGCTCCCTGAGCACCTAACACACCTGTCCTCGCAGCCAAAGAACCGGCTCATCCTTGTCCCGGTCATGTGAGCCCTATGCAGCACCTTAAATTGTATGAGGCTGAGCTTCACGCAAGAGGAGGAAGAGTTCACCCTCCCCAGGGCATCCGCCCACATCCGCTCGTCCATCTCCTCACCCAACTCCTCCCACTTACCCTTTAGCTCCTCCACTGAGGCCTCCTCCTCCTCCTGCATCACCTGATACATTGCCGAGACCCTCCCCTCTCCCACCCACCCCCCGACAGCACCCTGTCCTGGACCCCGCATGGCGGCAACAGTGGGAACTCCACCACCTGCCACTGAACAAACGCCCTGACCTGCATAAATCTGAAGGTGTTCCCCGGGAGGGAGCCCAAACTTCTCCTCCAGCTCACCCAGGCTCGCGAACTTCCCGTCCACAAACAGGTCCCCCATCCTTCTAATACCTACCCTGTGCCAGCTCAGAAACCCTCCGTCCATCCTCCCCAGGACAAACCGGTGGTTCCCCCAAATCGGGGACCACACCGAGGCCCCCACCTCCCCCCTGTGACGTCTCCATTGCCCCCAAATTTTGAGGGTAGCCGCCACCACCGGGCTTGTGGTATACCTTGTTGGAGGAAGCGGCAGCGGCGCCGTCACCAGCGGCTCCAGGCTCGTGCCCACACAGAACGCCATCTCCAGCCTCTTCCATGCCGCCTCATCCCCCTCCATCACCCACTTACGCACCATCACCACGTTGGCGGCCCAATAATACCCACAGAGGTTAGGCAGCGCAAACCCCCCCCCCCCCATCCCTGCACCACTCCAGGAACACCTTTCTCACCCTCGGGGTCTTCTGCGCCCACACAAATCCCATAATGCTCCTATTAACCCGCCTGAAGAAGGCCCTAGGGATCAGGATGGGGAGGCATTGGAACAGAAACAAAAACCTCGGGAGCACCGTCATTTTAACTGACTGCACCCTACCCGCCAGGGAGAGTGGCAATACGTCCCACCTCTTAAACCCCTCCTCCATCTGCTCCACCAGTCTTGTGAAGTTAAGCTTATGTAGGGCCCCACCAGCTCCTAGCCACCTGGACCCCCAGGTACCTGAAACTCCTCTCCGCCCTTTTGAGCGGGAGCTCACCAATCCCCCTCTCCTGGTCCCCCGGGTGCACTACGAACAACTCGCTCTTCCCCATATTAAGCTTGTACCCGGAGTAATCTCCAAACTCCCTAAGGATCCTCATCACCTCCGGCATTCCCCCCACCAGGCCCACCACATATAGCAGCAAATCATCCGCATAGAGTGACACCCGATGCTCCTCCCCACCCCGCACCAGCCCCCTCCAGTTCCTCAACTCCATCAACGCCATGGTCAGGGGTTCAATCGCCAGTGCAAAGAGCAGGGGGGACCCCTGCCTCATCCCCCGGTGTAGCCGAAAATACTCTGACCTCCTTCTGTTCGTGGTCACATTCGCCACCGGGGCCTCATACAGCAGCCTCACCCACCTTACGAACCCCTCCCCGAAACCGAACCTTTTCAACACCTCCCACAGTACCCCCACTACACCCTATCAAAGGCCTTCTCCGCATCCATCGCCGCCACTATCTCCGCCTCCCCTTCCATCGCCGGCATCATTATAACATTCAAGAGCCTCCGTACATTGGTGTTCAACTGCCTCCCTTTCATGAACCCCGTCTGATCCTCGTGTATGACCTGCGGCACACAGTCCTCTATCCTCATGGCCAAAATCTTTGCCAGCAACTTTGCATCTACATTTAAGAGTGAGATCGGCCTGTATGACCCACACTGTAGGGGATCCTTGCCCCGCTTTAGGATCAGGGAAATCAGCGCTCCAGACATCGTCGGGGGCAGAGCCCCCCTTCCCTTGCCTCGTTGAAAGTCCTTACCAACAGCGGGCCCAGCAGGTCCGCATACTTCTTGTAAAATTCAATAGGGAACCCATCCGGCCCCGGTGCCTTCCCCGCCTGCATGCCCCTTATCCCTTTGACCAACTCCTCCAACTCAGCCGGCGCCCCCAACCCCGCCAACTGCCTCTCCTCCACCCTCGGAAACCTCAGCCGGTCCAGGAAGCGACCCATCCCTCCCTCTTCCAGTGGGGGCTCAGACCGGTACAGTTCCTCGTAGAAGTCCCTGAAGACCCCATTGATACCCACCGCACTTCGCACCGTGCTCCCTCCTCCATCCCTAACTCCCCCGATCTCCCTAGCTGCCTCTCGCTTCTGAAGCTGGTGCGCCAGCATCCGGCTCGCCTTTTCTCCGTATTCATATACCGCTCCCTGCGCCTTCCTCCACTGCGCCTCTGCCTTCCTGGTGGTCAACAAATCGAACTCAGCCTGGAGGCTACGCCGCTCCCTAAGCAATCCCTCCTCCGTGGCCTCTGCGTACCTCCTATCCATCCTCACCATCTCCCCCACCAACCTCTCCCTCTCTCTCCTCCCCCCCCTCTCCTTGTGTGCCTTAATGGAGATCAGCTCTCCTCTGATCACCGCCTCCAGCGCCTCCCAGACCACCCCTACTTGCACCTCCCCATTGTCATTAGCCTCCAGGTACCTCTCTATACACTTCCGGACCCGCCCGCTCACCTCCTCGACCGCCAGCAACCCACCTCTAGGCGGCACAACGGGCGCTGGTCCCTCTCCTCCCCAAACTCGAGGTCCACCCAGTGCGGCGCATGATCAGAAATGGCTATGGCCGAGTACTCCGTATCCTCCACCCTCGGAATCAGCGCCCTGCTCATGACAAAAAAGTCAATCCGGGAGTAGGCCTTGTGAACATGGGAGAAGAATGAAAATTCTCTGGCCCCCGGCCTCGCAAACCTCCATGGATCCACCCCTCCCATCTGGTCCATGAACCTCCTCAGCACATTGGCCGCCACCGGCCTCCTGCCCATCCTAGACCTAGAGCGATCCAATGACCGATCCAGCACCGTGTTGAAATCCCCCATTATCAGACCCCCTGTCTCCAGGTCTGGAATCCGGCCCAGCATACACTGCATGAACCCCGCATCGTCCCAATTTGGGGCATATACATTGACCAACACCACCCGCTCCCCCTGCAGCTTGCCACTTACCATCACATACCTACCGCCATTGTCTGCCACAATGCTCGACGCCTCGAATGACTCTCTCTTCCCCACCAAGATCGCCAGCCCCCAATTTTTTGCATCCAAACCCAAATGAAACACCTGCCCGACCCACCCCTTTCTCAACCTTACCTGATCCGCCACCCTCAGGTGCGTCTCCTGAAGCATGGCCACATCCGCCTTCAGCCCCTTCAGGTGCGCGAACACCCGGGCCCGCTTGACCGGCCCATTCAGTCCCCTTACATTCCAGGTTATCAGCCGGATCAGGGGGCTACTCACCCCTCTCCCCCGCCGACTAGCCATATCACTTCCTAGGCCAGCCACGTGCCCGCGCCCCCCGCACGGCCCGTTCCCCACAGCGGCAGAGCCCCGTCCCGACTTCCTCTACCAACTCCAGCTCCCCCTTGGCCATTCCAGCAGCAATCCGGTCCCCCCCTCTCCCCCTAGCTGCATTGCTCCCCCCATTGCACTCCTGTAAGTCAGCTGACTCCTGCTGACCCCGGCCACTCCCGCCGCTCCATCGACCCCCCCCAGTGTGGAACTTCCCCTTCCCCCCTTGTCCAGCAGCAGGATCTCATCCATTCCACTCCCAGCGCGGGAGAAAAAGTCCGCGTTTCCCAGCTCCGGCCCCGCCACTTCAGCCCTAAACGCGGGAAAAAGCCCGCGATTTCCATGCGCCCAGCCCCGCCTCCCCGGCGCAGCTCCCTTCCCAGGCCCAGTCCCACTACCCCCAACTCACGCCTCCCCCCCTTGCAGGGCCCCATCTCCCCTACCGACCATCAACCCCCCAAGCAGTTTACCTACCCCCCCCCACGAGCCCGCCCGGCGGTCCTAATCAAAACAATGCCCAATCAACCCCCGAGAAACAAAGAACCCCCCTCGAAACACAACCCAACAATCCCCAACCATCCCTCCACTGCGACCCCTCATCCCCGACCCTTAGACTGAGTCCAGTTTTTCGGACTGAACAAAGGCCCACGCCTCCTCCGGGGACTCGAAATAGTGGAGTTGATCCTTATAGGTGACCCACAGACGCGCCAGCTGCAGCATACCGAACTTCACCCCTTTCCTGTGCAGCACTGCCTTCGCCCGGTTGTAACCGGCCCTCTTCTTCGCCACCTCCGCACTCCAATCCGAGTAGATCCGGACCTCCACGTTCTCCCACCTGCTGCTCCGCTCCTTCTTGGCCCACCTTAACACACACTCTCGATCAGCAAACCGGTGGAACCGCACCAACACCACCCGCGGCGGCTCGCTGGGCTTGGGCCTCCTCGCCAGCACTCGGTGGGCCCCCTCCAGCTCCAAGGGCCCCTGGAAGGCCCCCGCTTCCATCAGCGAGTTCAGCATGATGACCACGTAGGCCCCCACGTCCGATCCCTCCAGCCCCTCCGGGAGACCCAGGATCCGCAGGTTTTTCCGCCTTGACCGGTTCTCCATCTCCTCGAACCTTGCCTGCCATTTCTTGTGGAGCGCCTCGTGCGCCTCCACCTTCACCGTGAGGCCCAGGATCTCGTCCTCGTTCTCCGAGACCTCCTGCCGGACCTCCCGGATCGCCGCCCCTTGGGCCGTCTGGGTCTCCAGCAGCTTGTCAATTGAAGCCTTCATCGGCTCCAGCAGCTCTGCTTTCAGTTCCTTAAAACAGCGCCGGAGAAGCTCCTGCTGCTCTTGCGCCCACTGCCTCCACGCTGCCTGGTCTCCGCCCGCCGCCATCTTGGTCCTCCTCCCTCGCACCTTTCTTTGCTTCAATGCCACTTTTTTAATCGCCCCACTCCTGGTCCAATCCATACACTATCGGGGGAATGTTGCTGTCCCCTTCCCACACTGGGAAACGTCGAACAAGCGCCGTTACGGGCCCTAAAAAGAGCCCAAAAGTCCGTTTTTAGAGGGAGCTGCCGAACGTGCGACTTAGCTCCGCATAGCCGCAACCGGAAGTCCAAAAAAAACCACACCCTCATACACATGCATCTCATACACACTCACAGGCACACTGTCACGCATGCGCAATCATTCCCTCGCACCACAGTAGGAATCAGCATCAATATTGAGGATTGATCCCTCCTCTCGCACTCTGTGTATACCATGACCAGCCACGGTCAACTCACAAGGCAGCGTCTTGACATCCAGTCCTGTGCTCACTTACTGTTCGATTTCCATACAGAAGTGCAGATCATTAACCAGGTAGTTGACGATGACTATTCGATTGAACATCATTCGCTTTTTCAAATGGGGCATGTCGGAATCATCTCCGGATTCGAGCCCCCGGAGCATGAGTGAGCTGCCCTGAGAGGGTAGCCGTGCCATAGTACGAGATGTGACCGTGTCTGGAAATAAAACAAAAATAATTTAGCAGAATGGTGGTATGATACCCTGGGCTAGTGCGCGGTCAATTCCAGCACCACCGGCCCCGGAGTCCCAACACAAGTGAATTAACAAATTATCCATATAAATTTCCCGAAATAGTTGGCCCTTGGCTGACCAACAATTTACAGTCACTAGGTTTGTAAGTGAAACACAATTACTGTTTATTTATAACAGAAATAAAGATGAAATATGCAGTAATTACAACAGAATAATAGCAAGCTAACCAATCACCCCTCTTTTTACCATCTCACCCTCTCTACACATGTACAAGACAAACAAACACAGATGGGGTGAAAAGGGGTACAAATAATCGGGATTAAGAACAAAGAACAAATAAAAATTACAGCACATGAACAGGCCCTTCGGCCCTCCAAGCCTGCGCCGATCCGGATCCTCTATCTAAAACTGTCGCCTATTTTCTAAGGATCTGTATCCCTCTGCTCCCTGCCCATTCATGTATCTGTCTAAATACATCTTAAATGACGCTATCGTGCCCGCCTCTACCATCTCCACCGGCAATGCGTTCCAGGCACCCACCACCCTCTGCGTAAAGAACTTTCCACGTATATCTCCCTGAAACTTTACCCCTCTCACCTTGAACTCATGACCCCTAGTAATTGAGTCCCCCACTCTGGGAAAAAGCCTCTTGCCATCCACCCTGTCTATACCTCTCATGATTTTGTAGACCTCAATCAGGTCCCCCCTCAACCTCCGTCTTTCTAATGAAAATAATCCTAATCTACTCAACCTCCCTTCATAGCTAGCACCCTCCATACCAGGCAACATCCTGGTGAACCTCCTCTGCACCTTCTCCAAGGCATCCACATCCTTTTGGTAATGTGACAACCAGAACTGTACGCAGTATTCCAAATGTGGCCGAACCAAAGTCTTATACAACTGTAACATGACCTGCCAACTCTTGTACTCAATACCCCTTCCGATGAAGGCAAGCATGCCATATGCCTTCTTGACCACTCTATCGACCTGTGCAGCCACCTTCAGGGTACAATGAACCTGAACACCCAGATCTCTCTGTACATCAATTTTCCCCAGGGCTTTTTCATTTACCGTATAGTTCGCTCTTGAATTGGATCTTCCAAAATGCATCACCTCGCATTTGCCCGGATTGAACTCCATCTGTCATTTCTCAGCCCAACTCTCCAATCTATCTATATTCTGCTGTATTCTCTGACAGTCCCCTTCACTATCTGCTACTCCACCAATCTTAGTGTCATCTGCAAACTTGCTAATCAGACCACCTATACCTTCCTCCATATCATTTATGTATATCCAAACAACAGTGGTCCCAGCACGGATCCCTGTGGAACACCACTGGTCACAGTTCTCCATTTTGAGAAATTCCCTTCCACTACTCCTCTCTGTCTCCTGTTGCCCAGCCAGTTCTTTATCCATCTAGCTAGTAAATCCTGGATCCCATGAGACTTCGCTTTCTCCATCAGCCTGCCAGTGGGAACCTTATCAAATGCCTGACTGAAGTCCATGTATATGACATCTACAGCCCTTCCCTCATCAATCAACTTTGTCACTTCCTCAAAGAATTCTATTGAGTTGGTAAGACATGACCTTCCCTGCACAAAACCATGTTGCCTATCACTGATAAGCCCATTTTCTTCCAAATAGGAATAGATCCTATCCCTCAGTATCTTCTCCAGCAGCTTCCCTACCACTGACGTCAGGCTCACCGGTCTATAATTACCTGGATTATCCCTGCTACCCTTCTTAAACAAGGGGACAACATTAGCAATTCTCCAGTCCTCCGGTACCTCACCCGTGTTCAAGGATGCTGCAAAGATAGCTGTTAAGGCCCCAGCTATTTCCTCTCTCACTTCCCTCAGTAACCTGTGATAGATCCCATCTTTACCTGGGGACTTGTCCATCTTAATGCCTTTTAGAATACCCAACACATCCTCCCTCCTTATGCCGACTTGACCTAGAGTAATCAAACATCTATCCTTAACCTCAACATCCGTCATGTCCCTCTCCTCGGTGAATACCGATGCAAAATACTCGTTAAGGATCTCACCCATTTTCTCTGACTACACGCATAACTTTCCTCCTTTGTCCTTGAGTGGGCCAACCCTTTCTCTAGTTACCCGCTTGCTCCTTATATATGAATAAAAGGCTTTGGGATTTTCCTTAACCCTGTTTGCTAAAGATATTTCATGACGCCTTTCAGCCCTCTTGATTCCTCGTTTCAGATTGGTCCTACATTCCCGATATTCTTCCAAAGCTTTGTCTGTCTTCAGTCGCCTAGACCTTATGTATGCTTCCTTTTTCCTCTTAGCTAGTCTCACAGTTTCACCTGTCATCCATGGTTCCCTAATCTTGCCATTTCTATCCCTCATTTTCACAGGGACATGTCTGTCCTGCACTCTAATCAACATCTCTTTAAAAGCCTCCCACATATCAAATGTGGATTTACCGTCAAACAGCTCCTCCCAATCCACATTCCCCAGCTTCTGCCGAATTTTGGTATAGTTGGCCTTCCCACAATTTAGTACTCTTCCTTTTGAACCACTCTCGTCTTTGTCCATGAGTATTCCAAAACTTACGGAATTGTGATCACTATTCCCAAAGTAATCCCCGGCTGAAACTTCAACCACCTGGCCGGGCTCATTCCCCAACACCAGGTCCAGTATGGCCCCATCCCAAGTTGGACTATTTACACGCTGCTCTAGAAAACCCTCCTGGATGCTCCTTACAAATTCTGCTCCATCTAGACCTCTGACACGAAGTGTATCCCATTCAATGTTGGGAAAATTAAAATCTCCTATCACCACCAGCCTGTTGCTCCTCCATCTTTCCATAATCTGTTTACATATTTGTACCTCTATCTCACGCTCGCTGTTGGGAGGTCTGTAGTACAGCCCCAACATTGTTACCGCACCCTTCCTATTTCTGAGCTCTGCCCATATCGCCTCACTGTTCGAGTCCTCCATAGTGCCCTCCTTCAGCACAGCTGTGATATCCTCTCTGACCAGTAATGCAACTCCTCCACCCCTTTTACCTCCCTCTCTATCCCGCCTGAAGCATCGATATCCTGGGATATTTAGCTGCCAATCATGCCGTTAAAAGATAAAAAGAAATAGTTCTTGTTTGTAATGTTGAATTCTTTGCCACAGGCGTTCCTCCCCAGCACGCTGAGTGATTTAAGCCACCAGTGTACAGTTGGTGATGGTCTTCTGGAGGGAGCATTAATCTAGTACTCACAAGCAGTAGGATTTCTTCTGGAGTCACTTTAACCTTTATTAAACTGGGCCTTCAACTCAAATGTGCATGTTTGAGACTACTTCTCACATAAGTCTCTTACAATGGACTTTTTAGATAGATGTCATCATAATAGAGAGAGAAAATCAGAGATGCTTCTTCCAGCTTCTGAATTCAAAGCAAAACTAAAAACAACCCAGCCTTACTGAGGAAAGAGAAACAGACCAGAGAAATCAGAACCAATCAACACTGGCTATCGGCAAAGCCTAGCATTTCGATCCAACTCATTGGCCGCCAGCTACATCAATCAAATTATTATGGGCCATTCATTGGTCCCCAGCCACATCAATCAAATTGAGTCAGTACTGATGTCAGCCAATCCTCAATCCGCAGCCTAAAACAGCACCGCCCTCTGGAATCTGCTCATTCAAATCCATGGCTGCTTTGCCTTAAGGTTACAGGTCAATCTTCAGTTTAAACCAGCCCAGGCTTCTGTACAAATTAAAGACACACTACGGGATTCTCCACTTCGCCGGTAGCGTACCCACGCCTACAGGTTTCCCGACGGAGTGGGGCTGGCCACAATGGGAAACCCCATTGGCCAGCTGCGAGAACGGTGAATCCTGCTGGTGGCGGTACTCTGCCCCAGAAAACGGGGCTGGCGGGACGGAGAATCCTGCCCACAGTTCCATCAATCCTCCATGGATCAAAATGTAAAATTTGAATAGCAAAAAATAAAAATAAAAGGAAAACAGGGAACAGGGTTTAAACAGGAGCATCCTTACAATGGAGACAATCAAGTCAGCTAGCTACAGAGCGAGCAGCATTCCCATTCCCCCCCTGCAAGGATAATTAAATAACCTTGAAGAGCTCGACCTATAACTGAGGGTTTCGGAATGGCCCAAAGGAAAAATTATCCCAGGGATTAGGAACTTGAGTTCAGAGACTGGAGAAGCTATGGTTGTTCTCCTGAGAGCAGGGAAGTTTAAAGGAAAACTCGATAGTGTTCAAAATCAAGGAGTGTTTTGATAGATGAGATTCATCTGTGGAGGTAACCAGGACTCTGTCCTAAACATCCTAATCACAGAAACTAGTTCATCTTCAAGGACTAAGAGCATTCTGGAAGAAAAGTGTTTTTTAAAAGACACAGATTCATTAAACGGTTAATGCAAGGACTTTGGTTGTTGCTCTTTCCAGAAAAGACAGCCTTTTACAAGAAAAGGTAATTAAGCAGTTTTAAATAACCTCTTAACCCTGGTGAACTGTTTACAAAAGGGTCACATGGTGGTTTATGGCTTTGAAAGCACCATGGGTACGATTTAACGGCTTCGCCGAGCCCGACTTGGTGACGCAACAAGGCTGCTAAATCCCGTGTGAGGCCTGTCGCGAGATTCGCAACACTCGCAACGTCTCATGAGTATTAACAGTATCTTGTGAGACGTCGTGATCTGGATCTCTCCCCCGCTGGGTGAGATCCAGATTAGCATATTTCAGAAAACCATTAAATATGTCTGCGCCGGATTCTCCCGGCGCCCGGGAGATAGCCTCACCAGGGCGTCATTTGTTACTGGTTTCCACAAATGTGGACCAGACGTAATGGCACCTTGGGGGTCCCCCAGTCCATTAGAGGCCCCCGGGTAGTCGGGCTTTGCGCAGGTGACACCTTGGTACTCCTGCTGGCACCTGGGCACCTTGACACTGCCAGCTTGGCACCCTGGCATTGCCACTCAGGCACCCTGGCACTACCAGGGTGCCTGGGTGGCACTGTCAGGTTGGAAGGGGAACTGCCAGGGTGCCAGGCTGACAGTGCCAAGGTGCCCAGGTGTCAGGTTTCCTGTGCCAAGATCAGGCCCAGGGTTGTCTTGCCCTTAAGAGATGGGGTGAGCGGTGCTCGAGGACCCCAGAAGAGGTACGTTTGGTGTAGTGGGAGGGTCCGGAGGCCGAGGTGGGTTGGCTGAGGGGGGTTGAAAGATCGGTGTGGCATTTAAAAATGGCGCCCTGATCGATGAACCGTCTTCCTGTACTGATGAGTTGAGCCGGTCAGTGCAGGAAATAATGTAAGTGTGACCCTGGCAGGGCGTTCCTCACTAAGGTCAAAAAATATAGCAATGTCTTTCTCGCCACTGCAGGTGTCGAGAAACACCCCGTTAAATGTGCCCAAAACAGCACTCTGTTTTTGTCCCATTGAATCGTGCCCCAGGTTTTGAAACGTCTGTTTAAAAGATGGTGGACTGTTTTGTTTTGGGAGAAACAAGGAGCAACTCCTTGTGTAAAGAAAGAGCACCTGAAGCTGCAGATCCAGTCCAAAGCAAATCATGAAGGGAAGTCCTCAAAGTTCGCCCAAAAGGTTAGTGCAAGAGTCATTGACTTTCCTAAACCAAATGTATAACCCAAACAACATTGCAAGCATCCTCCACGTATCCTTTTCCCATGTCTATGTATGCAAGTGTGAGTGCCGTGCCTATGTGTGTGCACCTGTGAGCCTGTGTGTACTTGTGTGTGTGCCTGTGTGTGGGCTTGCCTGTGTGTCTGTGCATGGCTGAATATGTGCGTGTGTGTGTCCGTATGTGTGCATGTCTGTCTGTGTGTGTCTGTGTGTGTGCATGCCTGTATGTGCGTGTGCCTGTGCTTGGGTGTCTCTGTTTGTGTGTGGCTTTGAGTATCTGTGGGGGGGTGCCTGTGGGTGTCTGCCTATGTGTTTGTGCCTGTGTGTGTGCCCATGTGTTTGTGCTTGTGCATGTGTGTACTCATGCGTTTGTGCCCGTGTGTTTGTGCCTGTGTGTATGTGCCCGTGTGTGTGTGCCCGTGTGTGTTTGTTCCTGTGTGTGTGTGCCCGTATGTTTGTGCCTGTGTCTGTGTGTGTCCTTGTGTTTGTGCCTGTGTTTGCGCTTGTGTGTGCCTGTGCGTGTGCCCGTGTGTTTGTGCCTGTGTGTGTGTGCCCATGTGTTTGTGCTTGTGCATGTGTGTACTCATGTGATTGTGCCTGTTTGTTTTTGCTTGTGTATGTGCCTGTATGTTTTGCTTGTGCGTGTGCCTGTGTGTTTGTGCCTGTGTGTGTGCCCTTGTGTTTGAGCCTGTGTGTCTGTGCCCGTGTGTTTGTGCCTGTGTGTTTGTGCCTCTGTGAGTCCATGTTTGTGCCCATGTGTGCCTGTGTATGTTTGTGCCCGTGTGTTTGTGCCTGTGTGTGTTCCCGTATGTTTGTGCCTGTGTCTGTGTGTCCTTGTGTTTGTGCCTGTGTGTTTGTGCTTGTGTGTGCCTGTGTGTCTGTGCTTGTGTGTGTGTGTGCCCGTGTGTTTGTGCCTGTGTGTCTGTGCCTGTGTGTGTGTGTGCCCATGTGTTTGTGCGTGTGTGTACTCATGTGTTTGTGCCCGTGTGTTTGTGCCTGTGTGCCATGTGTTTGTGCCTGTGTGTGTGTGCCCGTGTGTGTTTGTTCCTGTGTGTGTGTGCCCGTATGTTTGTGCCTGTGTCTGTGTGTGTCCTTGTGTTTGTGCCTGTGTGTTTGTGCTTGTGTGTGCCTGTGCCTGTGTGTTTGTGCCTGTGTGTGTGTGTGCCCATGTGTTTGTGCTTGTGCGTGTGTGTACTCATGTGTTTGTGCCTGTGTGTTTATGCTTGTGAGTGGTGTGCCTGTATGTTTGTGCGTGTGCGTGTGTGTGTGTTTGTGCCTGTGTGTCTGTGCCCGTGTGTTTGTGCCTGTGTGTTTGTCCTGTGTGTTTGTCCTGTGTGTTTGTGCTCATGTGTTTGTGCCCATGTGTTTGTGCCTCTGAGTCCATGTTTGTGCCCATGTGTGCCTGTGTATGTTTGTGCCCGTGTGTTTGTGCCTGTGTGTGTGCCCATGTATTTGTGCTTGTGCATGTGTGTACTCATGTGTTTGTGCCCATGTGTTTGTGCCTGTGTGCCCGTGTGTTTGTGCCTGTGTGTGTGCCCATGTATTTGTGCTTGTGCATGTGTGTACTCATGTGTTTGTGCCCATGTGTTTGTGCCTGTGTGCCCGTGTGTTTGTGCCTGTGTGTGTGCCCATGTATTTGTGCTTGTGCATGTGTGTACTCATGTGTTTGTGCCCATGTGTTTGTGCCTGTGTGCCCGTGTGTTTGTGCCTGTGTGCATGTGTGCCCGTATGTTTGTGCCTGTGTCTGTGTGTGTCCTTGTGTTTGTGCCTGTGTGTTTGTGCTTGTGTGTGCCTGTGTGTGTGTGTGCCCGTGTGTTTGTGCCTGTGTGTGTGTGTGCCCATGTGTTTGTGCTTGTGCGTGTGTGTACTCATGTGTTTGTCCCTGTGTGTTTATGCTTGTGAGTGTGTGCCTGTATGTTTGTGCTTGTGCGTGTGTGTGTGCCTGTGTGTTTGAGCCTGTGTGCCTGTGCCCGTGTGTTTGTGCCTGTGTGTTTGTCCTGTGTGTTTGTCCTGTGTGTTTGTCCTGTGTGTTTGTGCTCATGTGTTTGTGCCCATGTGATTGTGCCTCTGAGTCCATGTTTGTGCCCATGTGTGCCTGTGTATGTTTGTGCCTGTGTGTTTGTGCCTGTGTGTGTGCCCGTGTGTTTGTGCCTGTGTGTGTGCCCGTGTGTTTGTGCCTGTGTGTGTGTGCCCGTGTCTGTGTGCCCATGTATGTGTGCCCGTGTGTTTGTGCCCATGTGTGTGGGCCCATGTGTGTGGGCCCGTGTGTGTGGGCCCATGTGTTTGGACCCATGTATTTGGGCCCGTGTGTTTGGGCCCGTGTGTTTGGGCCCGTGTGTTTGGGCCCGTGTGTTTGGGCCCATGTGTTTGTGCCCAGGTGTTTGTGCCTTTGAGTCCATGTTTGTGCCCATGTGTGCCTGTGTATGTTTGTGCCTATGTGTTTGTGCCTGTGTGTGGCCCATGTGTTTGTGCCTGTGTGTATGCCCGTGTTTGTGCCTGTGTGTGTGTGCCCGTGTCTGTGTGCCCATGTGTGTGTGCCCGTGTGTTTGTGCCCGTGTGTGTGGGCCCGTGTGTGTGGGCCCGTGTGTGTGGGCCTGTGTGTTTGGACCCATGTATTTGGGCCCGTGTGTTTGGGCTCGTGTGTTTATGCCTGTGTGTTTGCGCTTATGTGTGTGTGTGCGATTATACTGTGTGTTAATAAGCTTTGCCTTTCTACCGGACAAATTTGGTTTTATAATAAACGAATAATTTTGTTATTAATTGAAGAAACCAGAGCATCAAGTGGTCATTCTGAGATTCATGAGTAAAGCATAGGTAAGGCCGCATAGGTAGCTGGAGATAGCAGGCTGAATTCGCCACCACCTGCCTCCAGTAGCGGAGTTCCCGCAGCATCTAAAAGACAGGATCAGCGCCCATTCCGATGCTCCGGTCCTCCATTGGTGGAGTTATCGAGATTGGCGCCCCGTGCCAGCTTGAAGATGCAACTGGGTCAAAATGAATGGATCTCAAGTATCCTGCTGTGAAACTAACCTCAATGTTTATAAATGTCTAGCTATGAGTGACAGCTCTTGAACCACATCAAAATCAGTTAAGTGTTCTCACTTCCTCTTTTTCTCTGCAGATGTGGTCCAAGGGCTGATAATCATAGCTAGATATTTATAACCATTGTGATTAGTTTCACAGCAGGGTATTGAAGTCCATTCAAGCATGAAGGGAAATAGAATGAAACAATCTAGACATCTGGCTGTGTGCAAGCTGTCAATCACAGTCTAGTAAAACTATTTCCCATTGATGTGAATGAAAGTCGTGCAGATCAAAGATCTGAGGGTGTTTAAACCCACCTATGTGATTTTCACTTTCTAGGAATTTACATCTGCTGCTTTCTCTGCCTGAGTCAGCAGGTGTATTGCACAGGTGAGTTTTGAAGCAGAGATTTTTACACTCTCTGCCTGGACTGCTCTCTCACTTCCAGGCAGAGGTAAATGTAATGGGGGGGGTCTCTGATGGGAGTCTCTCTCATGGGAGGTCTCTAGTGGGGGATTTTCTCATTGGAGGGGGTCAGGTTATCCTCATACTGGGGGTGGTCACCTAGCAAATCCTGTGGTGAGGGGTGGCAGAATTGCATTGTGGCGGGAGCCAGCCACCGGACCTCACTGTCGGGCCGCCCACTCAAAATGGCAGCACGATAGTGAGATTCACGACGGAATCCCTAGCAATCCCTACCATGCACAAATTGACATAGCTGGGTATAGCGAAGTCCCTCTGGATTCCCGCTCCCAGCTTGAGCGCAAATCAGAGCCAATTCATCTCTGCTGGGAATCGAATCTGTGGCTGTGCAGAGGATCTGTGGCATTTTACAGGGAACAAATCGGCGGTGCCTCCTCACCGATGCTGCGACCGGTGAGAGGCTAGCAGCCACGCCATGTAAAGCTCCCGCCCTTCAGGGAATAAACGGCGGGAGAATGGCCGGGTCCAAGGCCGCACATGCGCACGGTGGCGACCTGCAGCAGTCACGCCATAAAACATGGCCCCGCCATGCGCGGACCCAACCTGACAGATAGTGCCCCCCTGGACACCCCCTGGCCACCCACCACCAGTCCCTCCAGCCCTCTTGACGCCCCCCCCCCCCCCCACTGGCCAGCAGCACCGCTCCTGCCCGACTGTAGCGGTGCTGGACAGCCTAGTTCCCACACGCCTAGGACCAGAAGTGAACCGTGCCCTCGGCCCATCGGGGCGGAACATTGGGGATGGGCCTTCAGGTGACGGGCTGAGGCCATCCCAACGGCATGCGCCGCGATGCCGTTTCAAAGGGGGCGGGACATAGGAAACCTGCGACAAACAGGCACCACCCCCTATTTCGTTTTAAAAAGGGATTCTCCGCCTGATCACCGATTACGAAATCAACGTCGGGGAACGTCGAATCTCGCCCCATTGACTCCCAAACGGAGAATCCACCCCATCATTTAAATATATGGGTCTGGATTCTCCGCTTCCCGACGCCGAAATCGCGTTCGGCAACAGGGCTGAGAATCCATTTTGGTGCCAATATCGGGAGCGGTGCCAGTTTTTATATTCTCCGCCCCCTTAAAAGCAGCGTACTCTAGGTGTACACCTCGCTGATTATCCACAGCCTCAGGCCATTGCCTGAGGTCACCCCACGATGCTCCGTCTCCGATCGGCCAAGTTCCCGACGGCGTAGGATTCTCATGGTCTCACCCGTCCGGGAATCTCGGGTGGCGGCTGCGGATTCAGTCCAGGGCCGCCAGAGCCGGGGGGGGGGGGGGGCGGGGGAGCGCGATCTGCATGCAGGTGGGGCTTCATTCGGGGCTGGGGGCACTGTGGGCGGGCTGTCCGGTGTCCGGGGCGCCCGGGCGGCCGATGGAGGACACTACTTTGGAGGTCCAGGTCTGCGGGCTGAGTCCACCACGGAGCACGACGCGCCCGCTGCAGGCCGCCGCCGTGTGAATGCACGGCCTCAGAACCGAAAGTGCTCAGAGCAGAATCAGCAGCTAGAGCTGCAAGCTCTGTGCTGCCTCCCAACTAGCCCCCAGCAAAACGTGGAATTGGTGGCCGTTTCACACCAGTTTTCACACCGGCGTGGGGACTTAGTCTCCAAAAACGGAGAATCCAGCCCATGATGTGACCCATGGAGAAGTGGAACTAGAGAAAGACAGTGCACTCCTCCCACCCCCATCATTACAACAAATATCGGAAAATAATTAGTGAATCAACCCAGAGTGGAGATGAGGAGACTTTCTTTGATGTAGTGAGGTGGCTGAAAGGGCGGTGGGAGCAGATTCATTCGTAACTTTCAATAGAGAACTGGACAATAACTCGAAAATGAGAAATTTTGGAAAGTAGATAATGTAGGCAATTGGCCTGAATGGCCTCCTTCTGTGTTGTATGACTCTCGTATTGCCATTGTGACAGTTCACTTGTGTAACTGGGAATATACATCTGGGTCACATCTCGTGATGTCCAAGACAATAACCCACTGGAGGGGATCAGGGCTGGCTGGTTGGGAAAACTCAGAAAGGTTTGAGGCAGTAAAGAGTGGACTATCACTTCCATTGCTTGACTAATTACTATCAAGGGGTCACGTACACTGTGCAATCATCAGGAAGGAGATAGAAGGAATGTTTTCAAGCCGAGTGGTGATTAAGAAATGGGCAAATACCCAAGGTGATGGTCTGAAAGATCTTGTTCCATGTTATCATTTAACCTGTGGGGAAGGGAAGATCCTCCTTCAAGGGCCTTGCTTTTGTAAACTTACTCTGTTCGCCATTATAGACTTCATCTCTCAAGTAATTGATGAAGAGAAGGCGGAGGCGGGGGTTCCACATCATCCGTCGGAAAGATATTATCGATTTAATCAGAGCCTCCAACACCCTCCATGAACGATTCTGAAAACAGGAAGTGAGAGGTTGGCACAGAGCAGTCAATCACAGACCTCACTGTGCAACCACAAAATACTCCCCCTAACTCCTCTGCTCCTATGTCCAATTCCCACATCAACCACACATACCTGAGCCACTCCCACACCCCGGCACAGGAAAACATTCCCTCCCCTACTTTACCTGACCATGGGATATCTGCCATTCCTTCTCTGACCTTACCTCCTCCTCTGCACAGAACAACGGGAGAAGCAGGTTGGGACACTTAAATCCCAGATAACATAATAGTCCAGACCCTGCGCTTCATCATGCTCTCCAACAGGATGCTTTGTATGGTGAACTGAGATGGCTGACTAGTTTATCGTGGTCCCTCAATGCAGAGGGATTCTAGACACCCACCCCACCATCCAGACCCAGCAGAGTCCCTGATTTCGGAACTCTCTCAAACCAGGGATCAAGACTTTCCAGACTGGGCCCCTCACACAAGCACCCGATGGGCAGGTCTCCCAGTCCATGGTCTGCCTTGTTTTGTTAGTCTGTGTCATCTGAGCTTAGCTTCAGTCGTTATCACTTTCATTGAAGTCGGAGTTCATAGGTTCAAGTCCTGCTTGGGATACTGGAGCACAAATCTTAATCTGCTCAATCTTTCGGACGGTGCATTAAACCATGGCCCTGTCTACCATGAAACATTAAACCAACAAGACACTGTGTGTTGTGCAATGAGAAAGGATTAGTTGGCAACCTAGTTGTGAGAGAACCCTTGGGGATGAGTGACCATAATATGGTAGAACTCTCTATATTGGTGGATAGTGAGGCAGTTGATTCTAAGACGAGGGTCCTGAATATCAGTAAAGGTAACTCTTCAGCTGGAGACATTGCTGAAAAGAGAGATTTGTTGTAGTTTTTCATCTTATACTCACCAGGAAAAACACAAGATTACCAAGTTTCAAACTACCCCGACAGTTCATAACTATAGGATTATTGATTGCTAATTGGTTGGCAAGTAGACTCTGGTTGGCCAAGGCATTTCCATAGAGAAGGCAAGAGGGAACCAGAGGCTCCCTAAGCTCCTGGGTAATTTTTTTAAAAAGGTGCGCGGCTTGATCATGTTACTTTTGTTTGCAGGGAATAGGTTCCTGTGTATGAATGCATGTCACATCTAGCAAGTGTTAAAGCTTGGCTGATTACCTTGAATAGATTGTTAGTGTAGCTGAGAGCAGAGGAGATCTCCACTCACGCAATATCGCAAAAATAGATTATTTGGTTATGGACCAGCCAAGGAAGGTTAAGAAGAGGACTAGCCTTAAGGTTTTGTACCTGAATGTTCTGAGCATTTGAAATAAAATGGATGAATTAGTTGCTCAGATAGATGTAAAGGGATATGATATAGTTGGGATTACGGAGACATGGCTCCAAGGTGACCAAGGATGGGGACTAATCATTGAGAGCTATTCAGCTTTTAGGAAGGACAAACAGAAAGGAAAAGGTGCTGGAGTTATATTGTTGATTAAAGAAGATATTGATACAATATTGAAAAAATATATCAGCAAAGACGATAGGGAATCTTTATGGGTTGAGTTAAGAAACGCCACGGGGTAAAACACATTCGTAGGGGTGGTGTGCAGAACAACCAAACTGCAGTGGTAATGTTGGGAATAGCATTAGACAGGAAATCAGAGATGCATGTGTTAAAGGAACATCTGTGATTATGGGTGACTTCAATTTTCATATAGTTTGGGTGAGTCAGTTTAGTCACAGTACAACAGAGGAGGAATTTCTGGAATGTGTACGTGATGGTTTTCTGGACCAATACAGGAACCAACAAGAGACTGTGCAATGAGAAAGGATTAATTGGCAACCTAGTTGTGAGAGAACCCTTGGGGTTGAGTGACCATAATATAATAGAATTCTTTATCAAGGTGGATGGTGAGGCAGTTGATTCTAAGACTAGGGTCCTGAATCTCAATAAAGATAACTATGATGGCATGAGGCACGAGTATGATGGACTGGGAAACATTACTGAAAGGAAGGATAGTGGACAGGCTATGGAGGGCATTCAAGGAATGAATGGGTGAACTCCATAAGTTGTTTATTCCTATGTGGTGCAAGAGTAGAAAGGGAACCGTGGCCAAATCATGGCTTACAAGGGAAATTGGAGATAATGTTAGATTCAAAGTAGTTCTTCAAGGTAGCAAGAAAACGCAATAGACCTGAGGATTGGGAACAGTTTAAAATTCAGCAAAGGCAGACAAGGGGATTAATTAAGAAAGGGAAAATATAAGATGAAAGTAAGCTAGCGGGGATCATAACAGACTGTAAAAGTTTCTATAGGTATGTAAAGAGAAAAAGATTGATAAAATTGAATGTAGGCCCCTTACAATCAGAAACAGGGGAATTCATAACGTGGCACAAAGAAATGGCTGAGGAACTAAATTCGTACTATGCTTCTGTCTTCACAAAGGAAGGCATGAATAATGTTCCGGAGATTCTGAGAAACACAAGTTTTAGTGAGGAGCTGAACAAAATTAGTATTAGTAGAGAAATTAATGGGATTGCAGGCAAATAAATCTCTCGGGCCTGATAATCTTCATCCCAGAGTACTTACGCAAGTACCCCTAGAAATAGTAGATCCATTGGTGGTCATTTACCAAAATTCTTTGGACTCCACAATGGTTCCTACAGATTGGAGGGTAGCTAATGTAATCTCGCTGTTCAAAAAAGGAGATAGAGAGAGAACAGGGAACCATAGACCAGTGAGCCTCACGTCGGCAGTAGGGCAGTTGCATTATCAAGGATTTCATGGTGTCCTCATTCATCAGTCGCTGAAAATAAGCACGCAGGTACAGCAGGCAGTAAAGAAGGCAAACGGTGTGCTGGCCTTCATAGCGAGAGAATTTTTATATAGGAGTAGGGATGTTTTACTATAATTATTTAGGGCATTGGTGAGGCCACACCTGGAGTATTGTGTGCAGTTTTGGTGTCCTTATCTAAGGAAGGATATTCTTGCTATGGAGAAAATGCAGCAAAGGTTTACCAGGCTGATTCCAGGACTGTCATATGAGGAGAGACTAAATCGGTCAGGATTATATTCATTGGAGTTTAGAAAAGTGAGGGGTGATCTCATAGAAACTTATAAAATTCTAACAGGATTCGGCAGGGTCGATTCAGAAAGAATGTTCCCGATGGTGGGGGAGTCCAAAACTCGGGGTCATAGTTTGTGGATACGGGATAAACCTTTTAGGACTGAGGTGAGGAGAAATTTCTTCACCCAGGGAATGGTGAATCTGTGGAATTCACTACCACAAAAAGGTGAAAACATTGTGTAATTTCAAGAAGGAACTAGATCTAGCTCTTGGGGCTAAAGGGATCAAGGGATGAGGGGGGAAGGTGGGATCAGGGTATTGAACTTGATGATCGGCCATGATCATAATGAATGAGGAGCAGGCTCAAAGGGCCGATTGGCTTTCTCCTGCTTCTGTTTTCTATATATGTTTGTATGTATGGTCACATTGCTGTTTGTGAAGTTGGTTGCGTGCAAATTGACTGCCACGTTTCATAGATTCAACAGTGACGACACTTCAAAAAGCACATCATTGGCTGAAAAGTGGTTTGGGAACAGCCTGAGGTTGTGAAAGGTTAGGGTACAGAAATGGAAGTACAAAATGGGAATTCTAAGAGTCACTCACCGTCCGACTTATAAGCTGGATCGACCTCAGGGTTAGTGGCGAGGTCAAGAAGACAATAGGCTCCTCTGGGTACGTTTGCAGATACAAACCAAACCTGCAGCAAGCAGGGGAAGGGAATAGAATAAGATACCCTCTCCAAGTCACCCAAACATGATCCCAACCCTGCCCCCACCCCCAGCACATTTCAAACCCTTCAGGCCCGACACAAGTAGTTTCATCAATGTTACCTCCCACTCCACAATTGGCAGAGAATAATGCCATGTTGAGTGTTACAAAATGGGCATCTCACTCGAGTGTTGCTGGCATGTTTTATCTGTTCAGCCCTCTGATGGACTGCCACAGCACAGTTCCCCTGTCCACGGTCTCAATATCCACCCTTTCCCACCATCGGTGCGCTGTGGCTGCAGTGAGGACAAACCACAGATTACCTTGTGGCAACTCGGCAAGGGTCTTTGGACAGGATCTCCCTCCCCTGACCACCCTCCCCGACTCCTTCTGCACAGCAATCCAAGCATAGTTCCGTTGTGCAACCACCCCAATGTGGACACAGCATTGTTCATTGTGACTGTGTCTGAATGCTGGAACACCCTTCCTAACCCCTTCATAGGAATATGTAATAGGAGATAGTTACTTGTTAAATCATATGGTGGATCTAATGGAAATACTTACCCAGAGTGGTGAGAATATGAAAGATGCAACAAGGGGCGCATGAACTTTGTTGTCATGAACACTGAGATCATTTACTTCTCTCTCTTTCCCTAGCCCACCAGGCCAGAATTCCTCTAATATTCCTGCCTGCCATAGCCCTGAACTTGCATCTTTCTCTGTTATCTCCCCTCATCCAAGATCACAGAATCATTACACCGAAGGATAGCTCAGCCTTCAGCTCCCTGGACCCTATTCCCGTTAAACTGCTGATCACTAAATTTACCCTTCTGGTAACCATGTTAGCCAATATTGTAACGGGCTCCCTCTCTTCCGTTACTGTCTCCCCTCCAAAGCTGTCACTACCATCAGCCTCTGCTTAAATAAACCCACATTTGACCACATGTAACCTTGTGAATCACTGTCTCTCTCCAACCTCCCTTCTTTTCTCTCCAAAGTCCCAGCACACAGTTGCCAGTCTGTATCTGGTTCTTGTTTTTGCTTTCAGGCAACGCTAACCTTTATTCTGCTGTTCACACCTATTCTGGACAAATGCTTTATGTCTTTAATACTATCATTATCACTCCACATGTCATGTTGGTTCCATGAAATGTTTTGTCTTTTAATCTTCCCCATGGTCCAACCTATCCCTGACCTTCTCTTTTGCTCCACCTGTCCCTCACACCCCCTCACGTTTTCAACAGCGTAAAACTCATCACATTCCTGTCTTTTTTCCGTTTCAAAACATTAACTTGCACCCCTTTCTCACTACTCCATGCTTAAAGTCCTCCTATATGGTTTCCATCTAGAGTACCAAAACAGCTCTTACCAAAATGCAATGGGACCGAGACCAAGGTGAACTCACCCTCCTTGTTCGTCTCGACCTCTGGGAAGCCTTTGGAACAGTTGACTACACCATCCTCCTCCAAAGGCTTTTCACCATCATCTCACCGGGTTCCAATCATGCATTAAAGTCGTAGCCAGAGTCTCACCTGCAATGGCTTCCTCTTCCGCCTCTCGCGTTGGTATCCACGGTGTCCCCCACAATCTATCCTTGACCCCCGTCCTAATCTCAACTACACAATCAACATGTTAGCAAAATTAAATGGCAGGGTAGTGGCTGGCCACATTTTTTAGGATACCAGAGCGGACCCCAATTTTTGTTAGGATACCTGACGAGAACCCCAAATAATGTTTCAATTTGTAAAACTGTGAGGAAAGGATACTTCACCCCAGGAGTGATGACTCTGATCAAGAGGTATCTTTTATGTTGAAACATATGTTAAAACAAACTTTAATTTAAACACAGAATTAACCACATTAACATCAAAGAAATAGCATTACAAAACAAAAAACTTTAATTTACTATCTACACCTGCCACAAATTCCAATTGAGCAACCCAATACACTTCAACTGCCACTTATAAATAAAGTGAACAAAACAGGTTTACTTGCTTATCTGTGCAGACCTTTGGGGAGAGAGACCCTTTTGGGAACACCCTGAAAATCCATCTGTCTTGTCAGACTCCAATCCTATGGCAAACTGCTGTTCAACTTAAAATATTATAACAGATTGAAAAACGACAGACAGACCTGGCTCCTCCCATTAATTACATAACCTGTAACCCACTAATCTGTCCCATCACCTGGTTAGTTAGGACTAAACATAATCTCTCCTAAATTATCCAGGGAATCGCCTGCAATCAAAACAATTTTCCATTAGCCATCTTTCTGTAAACAAGTAAATGTTTAAAATCAATCATTACTTCACCTTTTGCTATTCTTTAATTACAGCTTTAGTAGACACACTGCCTGTGTGTATTTTAAACCAGGGTTTTCAATTACATTAGTGCCGCAAACATGAAATATAATATATAACAATTTCCACATTCATCACATTTGGACTTCTGCTCTTTTTGAAATACATGAATAACCTAGACTTGGGTATACAGGGCATAGTTTTAAGGTTTGATATGACCCATGGGGTAAATGATACAAACTCAAAATGTGGTTAAATAATGAGAAGAATATTAACAGAATTCACGTGAAAGCGAAAGACTGCAATGCTGGGAATGTGAAATAAAAACAGAAAAATGCTAGAGATATTCAGCAGATCAGGCACCACCAGTGGAGAGAGACACAGAGCAATTGTGTTGAAAGCGAAAAGAGGCAGGAATAGAACAAAGAAAATTACAGCACAGGAACAGGTCCTTCGGCCCTCCCAGCCTGCGCCGATCCAGATCCTTTATCTAAACCTGTCACCTATTTTCCAAGGATCTACTTTCCTCTGTTCCCTGCCCGTTTATATATCTGTCTAGATGCACCTTAAATGATGCTATTGTGCCCGCCTCTACCACCTCCGCTGGCAAAGTGTTCCAGGCACCCACCACCTTCTGTGTAAAAAGCTTTCCATGCACATCTCCCTTAAACTTTCTCCCTCTCACCTTGAAATCGTGACCCCTTGTAATTGACACCCCCACTCTTGGAAAAAGCTTGTTGCTACCCACCCTGTCCATACCTCTTATAATTTTGTAGACCTCAATCAGGTCCCCCCTCAACCTCCATCTTTCCAATGAAAACAATCCTAATCTACTCAACCTTTCTTCATAGCTAGCACCCTCCATACCAGGCAACATCCTGGTGAACCTCCTCTGCACCCTCTCTAAAGCATCCACATCCTTCTGGTAATGTGGCGACCAGAACTGCACGCAGTATTCCAAATGTGGCCTAACCAAAGTCCTATACAACTGTAACATGACCTGCCGACTCTTGTACTCAATATCCCGTCCGATGAAGGCAAGCATGCTGTATGCCTTCTTGACCACTCTATCAACCTGCGTTGCCACCTTCAGGGTACAATGGACCTGAACTCCCAGATCTCTCTGTACATCAATTTTTCCCATTGACCGTATAGTCCGCTCTTGAATTGGATCTTCCAAAATGCATGACCTCCCATTTGCCTGGATTGAACTCCATCTGCCATTTCTCTGCCCAACTCTCCAGTCTATCTATATTTTGCAGTATTCTCTGACAGTTCTCCTCATTATCTACAACTCCACCAATCTTAGTGTCATCTGCAAACTTGCTAATCAGACCACCTATACCTTCGTCCAGATCATTTATGTATATCACAAACAACAGTGGTCCGAGCACGGATCCCTGTGGAACACCACTAGTCATCCTTCTCCATTTTGAGGCACTCCCTTCCACCACTACTCTCTGTCTCCTGTTGCCCAGCCAGTTTTTATCCATCTAGCTAGTACACCCTGAACCCCATGCGTCTTCACTTTTTCCATCAACCTGCCATGGGAAACTTTATCAAACGCCTTACTGAAGTCCATGTATATGACATCTACAGCCCTTCCCTCATCAATTAACTTTGGCACTTCCTCAAAGAATTTTATTAGGTTTGTAAGACATGACCTTCCCTGTACAAAACCATGCTGCTTATCACTGATAAGTCTATTTTCTTCCAAATGTGAATAGATCCTATCCCTCAGTATCTTCTCCAACAGTTTGCCTACCACTGACGTCAAGCTCACAGGTCTATAATTCCCTGGATTATCCCTGATACCCTTCTTAAACAATGGGACAACATTAGCAATTCTCCAGTCCTCCGGGACCTCATCCGTGCTCAAGGAAGCTGCAAAGGTATCTGTTAAGGCCCCAGCTATTTTGTCTCTCGCGTCCCTTAGTAACCTGGGATAGATCCCATCCGGACCTGGGGATTTGTCCACCTTAATGCCTTTTAGAATACCCAAAACTTCCTCCTTCCTTATGCCGACTTGACCGAGAGTATTGAAACATCCATCCCTAACCTCAACATCCGTCATGTCCCTCTCCTTGGTGAATACCGATGCAAAGTACTCATTAAGAATCTCACACATTTCCTCTGACTTCACGCATAAATTCCCTCTTTTGTCTTTGAGTGGGCCAATCCTTGATGGTGAGCTTTACGATGTTGAGAATCTGGCGGGGAGGAGCGGTAAGGGGCAGGTAGAGCAAAAGACCAGATGACTCTTTGTCAAAGCTTTGACAAAGCTCTTAAGTTCATATGATATAAGAGCAGAATTAGGCCATTCGGCCCATAAAGTCTGCTCCACCATTCTATCATGGCTGATTTGTTCCTCATCTGCTACCTACAATGTTACAGGCCAAGAGCTGGATTGCGAAATCAGCCAGAGCATCTCCTCACTAGAACACATGATCTCAGAGCAGGAGTCAGCAATTTAGTCTCCCAAGCCTAAACACCTTCAATGTGATCATGGCTGATCCCATCCTGGCCTCAACTCCACTGTCCTGCCCGTTCCCCATAACCCTTCAACTCATTATCAATTAAAAATCTGTCAAACTCCTCCTTAAATTTACCCACTGTCCCTGTATCCACCGCATTCTGGGGTAGCGAGTTCCACACAAGTAGTTTCTCCTCAAATCTGTTTTAATTCTCAGCCAGGCAAGTGGAGAACAATATTTTTCAGACTGGAGTAAAATACACAGTGTCCCCCCCCAGGGGTCAGGATTAAGACCACTGCTCTTTTTGATATATATTCAGACCCTGGACTTGGGAAATCAGGGCATAATTTAAAAGTTTGCAGATGGCATACAACCGGGGGGGGGGGGAACTTTGTGGCGGTGTTTAATGAGGTGTTGGTGAGCTGGTGTCTGTTTACTTTGTGGGACCTGATGTGTTTTCAGGTGATATCGTTCAGAGGTTGCAAGTATAATCATAGAATGGAAGTTATAGCCCCGCAAGGGGTCATTTGTCCCTTCCTGCCTGTGCTATCCCTTTGAAAGAACTACCTTTCCCTGCACCTTCCCCCTTTGCCCAGTGATGTCTCCCCTTCAAGTATTTACCCAATTTTCTTTACAGCTCCAACACTCAAGAAGTTTGATACCATCCAGGACGAAGCAGTCCCCCGCTTGATTGGCACCCCAACCACCACCTTCAACATCAGCACGGTGGCACACTGGTTAGCACTGCAACCTCACAGCTCATAGCTCCAGGGACCTGGGTTAAATTCTGGCTTTGGGTAACTGTCTGTAAACATTTCAACGTTCATTACGAAGGGCAGCAGACACATGGGAACCCACCACCTGGAGGTTCCCCTCAAAGTCACTCACCACCCTGACTTGGAAATATATTGGCCAGTGCTTCACTGTCACAGGAACTCTCTCCCTAACAGCACCGTGAGTGTACCTATGCCACATGGACTGCAGCGGTTCAAGAAGGCTGCTCACCACCACCTTCTCAAGGGACAACTAGCTAGAGACACCCAAAATCACAGGAATGAATAAAAAGAACTGGAACACTAAGGTTAGCACGGTAGCATTGTGGATAGCACAATTGCTTCACAGCTCCAGGGTTCCAGGTTCGATTCCGGCTTGGGTCGCTGTCTGTGCGGAGTCTGCACATCCTCCCTGTGCGCGCGTGGGTTTCCTCCGGGTGCTCCGGTTTCCTCCCACAGTCCAAAGATGTGCAGGTTAGGTGGATTGGCCATGTTAAATTGCCCTTAGTGTCCAAAATTGCCCTTAGTGTTGGGTGGGGTTACTGGGTTATGGGGATAGGGTGGAGGTGTTGACCTTGGGTGGGGTGCTCTTTCCAGGAGCCGTGCAGACTCGATGGGCCGAATGGCCTACTTCTGCACTGTAAATTCTGTTAGGGAGAGACTGACTAATCTCAAAGGGTTGCCAGGGAGAGGGATGGAGTCGATAGTGAACAGAGCTTTGAGCAAGATACAACAATAACGGGCAGGATTCTCCATCCGGCCGCACCCCTTTTCTGGTGCGACGCACCCCCGCCGGCAGCAGGATCTTCCGTCCCAGCAGCCGGACAATGGGTTTCCCATTGTTGGGCAACCTCACGCCGTTTGGAAATCCGCGGGCGTGATTGCGCTGCTGGAGAAGCGGAGGATCCCACCAACGGTGAATCCCGCCCAACAGGTTTAAGTCTTCCCGATATTTAACTGGAGGGAATTTGGAGGATACTGTGCAGTAACAAAAGAAATGCAAATATGGGGATGTGATGGAAGTGTCGAAGGTTATTTTAATGACCAGGAAGGCAGTGGTAGGAAGAACATAGATTTTAATTGAGGTAACATCAAGTCTGCCCATGGCAGCAAACTATTTGCCAGTCCCCATTGGCACAACCAACATGCTGGTCCCTGTTCGGGCCAGCTTTTATGCTCGATCTTATGAGCCACAACTGGGTGGGCCTTCCCCCACGAGCTGGGAAGTTCAAACTCCATGGGCCCCAAAGGGAGATCAATCTCGGTTTCCCAGTGGACGTTGTGGTGGTCATTACAATTATGAAATGATGGGACAGGGTGGAAAGATTCAGACTGTTTTCAGCAGTTGAGGAGTCAAAGACGAGGAGCCATAGATAAAAGGTTAAATGCAAAGGATTGAGAACAGAGGAGAGGACCAGTTTCTTCGCAGAGAGTTATATGAGGCTGTGGAATTCACTGTCAGAGTTTGTAAAGAACATGTTGCAACATACAAAATGAGATTGCTGAGGGTGGATGGAGAAAAAGAGGTTGAAGTGGTTTAAGAATGAATGAGGGGGGGGGGGGGGGGGGTTGCAGTGGTTAAAATAATGTTTGCCACAACAACAGCTTACATTTTTGTAGAATGTTTCATATATTGAAACATCCGGGAGCATGAGAGAGTTTTATCAAACAAACATTCTCACTGCGCCACGTCATGAGATAGGGACAGTCGTAGCATTGATATGGAATTGGCCGAGCTACAGCAGAGAGCAATATAAACCGGAAATGCTGGGTAAACTCAGCAGGTCTGGCAGCCACTGTGGAGAGAGAAGCAGAGTTAACGTTGCGAGTCCGTATGACTCTATTTCACAACTGGATAGGTGTAAAAATGTCATAGGTTATTGAAAGAGTCCCTCCTGTCTATTTCCTTTGTTCCCACTTCTTTCATTTTACTGTTTTGGTCCATGAATCAATAACTGGCATGTGCCTTTAAGTAATAATAATAATCTTTATTGTCACAAGTAGGCTTACATTAACATTGCAATGAAGTTACTGTTAAAAGCCCCTAGACACCACATTCCGGCACCTGTTCCGGTACACAGAGGGAGAATTCAGAATGTCCAAATTACCTAACAGTGCGTCTTTCGGGACTTGTGGGAGGAAACCGGAGCACCCGCAGACACGGGGAGAACATGCAGACTCCGCACACACCGTGACCCAAGCCGGGAATCGAACCTGGGACACTGGTGCTGTGAAGCAACAGCGCTACCCACTGAGAAGAAATCAGAAGACTCAAAGTTTAAAACAGCCTGACCGATTGCCAGGGTACTGTATTCTCAGCCTTTGTGTTTGGGACAAGGAGAGGCCAGACTCTTCGGCACCAAGTAGATGGGAGGAACCGTTTTGGAGGGAATCAGTTTGATTGGTTCACTGGCAACCGATGGGTTGACCAGGGCAGTGTTCTGCCTGACAACAGTGAGTGATTGGTTCCTGCTGGGTGATGTTTCTGAGAGAACCTTCCAAAAGTGATCAGACCTCAGAAGTGAAGGAAGCTGTTTTCTCTCTCTGCTGCCTGTTGTCTGTATCTAAACCAGAAGCTTGTTGCCCTTCAGGCGCAGAAGTAAAAGAATTGATCTATTGTTTTAAAAGCACTGAGTATCTGGCGTATCCTTTGCTGTGAATCAGAAATGATGCTGAGTCTGCTGGGAAGGTAGACAATCTTGTCTGAGAAGCTCATATCAAGCCTGGATGAAAGGAAGTACCAAACCGGAAGCCTGAACTTGACTGAAAGTCATCCTTTTGGCTCAAAGATCTCTATCCTTTTATTTTATGAATATTTTCTTTCCTTTTCCACCACCCTTTCCCTTCTATGTAGTTTGTACGTGTGTGTGTAATGAGTGGGGCGAGCTAGAAAAGGGGATTGGGAAATGGGTGGTAGATAGCCAGCTACATTTTCTGTCTGGTTAATTAAAGATACTGTTCATAATAAAAGGTTACTTGTCTTAAAGTTACAAGCTAGGTGACTGAAGTTTATTGAACTCAACCAAAGACTTCAGGAATTTAACAAAATCTAATTTCACTGATGTTGTGACTTTGGGTCAAGTGGGGCTGGAACGGCACACGCACCAGCCCAGGGTGTTGTAACATTATAGAGTTGGAGAGGGGGGTTGAGCAAGTGGAGCACAATAGAATGCCAGGGATATGTGGGAGCTCAGAAGAGATTGAGAAAGATATCATGGTCACAAGGTAAGGGGAGTGTTAACGGTAGCATTTAGGACTAAAGGTGGTGCTGATAGTGGCACAAAGGTAAGAAATCTGAATGCGTTAATAGGAGAACAAAGGTCAGTGAAAGCAAAGCAGAAGAAAAAGTGATAGATGACCCTGTTTGGGGGGGGGGGGGGGGGTTAACACAGATTAAATACAAAAGGCGTCAAGGTGCAAACGTTACAGTCTGAAGTTATTGAACTCAATGTTGAGTCCAGGAGGCTGCAACATGTCTAAACGGAAGATGTGATGTTGCTCCTCCAGTTTGCATTGGGCTTCACTGGAAGACTGCATTAGGCCGCAGATGGAATTCTGGGTATGAGACCAAGATGCTGAGCTGAACTGGCAAGCAACAGGAAGGTTGGGGTCACGCTTGCAGGCTGAGCAAAGGTGTTCCACAAAGCAGTCTCCCAGAGCAAACAGAGAATCCTGGTCAATGGATGTTTTTGGGCACGAGGAAGGTTTATAGCGGAATGTCCCAGGGGTCAGTATTGGAGCCCTCCCTTTTCCAAACGTATATTAATAATTTAAACCTTGGTGGGCAAGGATCAATTATGAAAATTCTCAGCTCTGTGAACTGTGAGGAGGACCGTGTTGAACTTCAGAAGGACATAGACAAGTTGGTGGAATGGGCAGACAGGTGGCAGATGAAGTTCAACGTGGAGAAATGTGGAGTGATTCATTTTGGGAGGAATAACGTGGAGATGATGGGCAGGATTCTCCAGGCCCCCAGCCACATGTTTCTCGGCAGCGTGCCATTCGCCGGCTGCTGGATTCTATCTTCCTATCGCTTGTTAATGGGATTTCCCATTGAAACCACCCCACCGCAAAACCCGCTAGCGGGGGTGCACTGCCAGTGGGAAAAATGAATCCCAGCCAAGATAAAATAACAAAGAACAAAGTACGAAGAAAAGTACAGCACAGGGTTTCGGCCCTCCAAGCCTGCGCTGACCAGACTGCACCCGTCTAAACTAAAATCTTCTACAGTTCCGGAGTCCATATCCCTCTATTCCCATCCTATTCATGTATTTGTCAAGATGCCCCTTAAACATCACTATTGTCCCTGCTTCCACCACCTCCTCCGGCAGCGAGTTCCAGGCACCCACTACCCTCTGTGTAAAAAACTTGCCTCGTACATCTCCTCTCAACCTTGCCCCTCACACCTTAAACCTATACCCCCTAGTAATTGACCGCTCTACCCTGGGAAAGATTCTCTGACTATTCACTCTGTCTATGCCCCTCATAATTTTTGTAGACCTCGATCAGGTCGCCCCTCAACCTCCGTCGTTCCAGTGAGAACAAACCGAGTTTATTTAACCTCTCCTCATAGCTAATGCCCTCCATAGCAGGCAACATCCTGGTAAATCTCTTCTGCACTCTCTAAAGCCTCCATATCCTTCTGGTAGAGTGGCGACAATACTCCAAGTGTGGCCTAACTAAGGTTACATACTGCTGCAACATGACTTGCCAATTCTTATACTCAATGCCCCGGCCAATGAAGGCAAGCATGCCTTATGCCTTCTTGACGACCTTCTCCACCTTTCAGTGACCTGTGGACCTGTACACCTAGATCTCTCTGGCTGTCAATACTCTTGAGTGTTCTACCATTCACTGTAATATTCCATACCTATATTAGACCTTCCAAAATGCATTACCTCACATTTGTCCGGATTAAACTCCATCTGTCATCTCTCCGCCCAAGTCTCCAAATGATCTAAATCCTGCTGTATCCTCTGACACTCCTCATCGCTATCTGCAATTCCACCAACCTTTGTGTCGTCCGCAAACTTACTAATCAGACCAGTTACATTTTTCTCCAACTCATTTATATATACTACGAACAGCAAAGGTCCCAGCACTGACCCCTGCGGAACACCACTAGTCACAGCCCTCCAATCAGAAAAGCACCTTTCCATTGCTACTCGCTGCCTTCTATGACCTAGCCAGTTCTAATGGTTACAATTCTATAACGGTTACAGGAGGAGAGGGACCCGGGTGTGTGTTTCTGTGCATAAGTCATTAAAGGTGGAAGGACAGGTGGAAAGAGTGGTTAATGAAGCAGATAGTACCCTGGGCTTTAATATTAGGGACATCAAGAAGAAAAGAAAAGCTGTTGGGCAGGATTCTCCATTGGTGGGATCCTCTGCTTCCCCGGCACTCACGCCCGCGGAATTCCCGACTGCGTGGGGATTGCCACAATTGGAAATCCCATTGGCCTGCTGCTATGATGGAGGATCCAGTGTCGGTGGGGCGCACCGCACCAGAAAACAGGTGCGGTGGGACGGAGAATCCTGCCAGTTTTGTTCAATTTGTTTAAGACACTAGTTCAGCCTCAGCTGGAGTAGTGTGTCCAGTTCAGGGCATCGCACTTTAGGAAAGATGGAAAGACATTGGAGAGAGAGTGGAAAAGATTCACAAGAATGGTTCCAGGGGTGAGGAACTTCAGTGAGGAAAATCGAATGGAGAAGTTTGGAATGTTTTCCTTGAAGAATAGAGTGAGAAGAGATTTATTGGAGGTTTTCAAAATCATGAGGGGTCTGGACAAAGTAGAGAGGGAGAAACTGTTCCCATTGGGCGAAGGATCTAGAACGGGAGGGCACAGATTTAAAGTAATTGGTAAAAGGAGCAAAAACGACACGAGAAAAAACATTTTGACACAGCGAGTGATTCGGGTCGGGAATACACGGCCTGAGAGTGTGGTGGGGCAGGTTCAATTGACAAATTCGAAATGGAATTAGAAAAGGAAGAATATGCAGGGTTACAGGGAGAAGGCTGGGGAGTGGAACTCGGTGAGTTGCTCATTCAGGGAGCAGGTGTAGGCTAGATGGGCCGAATGGCCTCCTTCAGCACGGTAACAATTCTGTAATTCTGTCAATTCTACAAGAGCTACTTTGGTTGAAGAGGTAGATTGTAAGAGGGTGTGAAAGAGAGGTTTAAGGAAAGGATTCCGGACCTGCGGAGTCTTAGGAGCTGAAGGCACAGCCACCAAGAATACCTGATGGAAACCTGGGAAGAGCAGGAGGTGGGATTTGGAGTACAGGACACCAGTTGGGTGACATGGCCTATTTCTACATAGTAACTGCAGGGGCTGGCTCTGATCTCAAAACGCTTCCAGAAATTTGCTAGTGATATCAAGACCTGTAATACTGACCAGTTCTGAGACAAGCAGGTTTGAACTTCATTCTGAGCAACTAAGAGCAGGTTCATAGAAACTGGGCTGCCACTTTCAACAGCGTCCATAATCTGTCTGAGACTCTGCGCATCACAATCGAAAAGATCCTCTGTCAATGAGGGGGAAAAGTCAAGAAGACAAAAATATTTAATTAATCACTGCATCATCAATTCTCCTCCATTAATCTTCTCCTGCAGATGGCCAGTTGAGACGGACATCAAGTGCACTGCTGCCGTTTTTTTAAGGTGCTGATTTCTCACCCTCAGTCACTCAGCACCCAGTGATGGGCAACCATCCAAAGGTCTCTCGGCACCAATGGGAGGAAGTTCATCATGAGCTGGGCATGTGTTTCAGCACAGCAACACAACCTCCCATCAGACCACGTACACGAGTGTCCATCTACCAAGGTACTGATGAATATCTAATCTTTCCACAGTCAGGCAGATGGAATAGACCCACATATTCCACAGCCAAAGGATGGTATGGCAACTGGAACAAAAGCAAAACTAATTTGGAATCACTTTCGCTAAAGCCACTGCCCAGTAAAAGACTTGTACTCAACATAAAAACCACCCAAACTCCTCGATTAGATTCCAGCTTGTAACTCACTCCCGGATATCTGTAATTCAATATATAAACCACCCAAACTCCTCGATTAGATTCCAGTCTGTAACTCACTCCCGGGTATCTGTAATTCTATATATAAACCACCCAAACTCCTCGATTAGATTCCAGTCTGAAACTCACTCCCAGGTATCTGTTATTCTATATATAATCCCACCCAAACCCCTCGATTAGAATCCAGTCCGTTACTCACTCCCGGGTACCTGTTATTCTACATATAAACCATCCAAACCCCTCGATTAGATTCCAGTCTGTAACTCACTCCCGGGTCTCTGTTATTCTATGTATAAACCACCCAAACCCCTCGATTAGAATCCAGTCTGTAACTCACCCTCGGGTATCTGTTATTCTTTATATAAACCACCCAAACCCCTTGATTAGATTCCAGTCTGTAACTCACTCCCGGGTATCTGTTAATCTATATATAAACCACCCAAATCCCTCGATTAGATTCCAGTCTGCAACTCATTCCCGGGTATCTGTTATTCCATATATAATCCCTCCCAAACACCTCGATTAGTTTCCAGTCTGTAACTCACTCCCGGGTATCTGTTATTCTATATATAAACCACCCGAACCCCTCCATTAGATTCCTGTCTGTAACTCACTCCCGGGTATCTGTTATTCTATATATAAACCACCCAAATCCCTCGATTAGATTACAGTCTGCAACTCGCTCCCGGTTATCTGTTATTCAATAGAGAATCACCCAATCGCCTCGATTAGATTCCAGTCTGCAACTCACTCCCGGGTATCTGTTTTTCTATATATAAACCACCCAAACCCCTCGATTAGATTCCAGTCTCTAACTCACTCCCGGGTATCTGTTATTCTATATATAAACCACCCAAAACCCTCGATAAGATTCCAGTCTGTAACTCACTCCCGGGTATCTGTTATTCTATATATAAACCACCCAAACCCCTCGATTAGATTCCAGTCTGTAACTCACTCCCTGATATCTGTTATTCTATATATAAACCACCCAAACCCCTCGATTAGATTCCAGTCTGTAACTCACTCCTGGGTATCCGTTATTCTATAAAAACCACCCAACACACTCGATTAGCTTCCAGTCTGTAACTCACTCTCGGGTATCTCTTATTCTCTATATAAACCACCCGAACCCGTCGATAAGATTCCAGTCTGTACATCACTCCTGGGTCTCTTATTCTATATATAAACCACCCGAACCCCTCGATTAGTTTCCAGTCTGTCACTCACTCCCGGGTACCTGTTATTCAATATATAAACGACCCAATCCCCTTGATTAGATTCCAGTCTGTAACTCACTCCCGGTATCTGTTTTTCTCTATATAAACCACGCAAAACACTCGATTAGATTCCAGTCTGTAACTGACTCCCGGGTATCTGTTATTCTATATCTCAACAACCCAAACCCCTCGATTAGATTCCAGTCTGTAACTCACTCCCGGTATCTGTATTTCTATATACAAACCACCCAAACCCCTCGATTAGATTCCAGTCTGCAACTCATTCCCGGTATCTGTTTTTCTATATATAAACCACCCAAAGCCCTCGATTAGATTCCAGTCTCTAACTCACTCCCGGGTATCTGTTATTCTATATATAAACCACCCAAACTCCTCGATTAGATTCCAGTCTGTAACTCACTCCTGGGTATCTGTTATTCTATATATAAACCACCCAAACCCCTCGATTAGATTCCAGTCTGTAACTCACTCCCGGGTCTCTGTTATTCTATATATAAACCACCCAAATCCATCGATTAGATTCCAGTCTGTGAATGACTCCCGGGTCTCTGTTATTCTATATATGAACCACGCAATCCCCTCGATTAGATTCCAGGCTGTAACTCACTCCCTGATATCTGTTATTCTATATATAAACCACCCAAACCCCTCGATTAGATTCCAGTCTGTAACTCACTCCTGGGTATCCGTTATTCTATAAAAACCACCCAAACCACTCGATTAGCTTCCAGTCTGTAACTCACTCTCGGGTATCTCTTATTCTCTATATAAACCACCCGAACCCGTCGATAAGATTCCAGTCTGTACATCACTCCCGGGTCTCTTATTCTATATATAAACCACCCGAACCCCTCGATTAGTTTCCAGTCTGTCACTCACTCCCGTGTACCTGTTATTCAATATATAAACGACCCAATCCCCTTGATTAGATTACAGTCTGTAAATCACTCCCGGTATCTGTTTTTCTCTATATAAACCACGCAAAACCATCGATTAGATTCCAGTCTGTAACTGACTCCCGGGTATCTGTTATTCTATATCTCAACAACCCAAACCCCTCGATTAGATTCCAGTCTGTAACTCACTCCCGGTATCTGTATTTCTATATACAAACCACCCAAACCCCTCGATTAGATTCTAGTCTGCAACTCATTCCCGGTATCTGTTTTTCTATATATAAACCACCCAAAGCCCTCGATTAGATTCCAGTCTCTAACTCACTCCCGGGTATCTGTTATTCTATATATAAACCACCCAAACACCTCGATTAGATTCCAGTCTGTAACTCACTCCTGGGTATCTGTTATTCTATATATAAACCACCCAAACCCCTCGATTAGATTCCAGTCTGTAACTCACTCCCGGTTATCTGTTATTCTATATAAAAACCACCCGAACCCCTCGATTAGATACCAGTCTGTAACTCACTCCCGGGTCTCTGTTATTCTATATATAAACTGTCATGATATTCAAACACACATCATGATGGACACACCAACAGGCAAATCAGAGCACACAACACCACAACCAATCACAGACAAGAACACCAACCACATAAAAAGCACGAGCACGACACCTGGTGGTCAGTAGGTCTGGGGACAAAGAAACAAGAAAGAGCTGTTAAAACATCACAAGCAGGGAACCCCCACGTGCAGGGTGCAAAGACAAAACTGTACATAGTAAGTTTAAATAAAATAGCGTTGTACCATATACAACCGTGTTGGCTCATCTGTGTGTCAGAACACCCAACACCACATGGTACAGGAGTGGATCGATACCTGCCTACTAACCTGCCATTCTGGACATGGACCACACCGACGGACCGCAGCCGATGCAAGTCGCGGGGAACCTAGGTACCAACTGGAAGCTCTACAGGCAGCGATTTGACCTGTACATCCGTGCCACCGAAAAACAGAGTGCCTCGGATGACACGAAGATTGCAATGCTCCTCTTCTACGCAGGTCCGCACGCCACCAACGTCTTCAACTCACTGGTGTTCGAAGAAGGCGAAAACCAATCCAAATATGACACGGTCATCCTCAAGCTGGACCAGCACTTTCAAGTTGAAGTAAATGAAAGTTTTGAAAGATACCTCTTTCAGCAACGCCTGCAAGGTAAGGAGGAGCTTTTTCAACCCTTCTTGACGCACCTCCGGATTCTAGCGCAGTCCTGCGGTTACGGCACCATCACAGAGTCCATGATCAGGGACCAGATTGTTTTTGGCGTTGCCTCTAGTGGCCTACGCCAGCAGCTTCTTAAAATAAAAAGCCTCACCTTAGCGTCTGCTGTGGAAGCCTGTGTCCTCCACGAAAATGCTACCTGCCGTTTTGCCCGATTTCAGGCGTCCGAGTTGGCACGGAGGGGGTCCCCAGCCGTCGAATCGGCAAGCCAGGCCGCCCACGACGTCGAACGCATCCAGGCCGTCGATCACTTCCCGACCCACGGCCCGGACGACAGCGGCCGCTTCCCGCGCTTTTCGCGGTCTCCCGCGCAGGTGCGCGCCAAAAATAACGGCCACAACGAGAGACGCACTGCGCAGGCGCGCCCACCGCAAGATCGCACTGCGCATGCGCAGTGGCGCAACGAACGCCGTGACGTCATGACGTGCGGCAATTGTGGAGCTCTACATTTAAAAGGGCAATGTCCTGCAAAAAACCGACAGTGCCGCAGATGTGGCACGATGGGCCACTACGCAGCCCACTGTCGTTCGGCTCAACCCATGGATCCGGCGCATCCTCGACAATCTCGCAGACAAGTCAGGACCGTCCAGCCCACGCATCAAGACTTCCAGCTAAGTGATGCAGATGACCAGGATGCCTTCCGCGTTTCCGTCATCGATGTCAACAAGGTCAATGCCATCAATCCAGCCGATGAGTGGTGTGCAACCCTGACGGTCAACCGATCGCGCGTCGCCTTCCGTCTGGACACCGGCGCATCCGCCAACCTGATTGCATATTCTGCAGTCCAGGCCATGAAGGTCAAACCACCCATCACGCCATCCCGGCTCAAGTTGGTTGACTATAACGGGAACATCATCCCGTCCATAGGATCTTGCCAGCTACAGGTGACCCACAAGATGTACACGGCCACACTCCCCTTCGAAGTTGTCGGCTCATCAAAGGACTCGTTACTGGGCGCACAGGCGTGTAAGGTCCTTCACCTGGTACAGCGCATTATGTCTCTCTCTCCAGATGAGATATCCGACTTCCCGGATGCTGAGTTCCACGCAAATCTCCATTCCCTCCTTGCTCACAACCAGGAGGTCTTTGAAGGCATGGGGACATTGCCATACACGTACAAAATTCGACTCAGACCGGACGCCATCCCTGTCGTTCACGCACCTCGCAGGGTTCCTGCGCCACTCAAAGACCGCCTCAAGGCACAACTGCAGATTCTTCAGGACCAAGGGGTCCTATCCAGGGTCACGGAGCCCACGCCATGGGTCAGCTCCATGGTCTGTGTAAAGAAGCCCTCTGGCGAGCTCCGTATATGTATAGATCCTAAAGATCTGAATAACAACATCATGCGGGAACACTATCCCATCCCGAAACGAGAGGACCTCACCAGCGAGATGGCGCGAGCCAAAATATTCACCAAATTGGATGCGTCCAAAGGATTCTGGCAGATCCAACTGGACCCGGCCAGCCGAAGACTATGCACATTCAATACCCCTTTTGGCAGATTCTGCTACAACCGGATGCCATTCGGCATCATTTCAGCATCTGAAGTTTTCCACCGCATTATGGAGCAGATGATGGAAGGCATCGAAGGGGTACGTGTATATGTGGACGATATCATCATTTGGTCCACCACTCCGCAGGAGCACATGCATCGTCTACGACGTGTCTTCACCCGCATACGACAAAATGGCCTGCGTCTCAACCGTGCGAAGTGTGCCTTCGGCCAGACGGAGCTGAAATTCCTCGGGGACCACATCTCAAGGTCAGGGGTCCGTCCCGATGCAGACAAGGTTAGCGCCATCGCAGCCATGCCACGGCCGGCTGACAAGAAGGCTGTCTTAAGATTCCTGGGCATGGTCAACTTCCTTGGGAAGTTCATTCCCAACCTGGCTTCTCATACAACAAATATGCGCCATCTCGTAAAAAAATCGACAGAATTCAACTGGCACCAATCGCATCAGCGGGAATGGGAGGAGCTCAAGCACAAACTGGTCACGGCACCAGTGCTGGCCTTCTTTGACACGACTCGCCCTACAAAGATCTCAACAGACGCCAGCCAATCTGGTATTGGAGCGGTACTCCTGCAAAAAGACAGCACGTCGTCATGGGCCCCGGTTGCATATGCCTCACGAGCCATGACCCCTACCGAACAGCGCTACGCGCAAATCGAAAAAGAATGCCTGGGCTTGTTAACTGGACTGGACAAGTTCCACGACTATGTGTATGGCCTGCCACGATTTACGGTCGAAACTGACCACCGCCCCCTGGTCAACATCATTAACAAAGACCTGAACGACATGACTCCTCGCCTCCAGCGCATCTTACTTAAACTCAGGAGGTACGATTTCGAACTGATCTACACTCCGGGGAAGGAGCTCATCGTGGCGGACACTCTTTCCCGAGCAGTGAGCACACCACCAGATGCGGAGGGGTTCGTGCGTCAAATTGAGGCACACGTAACTCTGACAGCAGCAAATCTGCCAGCTGATGATCCTAGTCTGGCCCACATACGCGCAGAGACGGCGACTGACCCCCTTCTGCAGCGAGTGATGCGCCACATGACGGAAGGGTGGCTCAAAGGGCAGTGCCCCCAGTTTTATAATGTGCGAGATGATCTTACCAACATAGACGGGGTCCTTATGAAATCACACAGGATCGTTATTCCGCACAGCGTACGCCAGATGATTCTTCATCAACTACACGAAGGCCACTTGGGCGTCGAAAAATGCAGACGAAGGGCCCGGGAGGCGGTATATTGGCCGGGTATTAATGAAGACATAGCCAACATGGTGCTCAACTGCACAACCTGTCAGAGGTTTCAGCCGGCGCAACCTCCGGAAACACTTCTACCACACGAGATGGTGACGTCCCCCTGGGCGAAGGTGGGTGTTGACCTATTTCACGCGCTCGGCAGAGATTACATCGTTATCATAGACTACTTCTCAAACTACCCGGAAGTCATGCCTCTCCATGATCTGACGTCGTCCGCAGTCATTGGGGCCTGCAAGGAAACATTTGCTCGCTATGGCATTCCAAGGACTGTCATGTCAGACAATGGACCCTGTTTCGCCAGCCGTGAATGGTCGTCCTTTGCCGCAGCATATGGTTTCACTCATGTGACATCCAGCCCTCTACATCCACAATCGAACGGGAAGGCTGAAAAGGGTGTCCACATCGCCAAGCGGCTCCTGTGCAAGGCGGCTGCTGCCGGATCGGACTTTAACCTTGCCTTGCTGGCCTATCGATCGGCCCCGCTATCCACGGGTCTCTCGCCAGCGCAGCTACTAATGGGTCGCTCCCTCAGGACGACGGTACCTTCCATCCTGGCACCAACAACAGACCATGAGGCGGTTCTTCGGAACATGCAACTGCAGCGTGATCGCCAGAAAAGTCGGTACGACACACGAGCGACGGACCTGCCCCGCCTGTCCTCCGGAGACAAAGTACGCGTCCATCAACCGTATGGTGGCTGGTCAGCACCGGCCGAAGTCCTCCGACAAGTGGCTCCCCGCTCGTTCCTGGTTCGCATGCCGGATGGTTCCGTGCGTCGCCGCAATCGGCGCGCCCTTCGCCGACTTCCACGCTCACAGCCACACAGTACGCACACGCCAGATCCTCAACAGGCTTCCGAGGATGACTTTGTGGAGCTGCCGCACATCACGCCCTTTCCATCGCCACCCATGGCCATGCCTGCACAGCAGCCGGTGGTTCTTGATCCACCCTTGAGGCGATCAACCCGAACTCGTCGCAAGCCCATTAGACTGGACTTATAATACCGTTCATATGTTTAACAAGTTGCACAATTTTACATGATAACCTGTTGTTGTTTATCGTTCCAGATGTCGTCTGACTGGACAACTGTTCAAGTTTTTTTTTTCCTTCTTCTCTCGCTCGCATTTATGTTATGTTATGGTACAACTTGGTTCATGTGACGCACCCGACATCGCCCCATGTACATAGTTCCGTCATATGCACATGCTGCACACGACACACACACACTCTTAGATGCACTCACGACACGATCATATTTATTACCACGTAGGCACATATCTTTGTAAAAAGGGGGGATGTCATGATATTCAAACACACATCATGATGGACACACCAACAGGCAAATCAGAGCACACAACACCACAACCAATCACAGACAAGAACACCAACCACATAAAAAGCACGAGCACGACACCTGGTGGTCAGTAGGTCTGGGGACAAAGAAACAAGAAAGAGCTGTTAAAACATCACAAGCAGGGAACCCCCACGTGCAGAGTGCAAAGACAAAACTGTACATAGTAAGTTTAAATAAAATAGCTTTGTACCATATACAACCGTGTTGGCTCATCTGTGTGTCAGAACACCCAACACCACATAAACCACCCAAATCCATCGATTAGATTCCAGCCTGTGAATGACTCCCGGGTCTCTGTTATTCTATATATGAACCACGCAATCCCCTCGATTAGATTCCAGTCTGTAACTCATTCCCTGATATCTGTTATTCTATATATAAACCACCCAAACCCCTCGATTAGATTCTAGTCTGTAACTCACTCCTGGGTATCCGTTATTCTATAAAAACCACCCAAACCACTCGATTAGCTTCCAGTCTGTAACTCACTCTCGGGTATCTCTTATTCTCTATATAAACCACCCGAACCCGTCGATAAGATTCCAGTCTGTACATCACTCCCGGGTCTCTTATTCTATATATAAACCACCCGAACCCCTCGATTAGTTTCCAGTCTGTCACTCACTCCCGGGTACCTGTTATTCAATATATAAACGACCCAATCCCCTTGATTAGATTATAGTCTGTAAATCACTCCCGGTATCTGTTTTTCTCTATATAAACCACGCAAAACCCTCGATTAGATTCCAGCCTGTAACTGACTCCCGGGTATCTGTTATTCTATATCTCAACAACCCAAACCCCTCGATTAGATTCCAGTCTGTAACTCACTCCCGGTATCTGTATTTCTATATACAAACCACCCAAACCCCTCGATTAGATTCTAGTCTGCAACTCATTCCCGGTATCTGTTTTTCTATATATAAACCACCCAAAGCCCTCGATTAGATTCCAGTCTCTAACTCACTCCCGGGTATCTGTTATGCTATATATAAACCACCCAAACTCCTCGATTAGATTCCAGTCTGTAACTCACTCCTGGGTATCTGTTATTCTATATATAAACCACCCAAACCCCTCGATTAGATTCCAGTCTGTAACTCACTCCCGGGTATCTGTTATTCTATATATAAACCACCCAAACCCCTCGATTAGATTCCAGTCTGTAACTCACTCCCGGGTATCTGTTATTCTATATATAAACCACCCAAACCCCTCGATTAGATAGCAGTCTGTAACTCACTCCCGGGTCCCATTATTCTATATATAAACCACCCAAACCCCTCGATTAGATTCCAGTCTGCAACTCACTCCCTGTATCTGTTTTTCTATATATAAACCACCCAAAGCCCTCGATTAGATTCCAGTCTGTAACTCACTCCCAGGTATCTGTTCTTCTATATATAAACGACCCAAACCCCTCGATTAGATTCCAGTCTGTAACTCACTCCCGGGTATCTGTTGTTCTATATATAAACCACCCAAACCACACGATTAGATTCCAGTCTGTAACTCACTCCCGGTTATCTGTTATTCTGTATAAAAACCACCCGAACCCCTCGATTAGATAGCAGTCTGTAACTCACTCCCGGGTCTCCGTTATTCTATATATAAACCACCCAAATCCCTCAATTAGATTCCAGTCTGTGACTCACTCCCGGGTCTCTGTTATTCTATATATAAACCGCCCAATTCCCTCGATTAGATTCCAGTCTGTACATCACTCCCGGGACTCTGTTATTCTATATATAAACCACCCGAACTCCTCGATTAGTTTCCAGTCTGTAACTCACTCCCGGGTACCTGTTATTCTATATATAAACCACCCAAACCCCTCAATTAGATTCCAGTCTGTAACTCACTCCCGGTATCTGTTATTCTGTATATAAACCACCAGAACTCCTCGATTAGATTCCAGTCTGTATCTAACTCCCGGGTATCTGTTATTCTACATAAAAACCACCAGAACCCCTCGATTAGATTCCAGTCTCTAACACATTCCCGGGTATCTGTTATTCTATAAAAAAACACCCAAGCCCCTTGATTAGATTCCAGCCTGTGTCTCACTCCCGGGTATCTGTTATTCTGTATATAAACCACCCGAACCCTTCGATTAGATTCCAGTCTGGAACTCACTCCCTGATATCTGTTATTCTATATATAATCCCACCCAAACCCCTCGATTAGATTCCAGTCTGTACATCACTCCCGGGTCTCTGTTATTCTGTATGTAAACCACCTGAACCCCTCGATTAGTTTCCAGTCTGTAACTCACTCCCGGGTACCTGGTATTCTATATATAAACCACCCAAACCCCTCGATTAGGTTCCAGTCTGTAACTCACTCCCGGTATCTGTTTTTCGATATATAAACCACCCAAACCCCTCGATTAGATTCCAGTCTGTAACTCACTCCCGGGTATCTGTTATTCTGTAGAAAAACCACCCGAACCCCTCGATTAGATAGCAGTCTGTAACTCACTCCCGGGTTTCTGTTATTCTATATATAAACCACCCAAACCCCTCAATTAGATTCCAGTCTGTAACTCACTCCCGGTATCTGTTATTCTGTATAAACCAGCACACTCCCTCGATTAGATTCCAGTCTGTAACTAACTCCCGGGTATCTGTTATTCTACAAAAAAACCACCAGAACCCCTCGATTAGATTCCAGTCTGAAACTCACTCCCAGGTATCTGTTATTCTATATATAATCCCACCCAAACCCCTCGATTAGAATCCAGTCCGTTACTCACTCCCGGGTACCTGTTATCCTATATATAAACCATCCAAACCCCTCGATTAGATTCCAGTCTGTTACTCACTCCCGGTTATCTGTTATTCTGTATATAAACCATCGAAACCCCCCGATTAGATTGCAGTCTGATACTCACTCCCGGGTATCTGTTATTCTATACATAAACCACCCGGTCCCCTCGATTAGATTCCAGTCTGTAACTCACTCCCGGGTATCTGTTATTCTATATATAAACAACCCAAACCCCTCGATTAGATTCCAGTCTGTAACTCACTCCCGGGTCTCTGCTGTTATTCTATATATAAACCACCCAAACCCCTTGATTAGATTCCAGTCTGTACATCACTCCCGGGTCTCTGTTATTCTATATATAAACCACCAAACCGCGTGATTAGATTCCAGTCTGCAACTCACTCCCGGGTATCTGTATTCTGTATATAAACCACCCGAACCCCTCGATTAGTTTCCAGTCTGTAACTCACTCCTGGGTATCTGTTATTCTATATCTCAACAACCCAAACCCCGCGATTAGATTCCAGTCTGTAACTCACTCCCGGGTATCTGTTATTCTATATATAAACCACCCAAACCGCTCGATTAGATTCCAGTCTGTAACTCACGCCCGAGTATCTGTTATTCGAAATATAAACCACCCAAACCCCTCGATTAGATTCCAGTCTGTAACTCACTCCCGGGTATCTGTTATTCTACATATAAATACCCCCCAAACCGCTCGATTAGATTCCAGTCTGTAACTCACTCCCGGTATCTGTTATTCTATATATAAACCGCCCGAACCACTCGATTAGTTTCCAGTCTGTCACTCACTCCCGGGGACCTGTTATTCTATATATAAACCACCCAAACCCCTCGATTAGATTCCAGTCTGTAACTCACTCCCGGTTATCTGTTATTCTATATAAAAACCATCCGAACCCCTCGATTAGATACCAGTCTGTAACTCACTCCCGGGTCTCTGTTATTCTATATATAAACCACCCAAACCCCTCGATTAGATTCCAGTCTGTAACTCACTCCCGGGTATCTGTTATTCTACATATAAATACCCCCCAAACCGCTCGATTAGATTCCAGTCTGTAACTCACTCCCGGTATCTGTTATTCTATATATAAACCGCCCGAACCACTCGATTAGTTTCCAGTCTGTCACTCACTCCCGGGGACCTGTTATTCTATATATAAACCACCCAAACCCCTCGATTAGATTCCAGTCTGTAACTCACTCCCGGTTATCTGTTATTCTATATAAAAACCACCCGAACCCCTCGATTAGATACCAGTCTGTAACTCACTCCCGGGTCTCTGTTATTCTATATAGAAACCACCCAAACCACTCGATTAGCTTCCAGTCTGTACATCACTCCCGGTATCTGTTATTCTATATGTAAACCACCCGAACCCCTCGATTAGTTTCCAGTCAGTAATTCACTCCCGGGTACCTGGTATTCTATATATAAACCACCCAAACCCCTCGATTAGATTCCAGCCTGTAACTCACTGTCGGGTATCTCTTATTCTCTATATAAATCACCCGAACCCCTCGATTAGATTCCAGTCTGTACATCACTCCCGGGTCTCTGTTATTCTATATATAAACCACCCGAACCACTCGATTAGTTTCCAGTCTGTCACTCACTCCCGGGTACCTGTTATTCTATATATAAACGACCCAAACCTCTTGATTAGATTCCAGTCTGTAAATGACTCCCGGGTATCTGTTATTCTATATCTCAACAACCCAAACCCCTCGATTAGATTCCAGTCGGTAACTCACTCCCGGTATCTGTATTTCTATATATAAACCACCCGGTCCCCTCGATTAGATTCTAGTCTGATACTCACTCCCGGTACCTGTTTATTCTATATACAAACCACCCAAACCCCTCGATTAGATTCCAGTCTGCAACTCACTCCCGGTATCTGTTTTTCTATATATAAACCACCCAAAGCCCTCGATTAGATTCCAGTCTCTAACTCACTCCCGGGTATCTGTTATTCTATATATAAACCACCCAAACTCCTCGATTAGATTCCAGTCTGTAACTCACTCCCGGGTATCTGTTATTCTATATATAAACCACCCAAACCCCTCGATTAGATTCCAGTCTGTAACTCACTCCCGGTTATCTGTTATTCTATATGAAAACCACCCGAACCCCTCGATTAGATACCAGTCTGTAACTCACTCCCGGGTCTCTGTTATTCTATATATAAACCACCCAAATCCCTCGATTAGATTCCTGCCTGTGAATGACTCCCGGGTCTCTGTTATTCTATATATGAACCACGCAATCCCCTCGATTGGATTCCAGTCTGATACTCACTCCCGGGTATCTGTTATTCTGTACATAAACCACCCGGTCCCCTCGATTAGATTCCAGTCTGTAACTCACTCCCGGGTATCTGTTATTCTGTATATAAACCAGTCTAACTCCTCGATTAGATTCCAGTCTGTAACTCAGACCCGTGTACCTGTTATTCTATATATAAACCACCCGAACCCCTCGATTAGATTCCAGTCTGTAACTCAGTCCCGGGTCTCTGTTATTCTATATATAAACCACCCGAACTCCTCGATTAGTTTCCAGTCTGTAACTCACTCCCGGGTACCTGTTATTCTATATATAAACCACCCAAACCCCTCAATTAGATTCCAGTCTGTAACTCACTCCCGGTATCTGTTATTCTGTATATAAACCACCAGAACTCCTCGATTAGATTCCAGTCTGTATCTAACTCCCGGGTATCTGTTATTCTACATAAAAACCACCAGAACCCCTCGATTAGATTCCAGTCTCTAACACATTCCCGGGTATCTGTTATTCTATAAAAAAACACCCAAGCCCCTTGATTAGATTCCAGCCTGTGTCTCACTCCCGGGTATCTGTTATTCTGTATATAAACCACCCGAACCCTTCGATTAGATTCCAGTCTGGAACTCACTCCCTGATATCTGTTATTCTATATATAATCCCACCCAAACCCCTCGATTAGATTCCAGTCTGTACATCACTCCCGGGTCTCTGTTATTCTGTATGTAAACCACCTGAACCCCTCGATTAGTTTCCAGTCTGTAACTCACTCCCGGGTACCTGGTATTCTATATATAAACCACCCAAACCCCTCGATTAGGTTCCAGTCTGTAACTCACTCCCGGTATCTGTTTTTCGATATATAAACCACCCAAACCCCTCGATTAGATTCCAGTCTGTAACTCACTCCCGGGTATCTGTTATTCTGTAGAAAAACCACCCGAACCCCTCGATTAGATAGCAGTCTGTAACTCACTCCCGGGTTTCTGTTATTCTATATATAAACCACCCAAACCCCTCAATTAGATTCCAGTCTGTAACTCACTCCCGGTATCTGTTATTCTGTATAAACCAGCACACTCCCTCGATTAGATTCCAGTCTGTAACTAACTCCCGGGTATCTGTTATTCTACAAAAAAACCACCAGAACCCCTCGATTAGATTCCAGTCTGAAACTCACTCCCAGGTATCTGTTATTCTATATATAATCCCACCCAAACCCCTCGATTAGAATCCAGTCCGTTACTCACTCCCGGGTACCTGTTATCCTATATATAAACCATCCAAACCCCTCGATTAGATTCCAGTCTGTTACTCACTCCCGGTTATCTGTTATTCTGTATATAAACCATCGAAACCCCCCGATTAGATTGCAGTCTGATACTCACTCCCGGGTATCTGTTATTCTATACATAAACCACCCGGTCCCCTCGATTAGATTCCAGTCTGTAACTCACTCCCGGGTATCTGTTATTCTATATATAAACAACCCAAACCCCTCGATTAGATTCCAGTCTGTAACTCACTCCCGGGTCTCTGCTGTTATTCTATATATAAACCACCCAAACCCCTTGATTAGATTCCAGTCTGTACATCACTCCCGGGTCTCTGTTATTCTATATATAAACCACCAAACCGCGTGATTAGATTCCAGTCTGCAACTCACTCCCGGGTATCTGTATTCTGTATATAAACCACCCGAACCCCTCGATTAGTTTCCAGTCTGTAACTCACTCCTGGGTATCTGTTATTCTATATCTCAACAACCCAAACCCCGCGATTAGATTCCAGTCTGTAACTCACTCCCGGGTATCTGTTATTCTATATATAAACCACCCAAACCGCTCGATTAGATTCCAGTCTGTAACTCACGCCCGAGTATCTGTTATTCGAAATATAAACCACCCAAACCCCTCGATTAGATTCCAGTCTGTAACTCACTCCCGGGTATCTGTTATTCTACATATAAATACCCCCCAAACCGCTCGATTAGATTCCAGTCTGTAACTCACTCCCGGTATCTGTTATTCTATATATAAACCGCCCGAACCACTCGATTAGTTTCCAGTCTGTCACTCACTCCCGGGGACCTGTTATTCTATATATAAACCACCCAAACCCCTCGATTAGATTCCAGTCTGTAACTCACTCCCGGTTATCTGTTATTCTATATAAAAACCACCCGAACCCCTCGATTAGATACCAGTCTGTAACTCACTCCCGGGTCTCTGTTATTCTATATATAAACCACCCAAATCCCTCGATTAGATTCCAACCTGTGAATGACTCCTGGGTCTCTGTTATTCTATATATGAACCACGCAATCCCCTCGATTAGATTCCAGTCTGATACTCACTCCCGGGTATCTGTTATTCTGTATATAAACCAGTCAAACTCCTCGATTAGATTCCAGTCTGTAACTCACTCCCGGGTACCTGTTATTCTATATATAAACCATCCAAACCCCTCGATTAGATTCCAGTCTGTAACTCAGTCCCGGGTATCTGTTATTCTACTTATAAACCATCAGAACCCCTCGATTAGATTCCAGTCTGGAACTCACTCCCTGATATCTGTTATTCTATATATAATCACACCCAAACCCCTCGATTAGATTCCAGTCTGTAACTCACTCCCTGATATCTGCCATTCTGTATATAAACCACTCAAACCCCTCGATTAGATTCCAGTCTGATACTCACTCCCGGGTATCTGTTATTCTGTATATAAACCACCAGAACCCCTCGATTAGTTTCCAGTCAGTAATTCACTCCCGGGTACCTGGTATTCTATATATAAACCACCCAAACCCCTCAATTAGGTTCCAGTCTGTAACTCACTCCTGGGTATCTGTTATTCTATATAGAAACCACCCAAACCACTCGATTAGCTTCCAGTCTGTACATCACTCCCGGTATCTGTTATTCTATATGTAAACCACCCGAACCCCTCGATTAGTTTCCAGTCAGTAATTCACTCCCGGGTACCTGGTATTCTATATATAAACCACCCAAACCCCTCGATTAGATTCCAGCCTGTAACTCACTGTCGGGTATCTCTTATTCTCTATATAAATCACCCGAACCCCTCGATTAGATTCCAGTCTGTACATCACTCCCGGGTCTCTGTTATTCTATATATAAACCACCCGAACCACTCGATTAGTTTCCAGTCTGTCACTCACTCCCGGGTACCTGTTATTCTATATATAAACGACCCAAACCTCTTGATTAGATTCCAGTCTGTAAATGACTCCCGGGTATCTGTTATTCTATATCTCAACAACCCAAACCCCTCGATTAGATTCCAGTCGGTAACTCACTCCCGGTATCTGTATTTCTATATATAAACCACCCGGTCCCCTCGATTAGATTCTAGTCTGATACTCACTCCCGGTACCTGTTTATTCTATATACAAACCACCCAAACCCCTCGATTAGATTCCAGTCTGCAACTCACTCCCGGTATCTGTTTTTCTATATATAAACCACCCAAAGCCCTCGATTAGATTCCAGTCTCTAACTCACTCCCGGGTATCTGTTATTCTATATATAAACCACCCAAACTCCTCGATTAGATTCCAGTCTGTAACTCACTCCCGGGTATCTGTTATTCTATATATAAACCACCCAAACCCCTCGATTAGATTCCAGTCTGTAACTCACTCCCGGTTATCTGTTATTCTATATGAAAACCACCCGAACCCCTCGATTAGATACCAGTCTGTAACTCACTCCCGGGTCTCTGTTATTCTATATATAAACCACCCAAATCCCTCGATTAGATTCCAGCCTGTGAATGACTCCCGGGTCTCTGTTATTCTATATATGAACCACGCAATCCCCTCGATTGGATTCCAGTCTGATACTCACTCCCGGGTATCTGTTATTCTGTACATAAACCACCCGGTCCCCTCGATTAGATTCCAGTCTGTAACTCACTCCCGGGTATCTGTTATTCTGTATATAAACCAGTCTAACTCCTCGATTAGATTCCAGTCTGTAACTCAGACCCGTGTACCTGTTATTCTATATATAAACCACCCGAACCCCTCGATTAGATTCCAGTCTGTAACTCAGTCCCGGGTATCTGTTATTCTACGTATAAACCATCAGAACCCCTCGATTAGATTCCAGTCTGGAACTCACTCCCTGATATCTGTTATTCTATATATAATCACACCCAAACCCCTTGATTAGATTCCAGTCTGTTACTCACTCCCGGGTATCTGCTATTCTGTATATAAACCACTCAAACCCCTCGATTAGATTCCAGTCTGATACTCACTCCCGGGTATCTGTTATTCTATACAAAAACCACCCGGTCCCCTCGATTAGATTCCAGTCTGTAAATCACTCCCGGGTCTCTGCTGTTATTCTATATATAAACCACCCAAACCCCTCGATTAGATTCCAGCCTGTAACTCACTCCCGGGTATCTGTTATTCTATATATAAACCACCCGAACCCCTCGATTAGTTTCCAGTCAGTAATTCACTCCCGGGTACCTGGTATTCTATATATAAACCACCCAAACCCCTCGATTAGGTTCCAGTCTGTAACTCACTCCTGGGTATCTGTTATTCTATATATAAACCACCCAAACCCCTCGATTAGGTTGCAGTCTGTAACTCACTCCTGGGTATCTGTTATTCTGTATAGAAACCACCCAAACCACTCGATTAGCTTCCAGTCTGTAACTCACTCTCAGGTATCTCTTATTCTCTATATAAACCACCCGAACCCCTCGATTAGATTCCAGTCTGTAACTCACTCCCGGTTATCTGTTATTCTATATATAAACCACCCGAACCCCTCGATTAGATTCCAGTCTGTACATCACTCCCGGGTCTCTGTTATTCTATATATAAACCACCCGAACTCCTCGATTAGTTTCTAGTCTGTAACTCACTCCCGGGTACCTGTTATTCTATATATAAACCACCCAAACCCCTTGATTAGATTTCAGTCTGTAACTCAATCTCAGGTATCTCTTATTCTCTATATAAATCACCCGAACCCCTCGATTAGATTCCAGTCTGTACATCACTCCCGGGTCTCTGTTATTCTATATATAAACCACCCGAACCACTCGATTAGTTTCCAGTCTGTCACTCACTCCCGGGTACCTGTTATTCTATATATAAACGACCCAAACCTCTTGATTAGATTCCAGTCTGTAAATGACTCCCGGGTATCTGTTATTCTATATCTCAACAACCCAAACCCCTCGATTAGATTCCAGTCGGTAACTCACTCCCGGTATCTGTATTTCTATATATAAACCACCCGGTCCCCTCGATTAGATTCTTGTCTGATACTCACTCCCGGTACCTGTTTATTCTATATACAAACCACCCAAACCCCTCGATTAGATTCCAGTCTGCAACTCACTCCCGGTATCTGTTTTTCTATATATAAACCACCCAAAGCCCTCGATTAGATTCCAGTCTCTAACTCACTCCCGGGTATCTGTTATTCTATATATAAACCACCCAAACTCCTCGATTAGATTCCAGTCTGTAACTCACTCCCGGGTATCTGTTATTCTATATATAAACCACCCAAACCCCTCGATTAGATTCCAGTCTGTAACTCACTCCCGGTTATCTGTTATTCTATATGAAAACCACCCGAACCCCTCGATTAGATACCAGTCTGTAACTCACTCCCGGGTCTCTGTTATTCTATATATAAACCACCCAAATCCCTCGATTAGATTCCAGCCTGTGAATGACTCCCGGGTCTCTGTTATTCTATATATGAACCACGCAATCCCCTCAATTGGATTCCAGTCTGATACTCACTCCCGGGTATCTGTTATTCTGTACATAAACCACCCGGTCACCTCGATTATATTCCAGTCTGTAACTCACTCCCGGGTATCTGTTATTCTGTATATAAACCAGTCTAACTCCTCGATTAGATTCCAGTCTGTAACTCAGACCCGGGTACCTGTTATTCTATATATAAACCACCCGAACCCCTCGATTAGATTCCAGTCTGTAACTCAGTCCCGGGTATCTGTTATTCTACGTATAAACCATCAGAACCCCTCGATTAGATTGCAGTCTGGAACTCACTCCCTGATATCTGTTATTCTATATATAATCACACCCAAACCCCTTGATTAGATTCCAGTCTGTTACTCCCGGGTATCTGCTATTCTGTATATAAACCACTCAAACCCCTCGATTAGATTCCAGTCTGATACTCACTCCCGGGTATCTGTTATTCTATACAAAAACCACCCGGTCCCCTCGATTAGATTCCAGTCTGTAAATCACTCCCGGGTCTCTGCTGTTATTCTATATATAAACCACCCAAACCCCTCGATTAGATTCCAGCCTGTAACTCACTCCCGGGTATCTGTTATTCTATATATAAACCACCCGAACCCCTCGATTAGTTTCCAGTCAGTAATTCACTCCCGGGTACCTGGTATTCTATATATAAACCACCCAAACCCCTCGATTAGGTTCCAGTCTGTAACTCACTCCTGGGTATCTGTTATTCTATATATAAACCACCCAAACCCCTCGATTAGGTTGCAGTCTGTAACTCACTCCTGGGTATCTGTTATTCTGTATAGAAACCACCCAAACCACTCGATTAGCTTCCAGTCTGTAACTCACTCTCAGGTATCTCTTATTCTCTATATAAACCACCCGAACCCCTCGATTAGATTCCAGTCTGTAACTCACTCCCGGTTATCTGTTATTCTATATATAAACCACCCGAACCCCTCGATTAGATTCCAGTCTGTACATCACTCCCGGGTCTCTGTTATTCTATATATAAACCACCCGAACTCCTCGATTAGTTTCTAGTCTGTAACTCACTCCCGGGTACCTGTTATTCTATATATAAACCACCCAAACCCCTTGATTAGATTCCAGTCTGTAACTCACTCTCAGGTATCTCTTATTCTCTATATAAACCACCCAACCCCTCGATTAGATTCCAGTCTGTACATCACTCCCGGGTCTCTGTTATTCTATATATAAACCACCCGAACTCCTCGATTAGTTTCTAGTCTGTAACTCACTCCCGGGTACCTGTTATTCTATATATAAACCACCCAAACCCCTTGATTAGATTCCAGTCTGTAACTCACTCCCGGTATCTGTTTTTCTATATATAAACCACCCAAACCCCTCGATTTGATTCCAGTCTCTAACTCACTCCCGGGTATCTGTTATTCTATATATAAACCACCCAAATCCCTCAATTAGATTCCAGTCTGTGACTCACTCCGGGGTCTCTGTTATTCTATATATAAACCGCCCAATTCCCTCGATTAGATTCCAGCCTGTGACTCATTCCCGGGTCTCTGTTATTCTATATATGAACCACGCAATCCCCTCGATTAGATTCCAGTCTGTAACTCACTCCCGGGTCTCTGTTATTCTATGTATAAACCACCCAAACCCCTCGATTAGAATCCAGTCTGTAACTCACTCTCGGTTATCTGTTATTCTACATATAAACCACCCAAACCCCTTGATTAGATTCCAGTCTGTAACTCACTCCCGGGTATCTGTTATTCTATCTATAAACCACCCAAACCCCTTGATTAGATTCCAGTCTGTAACTCACTTCCGGGTACCTGTTATTCAATACATAAACCACCCGAACCCCTCGATTAGATTCCAGTCTGTAACTCACTCCTGGGTATCTGTGATTCTATATATAAACCACCCGAAACCCTCGATTAGATTCCAGTCTGTAACTCACTCCCGGGTATCTGTTATTCTATATATAATCCCACCCAAACACCTCGATTAGATTCCAGTCTGTAGCTCCCTCGCGGGTATCTGTTGTTCTATATATAAACCACTTAAACCACTCGATTAGATTCCAGTCTGTAACTCACTCCCGGTTATCTGTTATTCTGTGGAGAACCACCCAATCGCCTTGATTAGATTCCAGTCTGTAACTCACTCCCGGCTCTCTGTTATTCTATATATAAACCACCCAAATCCCTCGATTAAATTCCAGTCTGTAACTCACTCCCGGGTCTCTGTTATTCTATATATAAACCACCCAAATCCCTCGATTAAATTCCAGTCTGTAATCACTCCCTGGTATCTGTTGTTCTATATATAAACCACCCAAACCACTCGATTAGATTCCAGTCTGTACATCACTCCCGGGTCTCTGTTATTCTATATATAAACCACCCCAACCCCTCGATTAGTTTCCAGTCTGTAACTCACTCCCGGGATCTGTTATTCTATATATAAACCACCCAAAACCCTCGATTAGATTCCAGTCTGTAAATCACTTCCGGTATCTGTTTTTCTCTATATAAACCACGCAAACCCCTCGATTAGATTCCAGTCTGTAACTCACTCCCGGTATCTGTTTTTCTATATATAAATCACCCAAACCCCTCGATTAGATTCCAGTCTGTAACTCACTCCCGGTATCTGTTTTTCTATATATAAACTACCCAAACCCCTCGATTAGATTCCAGTCTGTAACTCACTCCCGGTATCTGTTTTTCTATATATAAATCACCCAAACCCCTCGATTAGATTCCAGTCTGTAACTCACTCCCGGGTATCTGCTATTCTCTCTATAAACCACCCAAACCCCTCGATTAGATTCCAGTCTGTAACTCACTTCCGGGTATCTGTTATTCTATATATAAACCACCCAAACCCCACGATTAGATTCCAGTCTGGAACTCAGTCCCGGGTATCTGTTATTCTATATATAAACCACCTAAACCCCTCGATTAGATTCCAGTCTATAACTCACTCCCGGGTATCTGTTATTCAATATATAAACCACCCAAACCCCTCAATTAGATTCCAGTCTGTAACTCACTCCCGGTATCTGTTATTCTACTTATAAACCACCAGAACCCCTCGATTAGATTCCAGTCTGTAACTCACTCCCGGGTATCTGTTATTCTACATAAAAACCACCGGAATCCCTCGATTAGATTCCAGTCTGTAACACATTGCCAGGTATCTGTTATTCTATAAAAAAACACCCAAGCCCCTTGATTAGATTCCAGCCAGTGACTCACTCCCGGGTATCTATTATTCTATATATAAACCACCCGAACCCCTCAATTAGATACCAGTCTGTAACTCACTCCCGGGTCTCTGTTATTCTATATATAAACCACCCAAATCCCTCGATTAGATTCCAGCCTGTGACTCACTCCTGGGTCTCTGTTATTCTATATATGAACCACGCAATCCCCTCGATTAGATTCCAGTCTGTAACTCACTCCCGGGTCTCTGTTATTTTATGTATAAACCACCCAAACCCCTCGATTAGAATCCAGTCTGTAACTCACTCTCGGGTATCTGTTATTCTACATATAAACCACCCAAACCCCTTTATTAGATTCCAGTCTGTAACTCACTCCCGGGTATCTCTGTTATTCTATATATAAACCACCGAAACCCCCCGATTAGATTCCAGTCTGTAACTCACTCCCGGGTATCTGTTATTCTATCTATAAACCACCCAAACCCCTTGATTAGATTCCAGTCTGTAACTCACTTCCGGGTACCTGTTATTCATTACATAAACCACCCGAACCCCTCGATTAGATTCCAGTCTGTAACTCACTCCCGGGTAACTGTTATTCTATATATAACCACCCAAATCCCTCGATTAGATTCCAATCTGCAACTCATTCCCGGGTATCTGTTATTCTATATATAATCCCACCCAAACACCTCGGTTAGATTCCAGTCTGTAACTCACTCCCGGGTATCTGTTATTCTATATATAAACCACCCGAACCCCTCGATTAGATTCCAGTCTGTAACTCACTCCCGGGTATCTGTTATTCTATATATAAACTACCTAAACCCCTCGATTAGATTCCCGTCTGTAACACACTCCCGGGTATCTGTTATTCAATATATAAACCACCCAAACCCCTCAATTACATTCCAGTCTGTAACTCACTCCCGGGTATCTGTTATTCTACTTATAAACCACCAGAACTCCTCGATTAGATTCCAGTCTGTAACACATTGCCGGGTACCTGTTATTGTATAAAAAACCACCCAAGCCCCTTGATTAGATTCCAGCCTGTGACTCACTCCCGAGTATCTGTTATTCTGTATATAAACCAGTCAAACTCCTCGATTAGATTCCAGTCTGTAACTCACTCCCGGGTTTCTGTTATTCTATATATAAACCACCCAAACCCCTCAATTAGATTCCAGTCTGTTATTCACACCGGTATCTGTTATTCTACATATAAACCACCCAAACCCCTCGATTAGAATCCAGTCTGTAACTCACTCTCGGTTATCTGTTATTCTACATATAAACCACCCAAACCCCTTGATTAGATTCCAGTCTGTAACTCACTCCCGGGTATCTGTTATTCTATCTATAAACCACCCAAACCCCTTGATTAGATTCCAGTCTGTAACTCACTTCCGGGTACCTGTTATTCAATACATAAACCACCCGAACCCCTCGATTAGATTCCAGTCTGTAACTCACTCCTGGGTATCTGTTATTCTATATATAAACCACCCGAAACCCTCGATTAGATTCCAGTCTGTAACTCACTCCCGGGTATCTGTTATTCTATATATAATCCCACCCAAACACCTCGATTAGATTCCAGTCTGTAACTCCCTCGCGGGTATCTGTTGTTCTATATATAAACCACTTAAACCACTCGATTAGATTCCAGTCTGTAACTCACTCCCGGTTATCTGTTATTCTGTGGAGAACCACCCAATCGCCTCGATTAGACTCCAGTCTGTAACTCACTCCCAGGTATCTGTTATAGAACATAGAACATAGAACAATACAGCGCAGTACAGGCGCTTCGGCCCACGATGTTGCACCGAAACAAAAGCCATCTAACCTACACTATGCCATTATCATCCATATGTTTATCCAATAAACTTTGAAATGCCCTCAATGTTGGCGAGTTCACTACTGTAGCAGGTAGGGCATTCCACGGCCTCACTACTCTTTGCGTAAAGAACCTACCTCTGACCTCTGTCCTATTTCTATTACCCCTCAGTTTAAAGTTATGTCCCCTCGTGCCAGCCATATCCATCCGCGGGAGAAGGCTCTCACTGTCCACCCTGTTATTCTATATATAAACCACCCAAATCCCTCGATTAAATTCCAGTCTGTAACTCACTCCCTGGTATCTGTTGTTCTATATATAAACCACCCAAACCACTCGATTAGAATCCAGTCTGTAACTCACTCTCGGTTATCTGTTATTCTACATATAAACCACCCAAACCCCTTGATTAGATTCCAGTCTGTAACTCACTCCCGGGTATCTGTTATTCTATCTATAAACCACCCAAACCCCTTGATTAGATTCCAGTCTGTAACTCACTTCCGGGTACCTGTTATTCAATACATAAACCACCCGAACCCCTCGATTAGATTCCAGTCTGTAACTCACTCCTGGGTATCTGTGATTCTATATATAAACCACCCGAAACCCTCGATTAGATTCCAGTCTGTAACTCACTCCCGGGTATCTGTTATTCTATATATAATCCCACCCAAACACCTCGATTAGATTCCAGTCTGTAGCTCCCTCGCGGGTATCTGTTGTTCTATATATAAACCACTTAAACCACTCGATTAGATTCCAGTCTGTAACTCACTCCCGGTTATCTGTTATTCTGTGGAGAACCACCCAATCGCCTTGATTAGATTCCAGTCTGTAACTCACTCCCGGCTCTCTGTTATTCTATATATAAACCACCCAAATCCCTCGATTAAATTCCAGTCTGTAACTCACTCCCGGGTCTCTGTTATTCTATATATAAACCACCCAAATCCCTCGATTAAATTCCAGTCTGTAATCACTCCCTGGTATCTGTTGTTCTATATATAAACCACCCAAACCACTCGATTAGATTCCAGTCTGTACATCACTCCCGGGTCTCTGTTATTCTATATATAAACCACCCCAACCCCTCGATTAGTTTCCAGTCTGTAACTCACTCCCGGGATCTGTTATTCTATATATAAACCACCCAAAACCCTCGATTAGATTCCAGTCTGTAAATCACTTCCGGTATCTGTTTTTCTCTATATAAACCACGCAAACCCCTCGATTAGATTCCAGTCTGTAACTCACTCCCGGTATCTGTTTTTCTATATATAAATCACCCAAACCCCTCGATTAGATTCCAGTCTGTAACTCACTCCCGGTATCTGTTTTTCTATATATAAACTACCCAAACCCCTCGATTAGATTCCAGTCTGTAACTCACTCCCGGTATCTGTTTTTCTATATATAAATCACCCAAACCCCTCGATTAGATTCCAGTCTGTAACTCACTCCCGGGTATCTGCTATTCTCTCTATAAACCACCCAAACCCCTCGATTAGATTCCAGTCTGTAACTCACTTCCGGGTATCTGTTATTCTATATATAAACCACCCAAACCCCACGATTAGATTCCAGTCTGGAACTCAGTCCCGGGTATCTGTTATTCTATATATAAACCACCTAAACCCCTCGATTAGATTCCAGTCTATAACTCACTCCCGGGTATCTGTTATTCAATATATAAACCACCCAAACCCCTCAATTAGATTCCAGTCTGTAACTCACTCCCGGTATCTGTTATTCTACTTATAAACCACCAGAACCCCTCGATTAGATTCCAGTCTGTAACTCACTCCCGGGTATCTGTTATTCTACATAAAAACCACCGGAATCCCTCGATTAGATTCCAGTCTGTAACACATTGCCAGGTATCTGTTATTCTATAAAAAAACACCCAAGCCCCTTGATTAGATTCCAGCCAGTGACTCACTCCCGGGTATCTATTATTCTATATATAAACCACCCGAACCCCTCAATTAGATACCAGTCTGTAACTCACTCCCGGGTCTCTGTTATTCTATATATAAACCACCCAAATCCCTCGATTAGATTCCAGCCTGTGACTCACTCCTGGGTCTCTGTTATTCTATATATGAACCACGCAATCCCCTCGATTAGATTCCAGTCTGTAACTCACTCCCGGGTCTCTGTTATTTTATGTATAAACCACCCAAACCCCTCGATTAGAATCCAGTCTGTAACTCACTCTCGGGTATCTGTTATTCTACATATAAACCACCCAAACCCCTTTATTAGATTCCAGTCTGTAACTCACTCCCGGGTATCTCTGTTATTCTATATATAAACCACCGAAACCCCCCGATTAGATTCCAGTCTGTAACTCACTCCCGGGTATCTGTTATTCTATCTATAAACCACCCAAACCCCTTGATTAGATTCCAGTCTGTAACTCACTTCCGGGTACCTGTTATTCATTACATAAACCACCCGAACCCCTCGATTAGATTCCAGTCTGTAACTCACTCCCGGGTAACTGTTATTCTATATATAACCACCCAAATCCCTCGATTAGATTCCAATCTGCAACTCATTCCCGGGTATCTGTTATTCTATATATAATCCCACCCAAACACCTCGGTTAGATTCCAGTCTGTAACTCACTCCCGGGTATCTGTTATTCTATATATAAACCACCCGAACCCCTCGATTAGATTCCAGTCTGTAACTCACTCCCGGGTATCTGTTATTCTATATATAAACTACCTAAACCCCTCGATTAGATTCCCGTCTGTAACACACTCCCGGGTATCTGTTATTCAATATATAAACCACCCAAACCCCTCAATTACATTCCAGTCTGTAACTCACTCCCGGGTATCTGTTATTCTACTTATAAACCACCAGAACTCCTCGATTAGATTCCAGTCTGTAACACATTGCCGGGTACCTGTTATTGTATAAAAAACCACCCAAGCCCCTTGATTAGATTCCAGCCTGTGACTCACTCCCGAGTATCTGTTATTCTGTATATAAACCAGTCAAACTCCTCGATTAGATTCCAGTCTGTAACTCACTCCCGGGTTTCTGTTATTCTATATATAAACCACCCAAACCCCTCAATTAGATTCCAGTCTGTTATTCACACCGGTATCTGTTATTCTACATATAAACCACCCAAACCCCTCGATTAGAATCCAGTCTGTAACTCACTCTCGGTTATCTGTTATTCTACATATAAACCACCCAAACCCCTTGATTAGATTCCAGTCTGTAACTCACTCCCGGGTATCTGTTATTCTATCTATAAACCACCCAAACCCCTTGATTAGATTCCAGTCTGTAACTCACTTCCGGGTACCTGTTATTCAATACATAAACCACCCGAACCCCTCGATTAGATTCCAGTCTGTAACTCACTCCTGGGTATCTGTTATTCTATATATAAACCACCCGAAACCCTCGATTAGATTCCAGTCTGTAACTCACTCCCGGGTATCTGTTATTCTATATATAATCCCACCCAAACACCTCGATTAGATTCCAGTCTGTAACTCCCTCGCGGGTATCTGTTGTTCTATATATAAACCACTTAAACCACTCGATTAGATTCCAGTCTGTAACTCACTCCCGGTTATCTGTTATTCTGTGGAGAACCACCCAATCGCCTCGATTAGACTCCAGTCTGTAACTCACTCCCAGGTATCTGTTATAGAACATAGAACATAGAACAATACAGCGCAGTACAGGCGCTTCGGCCCACGATGTTGCACCGAAACAAAAGCCATCTAACCTACACTATGCCATTATCATCCATATGTTTATCCAATAAACTTTGAAATGCCCTCAATGTTGGCGAGTTCACTACTGTAGCAGGTAGGGCATTCCACGGCCTCACTACTCTTTGCGTAAAGAACCTACCTCTGACCTCTGTCCTATTTCTATTACCCCTCAGTTTAAAGTTATGTCCCCTCGTGCCAGCCATATCCATCCGCGGGAGAAGGCTCTCACTGTCCACCCTGTTATTCTATATATAAACCACCCAAATCCCTCGATTAAATTCCAGTCTGTAACTCACTCCCTGGTATCTGTTGTTCTATATATAAACCACCCAAACCACTCGATTAGATTCCAGTCTGTACATCACTCCCGGGTCTCTGTTATTCTATATATAAACCACCCCAACCCCTCGATTAGTTTCCAGTCTGTAACTCACTCCCGGGATCTGTTATTCTATATATGAACCACGCAAACCCCTCGATTAGAATCCAGTCTGTAACTCACTCTCGGTTATCTGTTATTCTACATATAAACCACCCAAACCCCTTGATTAGATTCCAGTCTGTAACTCACTCCCGGGTATCTGTTATTCTATCTATAAACCACCCAAACCCCTTGATTAGATTCCAGTCTGTAACTCACTTCCGGGTACCTGTTATTCAATACATAAACCACCCGAACCCCTCGATTAGATTCCAGTCTGTAACTCACTCCTGGGTATCTGTGATTCTATATATAAACCACCCGAAACCCTCGATTAGATTCCAGTCTGTAACTCACTCCCGGGTATCTGTTATTCTATATATAATCCCACCCAAACACCTCGATTAGATTCCAGTCTGTAACTCCCTCGCAGGTATCTGTTGTTCTATATATAAACCACTTAAACCACTCGATTAGATTCCAGTCTGTAACTCACTCCCGGTTATCTGTTATTCTGTGGAGAACCACCCAATCGCCTCGATTAGACTCCAGTCTGTAACTCACTCCCAGGTATCTGTTATAGAACATAGAACATAGAACAATACAGCGCAGTACAGGCGCTTCGGCCCACGATGTTGCACCGAAACAAAAGCCATCTAACCTACACTATGCCATTATCATCCATATGTTTATCCAATAAACTTTGAAATGCCCTCAATGTTGGCGAGTTCACTACTGTAGCAGGTAGGGCATTCCACGGCCTCACTACTCTTTGCGTAAAGAACCTACCTCTGACCTCTGTCCTATATCTATTACCCCTCAGTTTAAAGTTATGTCCCCTCGTGCCAGCCATATCCATCCGCGGGAGAAGGCTCTCACTGTCCACCCTGTTATTCTATATATAAACCACCCAAATCCCTCGATTAAATTCCAGTCTGTAACTCACTCCCTGGTATCTGTTGTTCTATATATAAACCACCCAAACCACTCGATTAGATTCCAGTCTGTACATCACTCCCGGGTCTCTGTTATTCTATATATAAACCACCCCAACCCCTCGATTAGTTTCCAGTCTGTAACTCACTCCCGGGATCTGTTATTCTATATATGAACCACGCAAACCCCTCGATTAGAATCCAGTCTGTAACTCACTCTCGGTTATCTGTTATTCTACATATAAACCACCCAAACCCCTTGATTAGATTCCAGTCTGTAACTCACTCCCGGGTATCTGTTATTCTATCTATAAACCACCCAAACCCCTTGATTAGATTCCAGTCTGTAACTCGCTTCCGGGTACCTGTTATTCAATACATAAACCACCCGAACCCCTCGATTAGATTCCAGTCTGTAACTCACTCCTGGGTATCTGTGATTCTATATATAAACCACCCGAAACCCTCGATTAGATTCCAGTCTGTAACTCACTCCCGGGTATCTGTTATTCTATATATAATCCCACCCAAACACCTCGATTAGATTCCAGTCTGTAGCTACCTCGCGGGTATCTGTTGTTCTATATATAAACCACTTAAACCACTCGATTAGATTCCAGTCTGTAACTCACTCCCGGTTATCTGTTATTCTGTGGAGAACCACCCAATCGCCTTGATTAGATTCCAGTCTGTAACTCACTCCCGGCTCTCTGTTATTCTATATATAAACCACCCAAATCCCTCGATTAAATTCCAGTCTGTAACTCACTCCCGGGTCTCTGTTATTCTATATATAAACCACCCAAATCCCTCGATTAAATTCCAGTCTGTAATCACTCCCTGGTATCTGTTGTTCTATATATAAACCACCCAAACCACTCGATTAGATTCCAGTCTGTACATCACTCCCGGGTCTCTGTTATTCTATATATAAACCACCCCAACCCCTCGATTAGTTTCCAGTCTGTAACTCACTCCCGGGATCTGTTATTCTATATATAAACCACCCAAAACCCTCGATTAGATTCCAGTCTGTAAATCACTTCCGGTATCTGTTTTTCTCTATATAAACCACGCAAACCCCTCGATTAGATTCCAGTCTGTAACTCACTCCCGGTATCTGTTTTTCTATATATAAATCACCCAAACCCCTCGATTAGATTCCAGTCTGTAACTCACTCCCGGGTATGTTATTCTATCTATAAACCACCCAAACCCCTTGATTAGATTCCAGTCTGTAACTCACTTCCGGGTACCTGTTATTCATTACATAAACCACCCGAACCCCTCGATTAGATTCCAGTCTGTAACTCACTCCCGGGTAACTGTTATTCTATATATAACCACCCAAATCCCTCGATTAGATTCCAATCTGCAACTCATTCCCGGGTATCTGTTATTCTATATATAATCCCACCCAAACACCTCGGTTAGATTCCAGTCTGTAACTCACTCCCGGGTATCTGTTATTCTATATATAAACCACCCGAACCCCTCGATTAGATTCCAGTCTGTAACTCACTCCCGGGTATCTGTTATTCTATATATAAACTACCTAAACCCCTCGATTAGATTCCCGTCTGTAACACACTCCCGGGTATCTGTTATTCAATATATAAACCACCCAAACCCCTCAATTACATTCCAGTCTGTAACTCACTCCCGGGTATCTGTTATTCTACTTATAAACCACCAGAACTCCTCGATTAGATTCCAGTCTGTAACACATTGCCGGGTACCTGTTATTGTATAAAAAACCACCCAAGCCCCTTGATTAGATTCCAGCCTGTGACTCACTCCCGAGTATCTGTTATTCTGTATATAAACCAGTCAAACTCCTCGATTAGATTCCAGTCTGTAACTCACTCCCGGGTTTCTGTTATTCTATATATAAACCACCCAAACCCCTCAATTAGATTCCAGTCTGTTATTCACACCGGTATCTGTTATTCTACATATAAACCACCCAAACCCCTCGATTAGAATCCAGTCTGTAACTCACTCTCGGTTATCTGTTATTCTACATATAAACCACCCAAACCCCTTGATTAGATTCCAGTCTGTAACTCACTCCCGGGTATCTGTTATTCTATCTATAAACCACCCAAACCCCTTGATTAGATTCCAGTCTGTAACTCACTTCCGGGTACCTGTTATTCAATACATAAACCACCCGAACCCCTCGATTAGATTCCAGTCTGTAACTCACTCCTGGGTATCTGTTATTCTATATATAAACCACCCGAAACCCTCGATTAGATTCCAGTCTGTAACTCACTCCCGGGTATCTGTTATTCTATATATAATCCCACCCAAACACCTCGATTAGATTCCAGTCTGTAACTCCCTCGCGGGTATCTGTTGTTCTATATATAAACCACTTAAACCACTCGATTAGATTCCAGTCTGTAACTCACTCCCGGTTATCTGTTATTCTGTGGAGAACCACCCAATCGCCTCGATTAGACTCCAGTCTGTAACTCACTCCCAGGTATCTGTTATAGAACATAGAACATAGAACAATACAGCGCAGTACAGGCGCTTCGGCCCACGATGTTGCACCGAAACAAAAGCCATCTAACCTACACTATGCCATTATCATCCATATGTTTATCCAATAAACTTTGAAATGCCCTCAATGTTGGCGAGTTCACTACTGTAGCAGGTAGGGCATTCCACGGCCTCACTACTCTTTGCGTAAAGAACCTACCTCTGACCTCTGTCCTATTTCTATTACCCCTCAGTTTAAAGTTATGTCCCCTCGTGCCAGCCATATCCATCCGCGGGAGAAGGCTCTCACTGTCCACCCTGTTATTCTATATATAAACCACCCAAATCCCTCGATTAAATTCCAGTCTGTAACTCACTCCCTGGTATCTGTTGTTCTATATATAAACCACCCAAACCACTCGATTAGATTCCAGTCTGTACATCACTCCCGGGTCTCTGTTATTCTATATATAAACCACCCCAACCCCTCGATTAGTTTCCAGTCTGTAACTCACTCCCGGGATCTGTTATTCTATATATGAACCACGCAAACCCCTCGATTAGAATCCAGTCTGTAACTCACTCTCGGTTATCTGTTATTCTACATATAAACCACCCAAACCCCTTGATTAGATTCCAGTCTGTAACTCACTCCCGGGTATCTGTTATTCTATCTATAAACCACCCAAACCCCTTGATTAGATTCCAGTCTGTAACTCACTTCCGGGTACCTGTTATTCAATACATAAACCACCCGAACCCCTCGATTAGATTCCAGTCTGTAACTCACTCCTGGGTATCTGTGATTCTATATATAAACCACCCGAAACCCTCGATTAGATTCCAGTCTGTAACTCACTCCCGGGTATCTGTTATTCTATATATAATCCCACCCAAACACCTCGATTAGATTCCAGTCTGTAACTCCCTCGCAGGTATCTGTTGTTCTATATATAAACCACTTAAACCACTCGATTAGATTCCAGTCTGTAACTCACTCCCGGTTATCTGTTATTCTGTGGAGAACCACCCAATCGCCTCGATTAGACTCCAGTCTGTAACTCACTCCCAGGTATCTGTTATAGAACATAGAACATAGAACAATACAGCGCAGTACAGGCGCTTCGGCCCACGATGTTGCACCGAAACAAAAGCCATCTAACCTACACTATGCCATTATCATCCATATGTTTATCCAATAAACTTTGAAATGCCCTCAATGTTGGCGAGTTCACTACTGTAGCAGGTAGGGCATTCCACGGCCTCACTACTCTTTGCGTAAAGAACCTACCTCTGACCTCTGTCCTATATCTATTACCCCTCAGTTTAAAGTTATGTCCCCTCGTGCCAGCCATATCCATCCGCGGGAGAAGGCTCTCACTGTCCACCCTGTTATTCTATATATAAACCACCCAAATCCCTCGATTAAATTCCAGTCTGTAACTCACTCCCTGGTATCTGTTGTTCTATATATAAACCACCCAAACCACTCGATTAGATTCCAGTCTGTACATCACTCCCGGGTCTCTGTTATTCTATATATAAACCACCCCAACCCCTCGATTAGTTTCCAGTCTGTAACTCACTCCCGGGATCTGTTATTCTATATATGAACCACGCAAACCCCTCGATTAGAATCCAGTCTGTAACTCACTCTCGGTTATCTGTTATTCTACATATAAACCACCCAAACCCCTTGATTAGATTCCAGTCTGTAACTCACTCCCGGGTATCTGTTATTCTATCTATAAACCACCCAAACCCCTTGATTAGATTCCAGTCTGTAACTCGCTTCCGGGTACCTGTTATTCAATACATAAACCACCCGAACCCCTCGATTAGATTCCAGTCGGTAACTCACTCCCGGTATCTGTATTTCTATATATAAACCACCCGGTCCCCTCGATTAGATTCTAGTCTGATACTCACTCCCGGTACCTGTTTATTCTATATACAAACCACCCAAACCCCTCGATTAGATTCCAGTCTGCAACTCACTCCCGGTATCTGTTTTTCTATATATAAACCACCCAAAGCCCTCGATTAGATTCCAGTCTCTAACTCACTCCCGGGTATCTGTTATTCTATATATAAACCACCCAAACTCCTCGATTAGATTCCAGTCTGTAACTCACTCCCGGGTATCTGTTATTCTATATATAAACCACCCAAACCCCTCGATTAGATTCCAGTCTGTAACTCACTCCCGGTTATCTGTTATTCTATATGAAAACCACCCGAACCCCTCGATTAGATACCAGTCTGTAACTCACTCCCGGGTCTCTGTTATTCTATATATAAACCACCCAAATCCCTCGATTAGATTCCAGCCTGTGAATGACTCCCGGGTCTCTGTTATTCTATATATGAACCACGCAATCCCCTCGATTGGATTCCAGTCTGATACTCACTCCCGGGTATCTGTTATTCTGTACATAAACCACCCGGTCACCTCGATTATATTCCAGTCTGTAACTCACTCCCGGGTATCTGTTATTCTGTATATAAACCAGTCTAACTCCTCGATTAGATTCCAGTCTGTAACTCAGACCCGGGTACCTGTTATTCTATATATAAACCACCCGAACCCCTCGATTAGATTCCAGTCTGTAACTCAGTCCCGGGTATCTGTTATTCTACGTATAAACCATCAGAACCCCTCGATTAGATTGCAGTCTGGAACTCACTCCCTGATATCTGTTATTCTATATATAATCACACCCAAACCCCTTGATTAGATTCCAGTCTGTTACTCCCGGGTATCTGCTATTCTGTATATAAACCACTCAAACCCCTCGATTAGATTCCAGTCTGATACTCACTCCCGGGTATCTGTTATTCTATACAAAAACCACCCGGTCCCCTCGATTAGATTCCAGTCTGTAAATCACTCCCGGGTCTCTGCTGTTATTCTATATATAAACCACCCAAACCCCTCGATTAGATTCCAGCCTGTAACTCACTCCCGGGTATCTGTTATTCTATATATAAACCACCCGAACCCCTCGATTAGTTTCCAGTCAGTAATTCACTCCCGGGTACCTGGTATTCTATATATAAACCACCCAAACCCCTCGATTAGCTTCCAGTCTGTAACTCACTCTCAGGTATCTCTTATTCTCTATATAAACCACCCGAACCCCTCGATTAGATTCCAGTCTGTAACTCACTCCCGGTTATCTGTTATTCTATATATAAACCACCCGAACCCCTCGATTAGATTCCAGTCTGTACATCACTCCCGGGTCTCTGTTATTCTATATATAAACCACCCGAACTCCTCGATTAGTTTCTAGTCTGTAACTCACTCCCGGGTACCTGTTATTCTATATATAAACCACCCAAACCCCTTGATTAGATTCCAGTCTGTAACTCACTCTCAGGTATCTCTTATTCTCTATATAAACCACCCAACCCCTCGATTAGATTCCAGTCTGTACATCACTCCCGGGTCTCTGTTATTCTATATATAAACCACCCGAACTCCTCGATTAGTTTCTAGTCTGTAACTCACTCCCGGGTACCTGTTATTCTATATATAAACCACCCAAACCCCTTGATTAGATTCCAGTCTGTAACTCACTCCCGGTATCTGTTTTTCTATATATAAACCACCCAAACCCCTCGATTTGATTCCAGTCTCTAACTCACTCCCGGGTATCTGTTATTCTATATATAAACCACCCAAATCCCTCAATTAGATTCCAGTCTGTGACTCACTCCGGGGTCTCTGTTATTCTATATATAAACCGCCCAATTCCCTCGATTAGATTCCAGCCTGTGACTCATTCCCGGGTCTCTGTTATTCTATATATGAACCACGCAATCCCCTCGATTAGATTCCAGTCTGTAACTCACTCCCGGGTCTCTGTTATTCTATGTATAAACCACCCAAACCCCTCGATTAGAATCCAGTCTGTAACTCACTCTCGGTTATCTGTTATTCTACATATAAACCACCCAAACCCCTTGATTAGATTCCAGTCTGTAACTCACTCCCGGGTATCTGTTATTCTATCTATAAACCACCCAAACCCCTTGATTAGATTCCAGTCTGTAACTCACTTCCGGGTACCTGTTATTCAATACATAAACCACCCGAACCCCTCGATTAGATTCCAGTCTGTAACTCACTCCTGGGTATCTGTGATTCTATATATAAACCACCCGAAACCCTCGATTAGATTCCAGTCTGTAACTCACTCCCGGGTATCTGTTATTCTATATATAATCCCACCCAAACACCTCGATTAGATTCCAGTCTGTAGCTCCCTCGCGGGTATCTGTTGTTCTATATATAAACCACTTAAACCACTCGATTAGATTCCAGTCTGTAACTCACTCCCGGTTATCTGTTATTCTGTGGAGAACCACCCAATCGCCTTGATTAGATTCCAGTCTGTAACTCACTCCCGGCTCTCTGTTATTCTATATATAAACCACCCAAATCCCTCGATTAAATTCCAGTCTGTAACTCACTCCCGGGTCTCTGTTATTCTATATATAAACCACCCAAATCCCTCGATTAAATTCCAGTCTGTAATCACTCCCTGGTATCTGTTGTTCTATATATAAACCACCCAAACCACTCGATTAGATTCCAGTCTGTACATCACTCCCGGGTCTCTGTTATTCTATATATAAACCACCCCAACCCCTCGATTAGTTTCCAGTCTGTAACTCACTCCCGGGATCTGTTATTCTATATATAAACCACCCAAAACCCTCGATTAGATTCCAGTCTGTAAATCACTTCCGGTATCTGTTTTTCTCTATATAAACCACGCAAACCCCTCGATTAGATTCCAGTCTGTAACTCACTCCCGGTATCTGTTTTTCTATATATAAATCACCCAAACCCCTCGATTAGATTCCAGTCTGTAACTCACTCCCGGTATCTGTTTTTCTATATATAAACTACCCAAACCCCTCGATTAGATTCCAGTCTGTAACTCACTCCCGGTATCTGTTTTTCTATATATAAATCACCCAAACCCCTCGATTAGATTCCAGTCTGTAACTCACTCCCGGGTATCTGCTATTCTCTCTATAAACCACCCAAACCCCTCGATTAGATTCCAGTCTGTAACTCACTTCCGGGTATCTGTTATTCTATATATAAACCACCCAAACCCCACGATTAGATTCCAGTCTGGAACTCAGTCCCGGGTATCTGTTATTCTATATATAAACCACCTAAACCCCTCGATTAGATTCCAGTCTATAACTCACTCCCGGGTATCTGTTATTCAATATATAAACCACCCAAACCCCTCAATTAGATTCCAGTCTGTAACTCACTCCCGGTATCTGTTATTCTACTTATAAACCACCAGAACCCCTCGATTAGATTCCAGTCTGTAACTCACTCCCGGGTATCTGTTATTCTACATAAAAACCACCGGAATCCCTCGATTAGATTCCAGTCTGTAACACATTGCCAGGTATCTGTTATTCTATAAAAAAACACCCAAGCCCCTTGATTAGATTCCAGCCAGTGACTCACTCCCGGGTATCTATTATTCTATATATAAACCACCCGAACCCCTCAATTAGATACCAGTCTGTAACTCACTCCCGGGTCTCTGTTATTCTATATATAAACCACCCAAATCCCTCGATTAGATTCCAGCCTGTGACTCACTCCTGGGTCTCTGTTATTCTATATATGAACCACGCAATCCCCTCGATTAGATTCCAGTCTGTAACTCACTCCCGGGTCTCTGTTATTTTATGTATAAACCACCCAAACCCCTCGATTAGAATCCAGTCTGTAACTCACTCTCGGGTATCTGTTATTCTACATATAAACCACCCAAACCCCTTTATTAGATTCCAGTCTGTAACTCACTCCCGGGTATCTCTGTTATTCTATATATAAACCACCGAAACCCCCCGATTAGATTCCAGTCTGTAACTCACTCCCGGGTATCTGTTATTCTATCTATAAACCACCCAAACCCCTTGATTAGATTCCAGTCTGTAACTCACTTCCGGGTACCTGTTATTCATTACATAAACCACCCGAACCCCTCGATTAGATTCCAGTCTGTAACTCACTCCCGGGTAACTGTTATTCTATATATAACCACCCAAATCCCTCGATTAGATTCCAATCTGCAACTCATTCCCGGGTATCTGTTATTCTATATATAATCCCACCCAAACACCTCGGTTAGATTCCAGTCTGTAACTCACTCCCGGGTATCTGTTATTCTATATATAAACCACCCGAACCCCTCGATTAGATTCCAGTCTGTAACTCACTCCCGGGTATCTGTTATTCTATATATAAACTACCTAAACCCCTCGATTAGATTCCCGTCTGTAACACACTCCCGGGTATCTGTTATTCAATATATAAACCACCCAAACCCCTCAATTACATTCCAGTCTGTAACTCACTCCCGGGTATCTGTTATTCTACTTATAAACCACCAGAACTCCTCGATTAGATTCCAGTCTGTAACACATTGCCGGGTACCTGTTATTGTATAAAAAACCACCCAAGCCCCTTGATTAGATTCCAGCCTGTGACTCACTCCCGAGTATCTGTTATTCTGTATATAAACCAGTCAAACTCCTCGATTAGATTCCAGTCTGTAACTCACTCCCGGGTTTCTGTTATTCTATATATAAACCACCCAAACCCCTCAATTAGATTCCAGTCTGTTATTCACACCGGTATCTGTTATTCTACATATAAACCACCCAAACCCCTCGATTAGAATCCAGTCTGTAACTCACTCTCGGTTATCTGTTATTCTACATATAAACCACCCAAACCCCTTGATTAGATTCCAGTCTGTAACTCACTCCCGGGTATCTGTTATTCTATCTATAAACCACCCAAACCCCTTGATTAGATTCCAGTCTGTAACTCACTTCCGGGTACCTGTTATTCAATACATAAACCACCCGAACCCCTCGATTAGATTCCAGTCTGTAACTCACTCCTGGGTATCTGTTATTCTATATATAAACCACCCGAAACCCTCGATTAGATTCCAGTCTGTAACTCACTCCCGGGTATCTGTTATTCTATATATAATCCCACCCAAACACCTCGATTAGATTCCAGTCTGTAACTCCCTTGCGGGTATCTGTTGTTCTATATATAAACCACTTAAACCACTCGATTAGATTCCAGTCTGTAACTCACTCCCGGTTATCTGTTATTCTGTGGAGAACCACCCAATCGCCTCGATTAGACTCCAGTCTGTAACTCACTCCCAGGTATCTGTTATAGAACATAGAACATAGAACAATACAGCGCAGTACAGGCGCTTCGGCCCACGATGTTGCACCGAAACAAAAGCCATCTAACCTACACTATGCCATTATCATCCATATGTTTATCCAATAAACTTTGAAATGCCCTCAATGTTGGCGAGTTCACTACTGTAGCAGGTAGGGCATTCCACGGCCTCACTACTCTTTGCGTAAAGAACCTACCTCTGACCTCTGTCCTATTTCTATTACCCCTCAGTTTAAAGTTATGTCCCCTCGTGCCAGCCATATCCATCCGCGGGAGAAGGCTCTCACTGTCCACCCTGTTATTCTATATATAAACCACCCAAATCCCTCGATTAAATTCCAGTCTGTAACTCACTCCCTGGTATCTGTTGTTCTATATATAAACCACCCAAACCACTCGATTAGATTCCAGTCTGTACATCACTCCCGGGTCTCTGTTATTCTATATATAAACCACCCCAACCCCTCGATTAGTTTCCAGTCTGTAACTCACTCCCGGGATCTGTTATTCTATATATGAACCACGCAAACCCCTCGATTAGAATCCAGTCTGTAACTCACTCTCGGTTATCTGTTATTCTACATATAAACCACCCAAACCCCTTGATTAGATTCCAGTCTGTAACTCACTCCCGGGTATCTGTTATTCTATCTATAAACCACCCAAACCCCTTGATTAGATTCCAGTCTGTAACTCACTTCCGGGTACCTGTTATTCAATACATAAACCACCCGAACCCCTCGATTAGATTCCAGTCTGTAACTCACTCCTGGGTATCTGTGATTCTATATATAAACCACCCGAAACCCTCGATTAGATTCCAGTCTGTAACTCACTCCCGGGTATCTGTTATTCTATATATAATCCCACCCAAACACCTCGATTAGATTCCAGTCTGTAACTCCCTCGCAGGTATCTGTTGTTCTATATATAAACCACTTAAACCACTCGATTAGATTCCAGTCTGTAACTCACTCCCGGTTATCTGTTATTCTGTGGAGAACCACCCAATCGCCTCGATTAGACTCCAGTCTGTAACTCACTCCCAGGTATCTGTTATAGAACATAGAACATAGAACAATACAGCGCAGTACAGGCGCTTCGGCCCACGATGTTGCACCGAAACAAAAGCCATCTAACCTACACTATGCCATTATCATCCATATGTTTATCCAATAAACTTTGAAATGCCCTCAATGTTGGCGAGTTCACTACTGTAGCAGGTAGGGCATTCCACGGCCTCACTACTCTTTGCGTAAAGAACCTACCTCTGACCTCTGTCCTATATCTATTACCCCTCAGTTTAAAGTTATGTCCCCTCGTGCCAGCCATATCCATCCGCGGGAGAAGGCTCTCACTGTCCACCCTGTTATTCTATATATAAACCACCCAAATCCCTCGATTAAATTCCAGTCTGTAACTCACTCCCTGGTATCTGTTGTTCTATATATAAACCACCCAAACCACTCGATTAGATTCCAGTCTGTACATCACTCCCGGGTCTCTGTTATTCTATATATAAACCACCCCAACCCCTCGATTAGTTTCCAGTCTGTAACTCACTCCCGGGATCTGTTATTCTATATATGAACCACGCAAACCCCTCGATTAGAATCCAGTCTGTAACTCACTCTCGGTTATCTGTTATTCTACATATAAACCACCCAAACCCCTTGATTAGATTCCAGTCTGTAACTCACTCCCGGGTATCTGTTATTCTATCTATAAACCACCCAAACCCCTTGATTAGATTCCAGTCTGTAACTCGCTTCCGGGTACCTGTTATTCAATACATAAACCACCCGAACCCCTCGATTAGATTCCAGTCTGTAACTCACTCCTGGGTATCTGTGATTCTATATATAAACCACCCGAAACCCTCGATTAGATTCCAGTCTGTAACTCACTCCCGGGTATCTGTTATTCTATATATAATCCCACCCAAACACCTCGATTAGATTCCAGTCTGTAGCTCCCTCGCGGGTATCTGTTGTTCTATATATAAACCACTTAAACCACTCGATTAGATTCCAGTCTGTAACTCACTCCCGGTTATCTGTTATTCTGTGGAGAACCACCCAATCGCCTTGATTAGATTCCAGTCTGTAACTCACTCCCGGCTCTCTGTTATTCTATATATAAACCACCCAAATCCCTCGATTAAATTCCAGTCTGTAACTCACTCCCGGGTCTCTGTTATTCTATATATAAACCACCCAAATCCCTCGATTAAATTCCAGTCTGTAATCACTCCCTGGTATCTGTTGTTCTATATATAAACCACCCAAACCACTCGATTAGATTCCAGTCTGTACATCACTCCCGGGTCTCTGTTATTCTATATATAAACCACCCCAACCCCTCGATTAGTTTCCAGTCTGTAACTCACTCCCGGGATCTGTTATTCTATATATAAACCACCCAAAACCCTCGATTAGATTCCAGTCTGTAAATCACTTCCGGTATCTGTTTTTCTCTATATAAACCACGCAAACCCCTCGATTAGATTCCAGTCTGTAACTCACTCCCGGTATCTGTTTTTCTATATATAAATCACCCAAACCCCTCGATTAGATTCCAGTCTGTAACTCACTCCCGGGTATCTGTTATTCTATCTATAAACCACCCAAACCCCTTGATTAGATTCCAGTCTGTAACTCACTTCCGGGTACCTGTTATTCATTACATAAACCACCCAAACCCCTCGATTAGATTCCAGTCTGTAACTCACTCCCGGGTAACTGTTATTCTATATATAACCACCCAAATCCCTCGATTAGATTCCAATCTGCAACTCATTCCCGGGTATCTGTTATTCTATATATAATCCCACCCAAACACCTCGGTTAGATTCCAGTCTGTAACTCACTCCCGGGTATCTGTTATTCTATATATAAACCACCCGAACCCCTCGATTAGATTCCAGTCTGTAACTCACTCCCGGGTATCTGTTATTCTATATATAAACTACCTAAACCCCTCGATTAGATTCCCGTCTGTAACACACTCCCGGGTATCTGTTATTCAATATATAAACCACCCAAACCCCTCAATTACATTCCAGTCTGTAACTCACTCCCGGGTATCTGTTATTCTACTTATAAACCACCAGAACTCCTCGATTAGATTCCAGTCTGTAACACATTGCCGGGTACCTGTTATTGTATAAAAAACCACCCAAGCCCCTTGATTAGATTCCAGCCTGTGACTCACTCCCGAGTATCTGTTATTCTGTATATAAACCAGTCAAACTCCTCGATTAGATTCCAGTCTGTAACTCACTCCCGGGTTTCTGTTATGTGGCGCACAAAGACTCCGTGAGACAAACAGAGTGAAGTCGATGAGGCTTTATTAAGCGTGTCTGTTCCCCAGCAGCCCGATAGTAAACTGGCATGCGGGGGAAGGCACCGGCTTCTTATACTTCGCCTTCAGGGCGGAGTATGAGGTCAACGGCCAACCAGGACCCGGGATCTGTCAGCCAATGACATTAGGGCTTCCAGTCCCACATGACCCCCAATACATACTACCACATGTTATTCTATATATAAACCACCCAAACCCCTCAATTAGATTCCAGTCTGTTATTCACACCGGTATCTGTTATTCTACATATAAACCACCCAAACCCCTCGATTAGAATCCAGTCTGTAACTCACTCTCGGTTATCTGTTATTCTACATATAAACCACCCAAACCCCTTGATTAGATTCCAGTCTGTAACTCACTCCCGGGTATCTGTTATTCTATCTATAAACCACCCAAACCCCTTGATTAGATTCCAGTCTGTAACTCACTTCCGGGTACCTGTTATTCAATACATAAACCACCCGAACCCCTCGATTAGATTCCAGTCTGTAACTCACTCCTGGGTATCTGTTATTCTATATATAAACCACCCGAAACCCTCGATTAGATTCCAGTCTGTAACTCACTCCCGGGTATCTGTTATTCTATATATAATCCCACCCAAACACCTCGATTAGATTCCAGTCTGTAACTCCCTCGCGGGTATCTGTTGTTCTATATATAAACCACTTAAACCACTCGATTAGATTCCAGTCTGTAACTCACTCCCGGTTATCTGTTATTCTGTGGAGAACCACCCAATCGCCTCGATTAGACTCCAGTCTGTAACTCACTCCCAGGTATCTGTTATAGAACATAGAACATAGAACAATACAGCGCAGTACAGGCGCTTCGGCCCACGATGTTGCACCGAAACAAAAGCCATCTAACCTACACTATGCCATTATCATCCATATGTTTATCCAATAAACTTTGAAATGCCCTCAATGTTGGCGAGTTCACTACTGTAGCAGGTAGGGCATTCCACGGCCTCACTACTCTTTGCGTAAAGAACCTACCTCTGACCTCTGTCCTATTTCTATTACCCCTCAGTTTAAAGTTATGTCCCCTCGTGCCAGCCATATCCATCCGCGGGAGAAGGCTCTCACTGTCCACCCTGTTATTCTATATATAAACCACCCAAATCCCTCGATTAAATTCCAGTCTGTAACTCACTCCCTGGTATCTGTTGTTCTATATATAAACCACCCAAACCACTCGATTAGATTCCAGTCTGTACATCACTCCCGGGTCTCTGTTATTCTATATATAAACCACCCCAACCCCTCGATTAGTTTCCAGTCTGTAACTCACTCCCGGGATCTGTTATTCTATATATGAACCATGCAAACCCCTCGATTAGAATCCAGTCTGTAACTCACTCTCGGTTATCTGTTATTCTACATATAAACCACCCAAACCCCTTGATTAGATTCCAGTCTGTAACTCACTCCCGGGTATCTGTTATTCTATCTATAAACCACCCAAACCCCTTGATTAGATTCCAGTCTGTAACTCACTTCCGGGTACCTGTTATTCAATACATAAACCACCCGAACCCCTCGATTAGATTCCAGTCTGTAACTCACTCCTGGGTATCTGTGATTCTATATATAAACCACCCGAAACCCTCGATTAGATTCCAGTCTGTAACTCACTCCCGGGTATCTGTTATTCTATATATAATCCCACCCAAACACCTCGATTAGATTCCAGTCTGTAACTCCCTCGCAGGTATCTGTTGTTCTATATATAAACCACTTAAACCACTCGATTAGATTCCAGTCTGTAACTCACTCCCGGTTATCTGTTATTCTGTGGAGAACCACCCAATCGCCTCGATTAGACTCCAGTCTGTAACTCACTCCCAGGTATCTGTTATAGAACATAGAACATAGAACAATACAGCGCAGTACAGGCGCTTCGGCCCACGATGTTGCACCGAAACAAAAGCCATCTAACCTACACTATGCCATTATCATCCATATGTTTATCCAATAAACTTTGAAATGCCCTCAATGTTGGCGAGTTCACTACTGTAGCAGGTAGGGCATTCCACGGCCTCACTACTCTTTGCGTAAAGAACCTACCTCTGACCTCTGTCCTATATCTATTACCCCTCAGTTTAAAGTTATGTCCCCTCGTGCCAGCCATATCCATCCGCGGGAGAAGGCTCTCACTGTCCACCCTGTTATTCTATATATAAACCACCCAAATCCCTCGATTAAATTCCAGTCTGTAACTCACTCCCTGGTATCTGTTGTTCTATATATAAACCACCCAAACCACTCGATTAGATTCCAGTCTGTACATCACTCCCGGGTCTCTGTTATTCTATATATAAACCACCCCAACCCCTCGATTAGTTTCCAGTCTGTAACTCACTCCCGGGATCTGTTATTCTATATATGAACCACGCAAACCCCTCGATTAGAATCCAGTCTGTAACTCACTCTCGGTTATCTGTTATTCTACATATAAACCACCCAAACCCCTTGATTAGATTCCAGTCTGTAACTCACTCCCGGGTATCTGTTATTCTATCTATAAACCACCCAAACCCCTTGATTAGATTCCAGTCTGTAACTCGCTTCCGGGTACCTGTTATTCAATACATAAACCACCCGAACCCCTCGATTAGATTCCAGTCTGTAACTCACTCCTGGGTATCTGTGATTCTATATATAAACCACCCGAAACCCTCGATTAGATTCCAGTCTGTAACTCACTCCCGGGTATCTGTTATTCTATATATAATCCCACCCAAACACCTCGATTAGATTCCAGTCTGTAACTCCCTCGCAGGTATCTGTTGTTCTATATATAAACCACTTAAACCACTCGATTAGATTCCAGTCTGTAACTCACTCCCGGTTATCTGTTATTCTGTGGAGAACCACCCAATCGCCTTGATTAGACTCCAGTCTGTAACTCACTCCCGGGTCTCTGTTATTCTATATATAAACCACCCAAATCCCTCGATTAAATTCCAGTCTGTAATCACTCCCTGGTATCTGTTGTTCTATATATAAACCACCCAAACCACTCGATTAGATTCCAGTCTGTACATCACACCCGGGTCTCTGTTATTCTATATATAAACCACCCCAACCCCTCGATTAGTTTCCAGTCTGTAACTCACTCCCGGGATCTGTTATTCTATATATAAACCACCCAAAACCCTCGATTAGATTCCAGTCTGTAAATCACTTCCGGTATCTGTTTTTCTCTATATAAACCACGCAAACCCCTCGATTAGATTCCAGTCTGTAACTCACTCCCGGTATCTGTTTTTCTATATATAAATCACCCAAACCCCTCGATTAGATTCCAGTCTGTAACTCACTCCCGGTATCTGTTTTTCTATATATAAACTACCCAAACCCCTCGATTAGATTCCAGTCTGTAACTCACTCCCGGTATCTGTTTTTCTATATATAAATCACCCAAACCCCTCGATTAGATTCCAGTCTGTAACTCACTCCAGGGTACCTGTTATTCTATATATAAACTACCCAAACCCCTAGATTAGATTCCAGTCTGTAACTCACTCCCGGGTATCTGCTATTCTCTCTATAAACCACCCAAACCCCTCGATTAGATTCCAGTCTGTAACTCACTTCCGGGTATCTGTTATTCTATATATAAACCACCCAAACCCCACGATTAGATTCCAGTCTGGAACTCAGTCCCGGGTATCTGTTATTCTATATATAAACCAACTAAACCCCTCGATTAGATTCCAGTCTGTAACTCACTCCCGGGTATCTGTTATTCAATATATAAACCACCCAAACCCCTCAATTAGATTCCAGTCTGTAACTCACTCCCGGTATCTGTTATTCTACTTATAAACCACCAGAACCCCTCGATTAGATTCCAGTCTGTAACTCACTCCCGGGTATCTGTTATTCTACATAAAAACCACCGGAATCCCTCGATTAGATTCCAGTCTGTAACACATTGCCAGGTATCTGTTATTCTATAAAAAAACACCCAAGCCCCTTGATTAGATTCCAGCCAGTGACTCACTCCCGGGTATCTATTATTCTATATATAAACCACACGAACCCCTCGATTAGATACCAGTCTGTAACTCACTCCCGGGTCTCTGTTATTCTATATATAAACCATCCAAATCCCTCGATTAGATTCCAGCCTGTGACTCACTCCCGGGTCTCTGTTATTCTATATATGAACCACGCAATCCCCTCGATTAGATTCCAGTCTGTAACTCACTCCCGGGTCTCTGTTATTCTATGTATAAACCACCCAAACCCCTCGATTAAAATCCAGTCTGTAACTCACTCTCGGGTATCTGTTATTCTACATATAAACCACCCAAACCCCTTTATTAGATTCCAGTCTGTAACTCACTCCCGAGTATCTCTGTTATTCTATATATAAACCACCGAAACCCCCCGATTAGATTCCAGTCTGTAACTCACTCCCGGGTATCTGTTATTCTATCTATAAACCACCCAAACCCCTTGATTAGATTCCAGTCTGTAACTCACTTCCGGGTACCTGTTATTCAATACATAAACCACCCGAACCCCTCGATTAGATTCCAGTCTGTAACTCACTCCTGGGTATCTGTGATTCTATATATAAACCACCCGAAACCCTCGATTAGATTCCAGTCTGTAACTCACTCCCGGGTATCTGTTATTCTATATATAATCCCACCCAAACACCTCGATTAGATTCCAGTCAGTAGCTCCCTCGCGGGTATCTGTTGTTCTATATATAAACCACTTAAACCACTCGATTAGATATCAGTTTGTAACTCACTCCCGGTTATCTGTTATTCTGTGGAGAACCACCCAATCGCCTTGATTAGACTCCAGTCTGTAACTCACTCCCGGGTCTCTGTTATTCTATATATAAACCACCCAAATCCCTCGATTAAATTCCAGTCAGTAATCACTCCCTGGTATCTGTTGTTCTATATATAAACCACCCAAACCACTCGATTAGATTCCAGTCTGTACATCACTCCCGGGTCTCTGTTATTCTATATATAAACCACCCCAACCCCTCGATTAGTTTCCAGTCTGTAACTCACTCCCGGGATCTGTTATTCTATATATAAACCACCCAAACCCCTCGATTAGATTCCAGTATGTAACTCACTCCCGGTATCTGTTTTTCTATATATAAACTACCCAAACCCCTCGATTAGATTCCAGTCTGTAACTCACTCCTGGGTACCTGTTATTCTATATATAAACTACCCAAACCCCTAGATTAGGTTCCAGTCTGTAACTCACTCCCGGGTATCTGCTATTCTCTCGATAAACCACCCAAACCCCTCGATTAGATTCCAGTCTGTAACTCACTTCCGGGTATCTGTTATTCTATATATAAACCACCCAAACCCCACGATTAGATTCCAGTCTGGAACTCAGTCCCGGGTATCTGTTATTCTATATATAAACCACCTAAACCCCTCGATTAGATTCCAGTCTGTAACTCACTCCCGGGTATCTGTTTTTCAATATATAAACCACCCAAACCCCTCAATTAGATTCCAGTCTGTAACTCACTCCCGGTATCTGTTATTCTACTTATAAACCACCAGAACCCCTCGATTAGATTCCAGTCTGTAACTCACTCCCGGGTATCTGTTATTCTACATAAAAACCACCGGAATCCCTCGATTAGATTCCAGTCTGTAACACATTGCCAGGTATCTGTTATTCTATAAAAAAACACCCAAGCCCCTTGATTAGATTCCAGCCAGTGACTCACTCCCGGGTATCTATTATTCTATATATAAACCACCCGAACCCCTCGATTAGATACCAGTCTGTAACTCACTCCCGGGTCTCTGTTATTCTATATATAAACCACCCAAATCCCTCGATTAGATTCCAGCCTGTGACTCACTCCCGGGTCTCTGTTATTCTATATATGAACCACGCAATCCCCTCGATTAGATTCCAGTCTGTAACTCACTCCCGGGTCTCTGTTATTCTATGTATAAACCACCCAAACCCCTCGATTAGAATCCAGTCTGTAACTCACTCTCGGGTATCTGTTATTCTACATATAAACCACCCAAACCCCTTTATTAGATTCCAGTCTGTAACTCACTCCCGGGTATCTCTGTTATTCTATATATAAACCACCGAAACCCCCCGATTAGATTCCAGTCTGTAACTCACTCCCGGGTATCTGTTATTCATTACATAAACCACCCGAACCCCTCGATTAGATTCCAGTCTGTAAATCACTCCCGGGTAACTGTTATTCTATATATAACCACCCAAATCCCTCGATTAGATTCCAATCTGCAACTCATTCCCGGGTATCTGTTATTCTATATATAATCCCACCCAAACACCTCGGTTAGATTCCAGTCTGTAACTCACTCCCGGGTATCTGTTATTCTATATATAAACCACCCGAACCCCTCGATTAGATTCCAGTCTGTAACTCACTCCCGGGTATCTGTTATTCCATATATAAACTACCTAAACCCCTCGATTAGATTCCAGTCTGTAACTCACTCCCGGGTATCTGTTATTCAATATATAAACCACCCAAACCCCTCAATTACATTCCAGTCTGTAACTCACTCCCGGGTATCTGTTAATCTACTTATAAACCACCAGAACCCCTCGATTAGATACCAGTCTGTAACACATTGCCGGGTACCTGTTATTGTATAAAAAACCACCCAAGCCCCTTGATTAGATTCCAGCCTGTGACTCACTCCCGGGTATCTGTTATTCTGTATATAAACCAGTCAAACTCCTCGATTAGATTCCAGTCTGTAACTCACTCCCGGGTATCTGTTATTCTATATATAAACCACCCAAACCCCTCAATTAGATTCCAGTCTGTTATTCACACCGGGCATCTGTTATTCTACATATAAACCACCCAAACACCTCGATTAGATTCCAGTTCGTAACTCACTCCCGGGTATCTGTTATTCTATATATAAACCACACAAACCCCTCAATTAGATTCAAGTCTGTAACTCAGTCCCGGGTATCTGTTATTCTACTTATAAACCACCAGAACCCCTCGATTAGATCCCAGTCTGTAACTCACTCCCGGATATCTGTTATTCTGTATACAAACCACCCAAACCCCTCGATTAGATTCCAGTCTGTAACTCACTTCCAGGTATCTGTTATTCTATATATAAACCACCCAAACCCCTCGATTAGATTCCAGTCTCTAACTCACTCCCGGGTATCTGTTATTCTATACATAAACCACCCAAACCCCTTGATTAGATTCCAGCCTGTAACTCACTCCCGGGTATCTGTTATTCTATATATAAACCACCCAATCCCCTCGATTAGATTCCAGTCCGTAACTCACTCCCGGGTATCTGTTATTCTGTATATAAACCACCCAAACCCCTCGATTAGATTCCAGTCTGTAACTCACTCCCGGGTATCTGTTATTCTGTATATAAACCACCCAAACCCCACAATTAGATTCCAGTCTGTAACTCACTCCCGGGTATCTGTTATTCTATATGTAAACCACCCAAATCCCTCGATTAGATTCCAGTCTGCAACTCACTCCCGGGTATCTGTTATTCTGTATATAAACCACCCAAACCCCTCGATTAGATTCCAGTCTCTAACTCACTCCCGGGTATCTGTAATTCTATATATAAACCACCCATACTCCTCGATTAGATTCCAGTCTGTAACTCACTCCCAGGTATCTGTTACTCTATATATAAACCACCCAAAACCCTCGATTAGATTCCAGTCTCTAACTCACTCCCGGGTATCTGTTATTCTATATATAATCCCACCCAAACCCCTCGATTAGATTCCAGTCTGTCACTCACTCCTGGGTATCTTTTATTCTGTATATAAACCATCCAAACCCCTCGATTAGATTGCAGTCTGTAACTCACTCCCGGGTATCTGTTATTCTATACAAAAACCACCCGGTCCCCTCAATTAGATTCCAGTCTGTAACACACTCCCGGGTATCTGTTATTCTCTATATAAACCACCCAAACCCCTTGATTAGATTCCAGTCTGTAACTCACTTCCGGGTACCTGTTATTCAATACATAAACCACCCGAACCCCTCGATTAGATTCCAGTCTGTAACTCACTCCTGGGTATCTGTGATTCTATATATAAACCACCCGAAACCCTCGATTAGATTCCAGTCTGTAACTCACTCCCGGGTATCTGTTATTCTATATATAATCCCACCCAAACACCTCGATTAGATTCCAGTCTGTAGCTCCCTCGCAGGTATCTGTTGTTCTATATATAAACCACTTAAACCACTCGATTAGATTCCAGTCTGTAACTCACTCCCGGTTATCTGTTATTCTGTGGAGAACCACCCAATCGCCTTGATTAGACTCCAGTCTGTAACTCACTCCCGGGTCTCTGTTATTCTATATATAAACCACCCAAATCCCTCGATTAAATTCCAGTCTGTAATCACTCCCTGGTATCTGTTGTTCTATATATAAACCACCCAAACCACTCGATTAGATTCCAGTCTGTACATCACTCCCGGGTCTCTGTTATTCTATATATAAACCACCCCAACCCCTCGATTAGTTTCCAGTCTGTAACTCACTCCCGGGATCTGTTATTCTATATATAAACCACCCAAAACCCTCGAATCGATTCCAGTCTGTAAATCACTTCCGGTATCTGTTTTTCTCTATATAAACCACGCAAACCCCTCGATTAGATTCCAGTCTGTAACTCACTCCCGGTATCTGTTTTTCTATATATAAATCACCCAAACCCCTCGATTAGATTCCAGTCTGTAACTCACTCCCGGTATCTGTTTTTCTATATATAAACTACCCAAACCCCTCGATTAGATTCCAGTCTGTAACTCACTCCCGGTATCTGTTGTTCTATATATAAACCACCCAAACCACTCGATTAGATTCCAGTCTGTACATCACTCCCGGGTCTCTGTTATTCTATATATAAACCACCCCAACCCCTCGATTAGTTTCCAGTCTGTAACTCACTCCCGGGATCTGTTATTCTATATATAAACCACCCAAAACCCTCGATTAGATTCCAGTCTGTAAATCACTTCCGGTATCTGTTTTTCTCTATATAAACCACGCAAACCCCTCGATTAGATTCCAGTCTGTAACTCACTCCCGGTATCTGTTTTTCTATATATAAATCACCCAAACCCCTCGATTAGATTCCAGTCTGTAACTCACTCCCGGTATCTGTTTTTCTATATATAAACTACCCAAACCCCTCGATTAGATTCCAGTCTGTAACTCACTCCCGGTATCTGTTTTTCTATATATAAATCACCCAAACCCCTCGATTAGATTCCAGTCTGTAACTCACTCCTGGGTACCTGTTATTCTATATATAAACTACCCAAACCCCTAGATTAGATTCCAGTCTGTAACTCACTCCCGGGTATCTGCTATTCTCTCTATAAACCACCCAAACCCCTCGATTAGATTCCAGTCTGTAACTCACTTCCGGGTATCTGTTATTCTACATAAAAACCACCGGAATCCCTCGATTAGATTCCAGTCTGTAACACATTGCCAGGTATCTGTTATTCTATAAAAAAACACCCAAGCCCCTTGATTAGATTCCAGCCAGTGACTCACTCCCGGGTATCTATTATTCTATATATAAACCACACGAACCCCTCGATTAGATACCAGTCTGTAACTCACTCCCGGGTCTCTGTTATTCTATATATAAACCATCCAAATCCCTCGATTAGATTCCAGCCTGTGACTCACTCCCGGGTCTCTGTTATTCTATATATGAACCACGCAATCCCCTCGATTAGATTCCAGTCTGTAACTCACTCCCGGGTCACTGTTATTCTACATATAAACCACCCAAACCCCTTTATTAGATTCCAGTCTGTAACTCACTCCCGAGTATCTCTGTTATTCTATATATAAACCACCGAAACCCCCCGATTAGATTCCAGTCTGTAACTCACTCCCGGGTATCTGTTATTCTATCTATAAACCACCCAAACCCCTTGATTAGATTCCAGTCTGTAACTCACTTCCGGGTACCTGTTATTCAATACATAAACCACCCGAACCCCTCGATTAGATTCCAGTCTGTAACTCACTCCTGGGTATCTGTGATTCTATATATAAACCACCCGAAACCCTCGATTAGATTCCAGTCTGTAACTCACTCCCGGGTATCTGTTATTCTATATATAATCCCACCCAAACACCTCGATTAGATTCCAGTCAGTAGCTCCCTCGCGGGTATCTGTTGTTCTATATATAAACCACTTAAACCACTCGATTAGATTCCAGTCTGTAACTCACTCCCGGTTATCTGTTATTCTGTGGAGAACCACCCAATCGCCTTGATTAGACTCCAGTCTGTAACTCACTCCCGGCTCTCTGTTATTCTATATATAAACCACCCAAATCCCTCGATTAAATTCCAGTCAGTAATCACTCCCTGGTATCTGTTGTTCTATATATAAACCACCCAAACCACTCGATTAGATTCCAGTCTGTACATCACTCCCGGGTCTCTGTTATTCTATATATAAACCACCCCAACCCCTCGATTAGTTTCCAGTCTGTAACTCACTCCCGGGATCTGTTATTCTATATATAAACCACCCAAACCCCTCGATTAGATTCCAGTCTGTAACTCACTCCCGGTATCTGTTTTTCTATATATAAACTACCCAAACCCCTCGATTAGATTCCAGTCTGTAACTCACTCCCGGTATCTGTTTTTCTATATATAAATCACCCAAACCCCTCGATTAGATTCCAGTCTGTAACTCACTCCTGGGTACCTGTTATTCTATATATAAACTACCCAAACCCCTAGATTAGATTCCAGTCTGTAACTCACTCCCGGGTATCTGCTATTCTCTCGATAAACCACCCAAACCCCTCGATTAGATTCCAGTCTGTAACTCACTTCCGGGTATCTGTTATTCTATATATAAACCACCCAAACCCCACGATTAGATTCCAGTCTGGAACTCAGTCCCGGGTATCTGTTATTCTATATATAAACCACCTAAACCCCTCGATTAGATTCCAGTCTGTAACTCACTCCCGGGTATCTGTTATTCAATATATAAACCACCCAAACCCCTCAATTAGATTCCAGTCTGTAACTCACTCCCGGTATCTGTTATTCTACTTATAAACCACCAGAACCCCTCGATTAGATTCCAGTCTGTAACTCACTCCCGGGTATCTGTTATTCTACATAAAAACCACCGGAATCCCTCGATTAGATTCCAGTCTGTAACACATTGCCAGGTATCTGTTATTCTATAAAAAAACACCCAAGCCCCTTGATTAGATTCCAGCCAGTGACTCACTCCCGGGTATCTATTATTCTATATATAAACCACCCGAACCCCTCGATTAGATACCAGTCTGTAACTCACTCCCGGGTCTCTGTTATTCTATATATAAACCACCCAAATCCCTCGATTAGATTCCAGCCTGTGACTCACTCCCGGGTCTCTGTTATTCTATATATGGACCACGCAATCCCCTCGATTAGATTCCAGTCTGTAACTCACTCCCGGGTCTCTGTTATTCTATGTATAAACCACCCAAACCCCTCGATTAGAATCCAGTCTGTAACTCACTCTCGGGTATCTGTTATTCTACATATAAACCACCCAAACCCCTTTATTAGATTCCAGTCTGTAACTCACTCCCGGGTATCTCTGTTATTCTATATATAAACCACCGAAACCCCCCGATTAGATTCCAGTCTGTAACTCACTCCCGGGTATCTGTTATTCTATGTATAAACCACCCAAACCCCTTGATTAGATTCCAGTCTGTAACTCACTTCCGGGTACCTGTTATTCATTACATAAACCACCCGAACCCCTCGATTAGATTCCAGTCTGTAAATCACTCCCGGGTAACTGTTATTCTATATATAACCACCCAAATCCCTCGATTAGATTCCAATCTGCAACTCATTCCCGGGTATCTGTTATTCTATATATAATCCCACCCAAACACCTCGGTTAGATTCCAGTCTGTAACTCACTCCCGGGTATCTGTTATTCTATATATAAACCACCCGAACCCCTCGATTAGATTCCAGTCTGTAACTCACTCCCGGGTATCTGTTATTCTATATATAAACTACCTAAACCCCTCGATTAGATTCCAGTCTGTAACTCACTCCCGGGTATCTGTTATTCAATATATAAACCACCCAAACCCCTCAATTACATTCCAGTCTGTAACTCACTCCCGGGTATCTGTTATTCTACTTATAAACCACCAGAACCCCTCGATTAGATACCAGTCTGTAACACATTGCCGGGTACCTGTTATTGTATAAAAAACCACCCAAGCCCCTTGATTAGATTCCAGCCTGTGACTCACTCCCGGGTATCTGTTATTCTGTATATAAACCAGTCAAACTCCTCGATTAGATTCCAGTCTGTAACTCACTCCCGGGTATCTGTTATTCTATATATAAACCACCCAAACCCCTCAATTAGATTCCAGTCTGTTATTCACACCGGGTATCTGTTATTCTACATATAAACCACCCAAACACCTCGATTAGATTCCAGTTCGTAACTCACTCCCGGGTATCTGTTATTCTATATATAAACCACACAAACCCCTCAATTAGATTCAAGTCTGTAACTCAGTCCCGGGTATCTGTTATTCTACTTATAAACCACCAGAACCCCTCGATTAGATTCCAGTCTGTAACTCACTCCCGGGTATCTGTTATTCAATATATAAACCACCCAAACCCCTCAATTACATTCCAGTCTGTAACTCACTCCCGGGTATCTGTTATTCTACTTATAAACCACCAGAACCCCTCGATTAGATACCAGTCTGTAACACATTGCCGGGTACCTGTTATTGTATAAAAAACCACCCAAGCCCCTTGATTAGATTCCAGCCTGTGACTCACTCCCGGGTATCTGTTATTCTGTATATAAACCAGTCAAACTCCTCGATTAGATTCCAGTCTGTAACTCACTCCCGGGTATCTGTTATTCTATATATAAACCACCCAAACCCCTCAATTAGATTCCAGTCTGTTATTCACACCGGGTATCTGTTATTCTACATATAAACCACCCAAACACCTCGATTAGATTCCAGTTCGTAACTCACTCCCGGGTATCTGTTATTCTATATATAAACCACACAAACCCCTCAATTAGATTCAAGTCTGTAACTCAGTCCCGGGTATCTGTTATTCTACTTATAAACCACCAGAACCCCTCGATTAGATCCCAGTCTGTAACTCACTCCCGGATATCTGTTATTCTGTATACAAACCACCCAAACCCCTCGATTAGATTCCAGTCTGTAACTCACTTCCAGGTATCTGTTATTCTATATATAAACCACCCAAACCCCTCGATTAGATTCCAGTCTCTAACTCACTCCCGGGTATCTGTTATTCTATACATAAACCACCCAAACCCCTTGATTAGATTCCAGCCTGTAACTCACTCCCGGGTATCTGTTATTCTATATATAAACCACCCAATCCCCTCGATTAGATTCCAGTCCGTAACTCACTCCCGGGTATCTGTTATTCTGTATATAAACCACCCAAACCCCTCGATTAGATTCCAGTCTGTAACTCACTCCCGGGTATCTGTTATTCTGTATATAAACCACCCAAACCCCACAATTAGATTCCAGTCTGTAACTCACTCCCGGGTATCTGTTATTCTATATGTAAACCACCCAAATCCCTCGATTAGATTCCAGTCTGCAACTCACTCCCGGGTATCTGTTATTCTGTATATAAACCACCCAAACCCCTCGATTAGATTCCAGTCTCTAACTCACTCCCGGGTATCTGTAATTCTATATATAAACCACCCATACTCCTCGATTAGATTCCAGTCTGTAACTCACTCCCAGGTATCTGTTACTCTATATATAAACCACCCAAAACCCTTGATTAGATTCCAGTCTCTAACTCACTCCCGGGTATCTGTTATTCTATATATAATCCCACCCAAACCCCTCGATTAGATTCCAGTCTGTCACTCACTCCTGGGTATCTTTTATTCTGTATATAAACCATCCAAACCCCTCGATTAGATTGCAGTCTGTAACTCACTCCCGGGTATCTGTTATTCTATACAAAAACCACCCGGTCCCCTCAATTAGATTCCAGTCTGTAACACACTCCCGGGTATCTGTTATTCTCTATATAAACCACCCGAACCCCTCGATTAGTTTCCAGTCTGTAACTCAATCCCGGGTACCTGTTATTCTATATATAAACCACCCAAACCCCTCGATTAGATCCCAGTCTGTAACTCACTCTCGGGTATCTCTTATTCTCTATATAAACCACCCAAACCTCTCGATTAGATTACATTCTGTAACTCACTCCCGGGTACCTGTTATTCTATATATAAACCACCCGAACCCCCCGATTAGATTCCAGTCTGTAACTCACTCCCGGGTATCTGTTATTCTATATATAAACCACCCGAACCCCTCGATTAGTTTCCAGTCTGTAACTCACTCCCGGGATCTGTTATTCAACATAAAAAACACCCGAACCCCTCGATTAGATTCCAGTCTGTAACTCACTCCCGGGTATCTATATTCTATATATAAACCACCCGAACCCCTTGATTGGTTTCCAGTCTGTAACTCACTCCCGGGATCTGTTATTCTACATAAAAACCACCAGAACCCCTCGATTAGATTCCAGTCTGTAACTCACTCCCGGGAATCTGTTTTTCTATATATAAAGCACCCAAACCCCACAATTTGATTATGTTGGGTGCTCTATCGAAGGGTCAGTGGAGACTCTACAGGCAGGATTATGCGGAATCCGCGGGGGACGCGAAAATCGCGCCCCGCCGCCGGCTTACCGATTCTCTAGCGTCGATTCTCGGGCACCCGCGGTTTCGCCAGCGCGCTGTTCGGAGGCCGTTGAAATCGCCTCCCCCACCCCGGCGATTCTCCTGGCTCCAACGGGCCGGTTGTCTGCCGTGTTCGGCCGAGTCCCGGTGGCGTGGGTTACTCAGATCCCACACGGCGGGACCTGGAAGGTGTGTCTGCGGTGGCCTGGCCTGCAATCGGTACCTACCGATTGGCGGATGGGCTGGTTCCGTGGGGGCCTATGTTCCTCCATGCCGGGCCCCTGTAGGGCTCCGCCATATTGCCCGGGGGCTGGTTCGGAGACGGGAACCCACGCCCATGCGGGGAATCACGCAGCCCGTTGCGCGAACTCGTGCCGGCCAACCTAATCCCCTAGGCAAGTGAGCATTCCTCATCATCGGGGACCGTTGACGTCGGAGTGGTTGGCGTCACTTTTCAAGCCGGTGTCAGAACTTGGCCGCGGGATTGGAGAATCCCGGCCTACAAGTTGAATGGCCTCCTTCTGCACTGTCGAGATTCTATGATTCTATATTCCAGTCTGTAACACCCTTCAGGTACAATGATCTTTCTGACCATTACAGATATGATTGGTTCCCTTGGTGACTGTACTTCACCTACCTGCGTTGATATTCGGATTGAAGAAGCTGCCGAGAATCCATTTGATTGAGCGCAGCCTCTCTTTCTCTGTCCGAAGGCTGTGGAGATCCTCCACTGTCTGCCAGAAGTTCAGAGGAGCATCTGCACCGTATGCTTCCAGAAACCTCTGGAAGAAGATCATGGCCAGTGGATTTGTCAGCACATCCGTCAGGCTCCTGCCAAGGCACATGGTAGGTTAGAGATCAAAGGTTGTTCTAGCCCAGAGCCCACGCCCACACTAAACCTGCCATCAATAGATTGCCAGGATCCCGGAAGAGAACCCAAATATTTGCAATTTGTACAACTGTGAGGAAAGGATACGTAAAGGATACTTAAAGGATGGCTCTGACCAATAGGTATCTTTTATGTTACACAAACTTCAATTTAAACACAGAATTAACCACATTAACATGAAAGAAATAGCTTCACAGTTAACAGGCGCGATTTTCCCACCACACTGCGGATGGCTCCTAGTCCATTAAATCAGGTGCATAGTGGAAGAGGCTGAAAATGGTTTCCCACCAGTCGCCGAGCTATGTGCGATGCACCCAGACAGCTCCACCCGACGCAATCTAGATCACGCTCTCACTGGGCATGATCCAGATCAGCATATTGAAATGAGACATTAGGTTAATTTAATTATATGGCAGCCCATTTAGGCCACAGTTTCCCTGGTCCCGGCATTCAGCAGCCCCACCGGTGGGGTCCCACACTGGCACAAATTAGTGCTGGTCTCCAGAACTGGAAACCAGAGGGTCAGGCCAGAGGGCTCGGAGGCCATTGAAATTCCCGGGTGGTTGAAAACAGGGCAGGGGTGCCAGGTTGGCACTGCTAGGGTGCCAAGTGGAACAGCCAAGGGGCAGCGCAGCATCTGAGGGGGGGCCATTCCCATGAAAGGGTGCATGGTGGGGAGGCTATGAAGGATGGGGAGGATGAAGGGGGGCTTAAAAAGGGATGTACTGGAAGGGGGGACCTTATAGGTAGGGGGCCCTCACCGACTCCATAGCAGGTGTGCTCACTTGTGGAGACCTTCAACCTCACATTGGGATCTGCAAAATCTTTGAAAATGGCGTCCCATGGGCGGCACGGTGGCGCAGTGGTTAGCACTGCTGCCTCACGACGCCGAGACACGGGTTTGATCTCGGCCGGGTCACTGTCCATGTGGAGTTTGCACATTTTCTCCGTGTCTGCTTGGGTCTCACCCCCACAACACAAAGATGTGCAAGTTAGGTGAATTGGCCCTTAATTGGAAAAAAAAAATTGGATACTTTAAATTTATTTATTAAAAAAGCAAATGGTGCCTCAATCTCTGAGGAGCCAGTCTTGCCGGCGTCTTTAGTTCTCCACCCCAGAAATAAACTCTAAGGGCGCGAGCCAACGAAAGGTTTCCGAGTGTCATTTGTGACAGGTTTTGCTGGCAGTTTTCCGCTGGCTTTGCCGGCAAGTTCCCCACTGCTATCTAACCACACTGGCTTTATCACCGGTTTAGCTCACACTTAGAATCCTTTTCATCACTGGGGAGCTGAAATCCGAAATCGGACTGCCAGTTTGATAGGGTGTCCCGATCTTTCAGTGAGCTTGTGGTCACCACACACCCCCATCCATGGACAATGTCACCCCTCACAAAAATGGGCATTACCCCTCCCTCTCAAGTGACAACACCCTGCTATGGGGTCCTTGGGGACCCTACTTCTTCAGGCTCCCCCACACCCATTTACAGGCCTCCCCTTCCAGGTCTCCCACCTTTCATTACCCCCCATAGCCTCCCAGAGGCCCCTTCGTACCTGTCCTGCACCCACTCCCTTCATACGCCCCTCCGTTCATGGGCATGGCCATCTTGGCACCCACACTGCCACCCTGACACCCTGGCAGTAGTAATTTGTCTTGGCAGTGCCACCTGCACATCTTGTTAGTGCCAAGGAGGCAGTGCCAAGGTACCACCTGGCTCCTCGCAGATCGGGGTGCCATTTTGTAAGGCTTTTCTGATCTCTAGACACCACCTTTCAGCACCCCCTGACTTTCAGCACCCCCCTTTTACCCTCCCCAGACTTCGTGCCTGGCGGAGCGTGTCGGGTGACTCCCGATCGGCCTGGCATAGAGCCCAACTTGGGGCTCTCACACGATTCGCCCGTTGCGCCCAAAACCACATCAAGCACAAAGCGGTCACTGAATCAGGCCCGTAGTCATTCCTTGGGATAACGGCACCCAACAGTTCTTAAATCAACAAAGGAACTGCATCTTACTTCCTAAATCTGCCACTAAATATTCCAATTAAGCAAACCAATATAGTTCAAATACCACTTAGAAATAAAGTTAACTATCAGGTTTTGTGCAGAGCCCTTAAAGAGAACCTTTCATGAACAAATTGAAAGACACTTCTTGTCAGACTAAAATCATATGGAAAACTTAAACTCCAGGCAAACCTGGCTCTTCCCCTTGAAGAGCCAAAGCATAAGACATTCTTCTTGTCCTCCTACAAGATATTCCATGGCCTATTCAATCAGGACCAAACACAATGGCTGGAATTCTCTGGCCGTTGGGATTCTCTGTTTCTGCCAGCAGCCTCTTGTTTTCCTGACGGTGTGTGGTGGCTTCAATGGGAAATCCCATTGACAAGCGGGGAGACTAGAGCACCCCACCGCCAATGTAAGGTGCGCTGCCGAAAAACATGCTGCTGGGGACCAGATAATTCGCCCTCATATCTCTCATAAATTATCTACAGACCAGGGACCTCCAAACCAAAATATTATTCCAGCCATCTGTGAGCAAGGAATGCTTCTCAAATCCATCAGCAGAGCACCACACCACCTACAAAATCAAAGATTATCTCACTTTTATGACACCTTAATCATAACTTTAGCAGACATACTGGGCAGGATTCTCCCTACCCGGGGGCAGGCCGTACTGGCGCCGAGGGGTGGCATGAACCACTCCGGCGTCGGGCCGCCCGGAAGGTGCGGAGGTTCAGGGGCTAGGCCGGTGCCGGCTGGGTTAGCGCCGTGCCAGCCGGTGCCGAAGGGCTTGGTGCTGCGCTAACCGGCGCCAAAGGGCCTCCGCCGGCCGGCGGGAGTTGCCGCATGCGCGTGTGCTGGCGTCATCCCAGCGCATGCGGGGGGTCGGAGAATCCCGCCCATTGTCTATATATATATATATATATTAACCAGTTTTTTTGAATAACATTACTACAACAAATATAAAATCTAACAATTTCATACTTCATCACAAGGATCAACCTGTTCCAGGCCAAGCAAGCAGGTACAAATGAGTTTCGTAAATATTTGGGCTCATTCACGAGTTGGATCAGACTCATTGCTCATGTCAGCCAGTCTGTTGCCTCCAAGAAATGAGGTTGCCAATTAACAATCACTGTTCACTTGGAGCCATTCTCACAGCTTGCTCCGAGGCATCAGCCCACTTACAGGCTGTACCTGAACCTCGTATGCAAGGTGAGTGAACTGCCTCTTACTGTCCAGCCGAGACGATGGCTTCAGTGAGTATTCTGAGCAAACAGTAGGTGTTAAAACACCCAAGGGTGCAGCGCCATCCCAGGAACACTCCCTGGGAGAGTAGAGTCCCGGACTCCAGGTAAAGCAAACTTACTTGGGGGTCGCTTTGGGTCTGGTTATGATTTGATTGCCAAATTTTATGTATTTCAGGTTCAACTTTGTCCACAGTTTGTCTCGTATAGCATCTCTGTCTAGCAGGCCTGAGAGTCAAGTGACAGAGAATGATAGATCCCGTTAAAACATAAGAAATAGGAACAGAAGTAGTCTATTCGGCCCCTCGAGCCTACTACCTCAGTCAGCAGTGTAAACTCAATTCCACTTTCCTTTACTGTACCCTTGTCCCTAAATTACCTTCAAATCCAAATATTCCAGCCTTGGATATAATCAATTATTGAATGCCCACAACTCTCTGGGGTAGAAGTTCTTTTTAGAACAATCCTACTGGTACAGAAAACTGCCTTTACTTGTGGACTCTGTAGTAGTCAGATCAGGCCTCTTCAAAACCTTTCTCACAAATCTCCCTGAATCTTTTAGGTCCACCCAGCATTGACATCACCTCCCCAATCTGAAAAACAAATTAACTTCTTCAGGGACTGAAAGCATATTAACTCCCCAGGGACTTTCCCAGTCAAACCACAGTACATTAGGCCAGACTGAAAAGCACATTCCTCTGTCAATTTCACCTTCTGGCTGCTAAAAGCAGCCAGGCCCTGCAAAACCAAATCCTTAAAAAAAAAACACGACCACTGCAGTCAAACACACTCTAACCCCAGGCTTTTAACCCTTAAATTTCCCAATACTTAGATTCCAATATTCCTAAAATTTTCCGTTCATCACAAGGAGAGGTAGTTCAAACACAGATCAGACATGGTCTCACTGAATGGCAGGAGAGCTCAAGGGGCTGAATGGCCTTCTCCAAGGAAAATAGTCAAGCAGCCTTTCTTCCCCCAACCTACCTAGTCCACCCCACCTTCCTCAAATTAGCCGGCTTCTGTGTTTCTGTGAAGTGTTTGCATCAATGTTGGATGGGAAATGGAACAAGTCCTGATGTGGTAAATCTGCAAAGGATCAACAAAGGAAGTATGTTGGAGGACCAGAGACTGCTGATGACCCAGAACTGGACCACCATTTCAACCCCCTCCCCCCCAGTCCCCAAGCTTGTCAACTGATCACTGAATTGGAGATGGTGCCTGCTGGACATGAGATTGAAACTAGCTTCTTAAAGGGCACATAGAAATGAGGGGAACTTCCAGCCCTCCAGTCTGGGCTGTCAGGTGGAAAGACAGCAGCTTATAAAGAAAGGGCTGTTGAAGCAACTTAAGGAAGAGGTACATGCAGCATCAGGGGGAGAAAGAACCAGTGCTGTGGGGAGACTGCAGAGCAGCCTGTCCTCCACCATGCCTGATCAGCTTTTCAATTATTATTATTGTCTTCACTGTGCTGAACAAGGTTTCTGTGCTTTGTATTGTCCTTTGCAATGGCAAATGTCCAATTCAAAGTCCAATATTCATACTGTGAAATTTTGAATCCCAAAACAATTCTATTCATCCGAGACATTGTCCAAAGGGTCTGCACCCAATTTTAACCTCGGTAGAAATGTCATGAAAGCATCTCAACACAAGAACAGTTAGCCGGTTAGCCCGGAAATGGGCGTCCCAATGTAGAAGATGCAGATAATGACAGTGCAAGTCCTGACTAGAATGGACATGATTGGTTGATTACCCCATCACTCACCCACGAAGACAACCGCACATGAGTAGGAGTGCATTTTCGGACATCGCTTGCATTCTGTAACTATCCTCCACTTACTCTATTTTGCTGGAGAAATAATCCTGCTTTTCCCGGGAGTCTGTGCTGTACCTTCAGTCATGAATTTCAATTGTTGTAGTTCATCAGGACACAGTTTAAACAGACTCTGGTTGGTGTAGCTATTGTTTAAATAGACTCTGTAGACTGTTTGTTATAGTGAGCTGCTAAATAGATGTTGCAGACTGCTGTAGGGTGCCATTTCAATGGACTCAGTAGATTGTTTACTGTAATTATGCTACAAATTTTGACTGATACAGGGGAGTTAATAGATACTCTGATCAAAAGTGTTGATTTGCTGAAAAGGGAAGTAACTGGATGCACTGAAGAGGAGGGGCCAAAGGAAAAGAAAGATGGGTAAGTTTATTCAGCCAGGTGTGGAACTAACCAGTGAGTTGATGAGAATAGTGCTGGACCCATACATACCCAAGAGGACAAGTACTTTGTAGTATTTCATGAAATATTTGCTAATCTCCTCGATCGCCAGTTTTGGAAACATCAGCGCCAATTCCTCAAAAGACAAAGCATTGAAATCTGTGGTGTGGGTCAGGGTCAAAGAGAGAAAACAAGGAAACATGAGGTTAATGACTCAATGCTAACAAAACATTGAACTTAGCAACAGGAGGTGGTTATGAGGACCCTTGGGCCTGTTCCTCCATTCAGTGAGATGCCAGGTGAAGTGCACCTCACTCCGTGTGACACCATGACCATCCTTAACATGGCCGAACTCAAAGCAGCAATTCTCCTAATTCCATTTTAGAACAAAGAGTTTCAACTCCTAGTATCCTGGGAAGACAGCACAGTGAGCGTGGATTGTGCACGGAGGAGGTCCCGATCGTCATCGGGGGTGAGGACTCAGGATATTGATCAAATGCAGTGACTCCGGATTTGGAACTGGGATGGTGACTCTGGATTGGGACCGGGGTTGGTAACTCCGGATTTGGACTTGGAGCGGAGACTCTGGATTTGAATCAGGTGCAGTGACTCTGATTTGGATCAGGGATGGTGACTCCGGTTTGGGTAGGGAATGTGATTCAGGATTTCAATTGGGCGCAGTGACTCGGGATTTGGATCAGGAGTGGTTACTCCAAATTTGGATTGGAGGTGGTGAATCTGGATTTGGATCGGGAGTCGTGACTCCGGATTGGGATAAGTGACAGTGACTGCGCATTTCAATTGTGAGTGGTGATTCCAGATTAGGATCAGGAATGGTGACTCCAGATTTAGCTCGGAGACGGTGACTCCAGATTTGGGTCTGGAGCAGTGACTCCGAATTTGGTCGGCGGAGTGACTCTGGATTTGGAGCGGGAGCAGTGACTCTGGTTTGGATAGGGAATGGACTCTGGATTTGGATCGGAGGCGTTACTCCAAATTTGGACCCGGGGGGGGGGGGGGGGGGGGGGGAGTCTGGATTTGGTTCAGGAGTGGTGACTACGGATTTGGATTGGGAGTGGTAACTCCAGATTTGGATGAGGAGCGTTTACTCCAGATTTGGATCAGGAGTCATGATTCCGGATTGGGACCGTTGACAGTGACTATGCATTTCTGTGTATGTGTGGGCAGCATGGTAGCACAGTTGCTTCACAGCTCCAGGTTCCCAGGTTCGATTCCTGGCTTGGGTCACTGTCTGTGCGGAGTCTGCACGTCCTCCCCGTGTGCGTGGGTTTCCTCCGGGTGCTCCGGTTTCCTCCCATAGTCCAAAGATGTGCAGGTTAGGTGGATTGACCATGATAAATTGCCCCTAGTGTCCAAAAAGGTTAGGTGGGGTTACTGGGTACGGGGATTGGGTGAAGATGTGGGCTTAAGTAAGATGCTGCTTCCAAGGGCCAGTGCAGTCTCGATGGGCTGAATGGCCTCCTTCTGCACTGTAAATTCTATGATTCTATGATTTCAATGGTGAGTGGTGACTCCAAATTCGGATCAGGAATGGTGACTCTGGATTAGGCTTGGTGCGGTGACTCCGGATTTCGATCGAATGCTGTGACTATGAATTGGGATCAGGGGTGATGACTCCGGATTGGAATAAAGAGTGGATTGGAAGCAATGACTCAAGATTTGGATTGGGAGCAGTGACAACAGATTTGGATGAAGGACGGTGACTCCAGATTTGGATCGGGAGGGGTAACTACAGATTTGGATCAAGGGTGGTGACTCTGGAATTGGATCAGGGCGGTGAGTCCAAATTTGGATCGGAGGCTGTGACTATGGATTGGGTTCAGGGACGGTGACTCCGCATATGAAGAAAGGGTGGTGACTCCGGATTTGGATCAGGATCATTAACCCCAGGTTTGGATCGGGAGAGGTGACCCTGGGTTTAGATCCGGGACGGTGATTCCGGATTTGGATCCGGTGCAATGACTCCAGATTTAGATCAGGGACAGTGACTCCAGCTCCAGATTTGTATTGGAAGTGGTGGGCTACGGATTTGGACGGGTGACAGTGACTACGTATTTCGATCGTGAGTGATGACTCGGGATTTGGCGACTACGGATTTGGATCGGAATCATGACTCTGGTTTGGATGGGGAGCGGTGACTCCGAAGTTGGATCGGGGACAATGACTCCGGTTTGGATCAGGAGTGCTGTCTCTGGATTTGGTTAAGGACGATAACTCTGGATTTGGATCGGGTGCAGTGACACTGGATTTCAATCGAGGGCAGTGAATCGGGATTTGGATTGGGAATTGTTACTCCAAATTTGGGTCAGGGCAGTGACCCCTGATTTGGAGAAAGGGTGGTGACTCCAGATTTGGAGGGGGATCGATGACTCCAGATTTGGATCAGGAAAGGTGGCTCCAGATTTAGATCGAGGGCAGTGACTCTCGTTGGGAATAGTGGTGGTGACTCTGGATTTAGATCGGGGCAGCGGAGGGAAGATTTGGTTTGGGGCAGTGACTCCAGTTTGGATGGGGGCAGTGCCTCGGGATTTGGATTGGGAGTGGTTACTCCACATTTGGAGCGGGCGAGGTGAGTCTGGGTTTGGATTGGGAGAGGTGACTCGGATTTGGATCAGGAGAGGTGACTCTGGATTAGGATGGGTGACAGTGACTACGAGTGGTGACTCCAGATTAGGATCGGGAGTGGTGATTCTGAATTTGACCCGGTGACGGTGACGGTGACATCAGATTTGGGTCAGGGCCGGTGACTCCTGTTTGGATTCGGAACAGTGAGTCCAGATTTGATCGGGAACGGTGACTTCGGATTTGGTTCGGGGGCTGTGACTCCGAATATGGATCGGGAGCGATGACTCTGGTTTGATAAGGAAGTGGTAACTCCAGATTTGAATCGGCAATGGTGACTCGGGAATTGGAATGGGGATGATAACTCCGTATGTGGATAAAGGATGGTGACCCAGGATTTGGATTAGGGCGGTGATTTGGGATTTGTATCAGGGCGGTGACTTTGGTTTGGATCAATGGCAATGACTCTGGATTTATATAGGGACTGGTGACTCTGGATTTGGATCAATGGCGGTGACTCTGGATTTCTATAGGGATTGGTGACTCTGGATTTGGATCAGGATCGGTGACTCCAGATTTGGATCGTGAGCAGTGACCTGGATTTAGATTGGGGCAGTGACTCCCGATGGGATCAGTGGGGCAATGATTCCGGGTTTAGATCGGGGAGGTGTGTCCCAATGGAATCCGGGGTGGTGTCTCCAGATTTGGTTCGGAGATGGTGGGCGGGATTCTCCGACCCCCCGCCGGGTCAGAGAATCCCCAGGGGTGGCGTGAATCCCGCCCCGCTGCCGGCTGCTGTATTCTCCGGTGCCGTTTTTTTGGGCGGGGGCGGGGTTTACGCCACGCCAGTCGGGCCATTGGCAGCGACCCCCCCCCACCCCCCCCACCCCGCGGAACTTCTCTGGGCCCCGATGGGCCGAGCGGCCGTCAGTTCCTGGCCAGTCCCGCCGGTGTGAAATGGACATGGTCCCAAACGGCGTGACCTGGCTGGTAGGCCGACTAGTGGAGTCCTCGGGGGTCCGGCCCCTGGGTGGGGGGGGGGGGGGGGGGGCCACAGTGGCATGGTTCGCGATCGGGGCGCACCGATCTACGTGCGGGCCTGTACCATGGGGGCACTCCTTCCTTCCACGTCGGCCTCTGTAGGGCTCTGCAATGGCCGGCGCGGAAAAGAAGCACTCTGCGCATGCGCAGGAACACGCCGGCCGGTCTGCGCATGCGCGGACCCACGGCGGCGGTTCTGCGCATGCGCCAACTCGTGCCGGTCCTTCAGCGGCGGTTGGCGTGGCAGCAACCCCTCCGGCGCCGGCCGAGCCCCCGAAGTGCGGAGAATTCCGCAACTTCCGGTTGGCCCGACTCCGGAGTGGTCCACGCCGTTCTTGGCGCTGGCGTCGGGCCATCCCGGCAATTGCGGGAGGATCCCGCTCGGTGAGTCTGGATTTGGAACGAGGGCAATGATTCTGGTTTTGGATTGGGAGGGGTGACTACAGATCTGGAATGGGCAGTGACTTGTATGTGGAGCTGGGGCGGTGTCCTGGGTTTGGATAGGGCACGGTTATTCCAGTTTGGATTGGTGGTGGTGACTCCGTATTTGGATTGGGTGTGATGACTCAAGATGTGGATCAGTGGAGGTTATTCCGCGTTGGATCAGGAGCGGTGGCTCCACATTTGGATCAGGAACGGTGACTCTGGATTTTCATCCGGGGTAATGACTCCAGTTTTGGATGGGGGTCATGACTCTGGATTTGGATCAAAGGCAGTGACTCCAGATTTAAGTTGAGTGTGGTGACTCTGGATTTTGATCAGGAGCAATGACTCTGCATTTGGTGCAGTGACTCCAGTTCTGGATTGGGACGTTGACTCTGGATTTGGATTGGTGACTGTGACTCTGGATTTGGATCAGGAACGGTGTGATTCCGAATTGGGTCAGTAGTGGCGACTCCAAATGTGGATCAGTGGCGGTGATTCCAGATTTGGATTGGTTGCGGTGACTGTGGATTTGAATCATAGAATCCCTACAGTGCAGACGGAGGCCATTCGGCCCATTTAGTCTGCACCAACCCTGCAAAGCCCAATCCCCCGCCCTTTCCCCTTAACCCCACCTAACCTTATGGACACTGAGAGACAATTTGGCTTGGCCAAGCCACCTCAATGGATCGGTTGCGGCGATTCCAGATTTGGACCAGTGGCAGAGACTCTGGATTTGGATCAGGGCATTGACTCCGAATTTTGATCAGGGGCGTTGACTTTGGATCGGGAGGGTTAACTCTGCATTTGGATTCGTTGGCGGTCACTCCAGATTTGAATAAGAAACAGGGATGCCAGTTAATAATTCGGGGCAGGGACTCCAGATTAGGATTGGGAGCAGGGACTGTGGTGATGATCGGATTCCCGGTGGTAACGCTCTGAATGAGTGTTAAAAGCTTCTGGGCCTATCAAAGTCTCATAGAGATTTTAGCCCAGCCTGTCCAATTTTAATTGTCCTCGAGGCCTTGTTCCCGCTCTCTCTCCGCACTCCTGACCTCTGGGACAGATTGAAAGCTTGGATCAGGTTTTTAACATAGTAGCAATGATTATGAGGCCTGGGATGTTAGTTCAGTAACCTACTTTGTATATCCAAGTGAGGGCAAATTTTATTCTGAACTTGATACACGATTCCTCTCCTCGCAATTGTCTTTAGCAGTACTGTGTGCAGTGACAGCATTGGCAGCCTGAAAATCCAGGTTTACTCAACTCAAAGCCCCAGGCTGGGTTGAACCAGGTGGAGTCAGAAGCTGACCTTCTAACTGAGAGCCTCGACAGGGCCTTCATAGACTATCATAGGGGGAGACGATATTTCAGTGGTAATGTCACTGGATTGCTCATTCATAAACCCAGGCTCTGGAGGCATGGGTTGAAATCCCACCCTAGCAGCAGATGGAGTTTAAATTCAAGTAATAATAAATCTGGAATTAAAAGCTCGTCTCATTAATGGTGACCATGAAACCATTGTCGATTGTTGTAAAAACCCATCTGGTTCACTCATGTCCTTCAGAGAAGGATTTTTTTTTTTTAATAAACATTTTATTGAGGTATTTTTGGTATTACAACAACAACAAAATAAACAATGTACATGAATCTATAAACATAGTGCAAAAGCCATCTCCCTCCATTACAGGTCCCATCTTTATTAACCCTCTACTCTAAGCTAAACTAACCCCCCCACCCCCTTCTGCTGCCGATTAGTTTTTTCCAAAGAAGTCGACGAAAGGCTGCCACCTCCGGGCTAACCCTAACATTGACCCTCTCAAGGCGAACTTGATTCTCTCTAAACAGAGAAAGCTAGCCATGTCCGATAGCCAGGTCTCCGACTTCGGGGGCTTTGAGTCCCTCCAAGCTAATAGTATCTGTCTCCAGGCTACCAGGGAAGCAAAGGCCAGACCTGGATTCCCGGGTCTTCCGACACCCCGAAAATCACCACCTCTGGACTCGGTGCCACCCTTGTTTTTAACACCGTGGACATGACATCTGCAAACCCCTTCCAAAATCCCCTAAGCTTTGGGCATGTCCAGAACATGTGGACATGGGTCGCTGGTCCTCCCACACACTTTGCACACCTGTCTTCCACCCCAAATAATCTGGTCATCCGGGCCACTGTCATGTGAGCCCGATGAACGACATTAAATTGTATCAGGCTGAGCCTGGTACATGTTGCGGACGCGTTGACTCTACTCAACGCGCCTGCCCATAGACCATCCTCTATCTCTCCTCCCAACTCCTCCTCCCACTTGCGCTTCAGCTCCTCGGTCTGCGTCTCGTCTGACCCCATAAGTTCCTTGTAAATGTCAGAAATGCTCCCCTCTCCAACCTACCCTCTGGAAACTACCCGATCCTGAATCCCCCTTGGTGGTGGGAGCGGGAAGGTTGACACCTGTCTACGTAGGAAATCCCGCACCTGCAAATACCTAAATTTGTTTCCCCTCGCCAACCCAAACTTTTCCCCCGAGGCTCTCAGAGCAATTGCCAGCGGCTCTATAGCTAGCGCGAACAACAGTGAGGAGAGGGGGCATCCCTGTCTCGTCCCCCGGTGCAGTCTAAAGTAGTCCGATGTTGTCCTATTTGTCCGTACGCTTGCCACAGGAGCCTGATACAGCAACCTGACCCAGTCAATAAAGCCCCGCCCAAATCCGAACCGTCCCAGTATCTCCCACAGATCATCTCATTCTACCCGATTAAAAGCCTTTTCTGCATCCATTGCGATCACTACTTCCACCTCCCTACCTTCCGGGTGCATCATGATCACGTTTAACAGCCTTCTTACATTGGCCACCAACTGCCTACCTTTAACAAACCCCGTCTGGTCCTCCCCAATAATGTCCGGAACACAATCCTCAATCCCGGAGGGCAAAATTTTGGCCAGCAATTTGGCATCCACATTCAACAAGGATATCGGCCTGTAGGACCCACACAGCTCCGGGTTCTTGTCCCGCTTCAGAATCAGTGAAATCGTAGCCTGTGACATCGTCGGGGGCAGCACCCCTCTCTCCCTTGCCTCATTGAACATCCTCATCAACAACGGTCCCAATATCCCAGAGAACTTTTTATAGAACTCCACTGGGTACCCGTCTGGCCCCGGGGCTTTACCCGACTGCATGGCCTTCAGACCCTCCACTATCTCTTCCAACCCGATCGGGGCCCACACCCCTTCTACCAGCTCCCCGTCCACCTTTGGGAAATTCAGTCCCCCTAAGACGTGCCTCATCCCCGCCGGTCCAGGTGGGGGTTCCGACCCCATACAGCCTACTGTAAAAATCCCTAAACGCCTTATTCACCCCTGTTGAATCTCCAACCAGGTTCCCATCTCCATCATTTACTTTCCTTATCTCCCTGGCTGCCTCCCTCTTTCTAAGCTGCTGTGCAAGCATTCTGCTGGCCTTCTCTCCATGCTCATAAGATCGCCCCCCTCGCCTTTCTCAGCTGCTCAACCGCCCTCCCTGTGGTTAACAAGCCGAACTCCACCTGTAGCCTCTGCCGTTCCTTTAAAAGCCCTGCCTCTGGGGTATCTGCATACCCTCTATCGATCTGTAGTATCTCCTTTACCAGTCGATCCGTCTCTGCCCTGTCCACCTACTCCCTATGGGCCCGGATTGAGATCAGCTCCCCTCTGACCACCACCTTCAGTGCTTCCCAGACCATCACTGCTGAAATTTCCCCCGTGTCGTTGACCTGCAGGTAGTTCTGAATACATTTCCTCAGCCGCTCGCACACCCCTTCGTCAGCCAAAAGTCCCACATCTAACCTCCAGTGCCGGCACTGGTTACCGTCTTTACTAACCTGCAGGTCAACCCAGTGCGGAGCATGGTCTGAGATTGTGATCGCCGAGAACCCCATGTCCACCACCCCCGTCAGTAAAGCCCTGCTCAGAATAAAGAAATCAATCCAGGAGTACACTTTATGCACGTGTGAGTAAAAGGAGAACTCCTTCACCCTCGGCTGCCCAAATCGCCATGGATCTCCCCCCCCCCCCCCCCACCCCCCCTCCCATCTGCTCCATGAACCATTTTAGTTCCCTTGTCATTGCTGGCACCCTGCCCGTTTTTGAGTTTGACCGGTCCAAGCCAGGGTCAATAACTGTGTTGAAGTCCCCCTCCCATGACCAACCTGTGTGAGTCCAGGTCTGGTATCTTCCCCAGCATCTTCTTTGTGAATTCCACATCAGCCTAATTTGGCGCATACACATTTACTAATACCACCTGCACCCCCTCCAGTTTCCCACTGACCATAATGTACCGACCTCCCACATCCGAAACTATTCTACCCGCCTCAAAGACCACCCTTTTATTGATCAGGATTGCGACAACTCTAGTCTTTGAATCTAGTCCCGGGTGAAAGACCTGACTGACCCAGCCTTTCCTCAATCTAATCTGGTCAGCTACTCTAAGGTGCGTCTTCTGCAACATTACCACGTCTGCCTTCAGTCCCCTCAGATGCGCGAACACGCATGCCCTCTTGACCGGCCCATTTAGCCCTCGTACATTCCATGTGATCAGCATAGTTGGGGGGCTCACTGCCCCCCACTTTGCCGATCAGCCATCCCCTTTCTTGGGCCAGCCTCCAGCCCGTGCTCCGCACCTCCACTGGCCCGCCCCTAGGCAGCCTCCGCCCCCAACCTCCTCTCTATCCCTTAGCACAAGTCCCTCCCTCGTCAGCAGAACATTTTTCTCCCCTCCCCCCTAGTAGCAACACAATATAACTCAACCCCTTTGATAAACCTAACATATGCAAACCCCCCACTACGCTTCCATGAGCTAGCCCGGCCAGCTAGCTTGGTGGCCCCCAGCCCTGGCACCGAGAAGTCTTCCACCTATTGTTCCCTCCCCACCGCTCGTACATACATATTCCAATGACAAACAATCCCAGCACAATTGCCCGACAGAAAAAAACAGGAAGAGAAAAAAAAAACCTGCTAAAATGATCAAGTAAGAGATCCAAAATCTAAACAAGCACACCTCCATCCCCCATCAGTACAAATTTAAACCTTAACTCACTCAGCTTGCCACTGGTCCCAAATCAATATAGAAGGCATTACAGACAGTTTCCACAAAACAAAAAATGAGAAACTTTTTTTTAAAAACATGAACATTGCAGCAAAGTTCAAAAGTTCTCAGTCCACCACCAGTCCTTTCCTTTTCACGAAGTCCAGCGCGTCCTCAGGCGACTCAAACTAAAAGCGCTGTTCCTCGTACATGACCCAGAGACGGGCCGGATACAACAGTCCGAACTGCACCTTTTTCTTAAATAGGGTCGACCTGATTTGGTTAAAGCCTGCTCTTCTCCTGGCCACCTCCACACTCAGGTCTTGGTAGACCCGCAGGATACTATTGTCCCACTTACAGCTCCGTGTCTGCTTGGCCCACTGTAGAATGCGCTCCTTATCCAAGTACCTGTGGAATCCCACCACCATTGCCCTCGGGGAGTCTCCCATTCGCGGCTTCCTCGCGAGTGCTCTTTGAGCTCTGTCTACCTCCAAGGGTCAGGGGAATGCCCCATCCCCCGTCAGCTTCACAAACATATCTGCGATGTATGCCCCAGCGTCCACTCCTTCGGACCCCTCCAGGAACCCAACGATTCTCAAGTTCTGCCGGCGGGACCTCTTCTCTAGGTCCGCCACCTTCTCCAGGAGCTTCTTCTGCTGCTCTCATTCCCGGCAAATATATTCCCTGCCTGAAGTGATTCTCAGAAGCTGCACCACTGCACAATCTGAGATCAATGAATTGAACACAGACTGGGTATTAAAGGAGGGTAACTCCCCTGGTGAGTCTGCTTGAGTAGCTAGTGCACAGCTGCTTCCACTCATTGCACAGTATATATGCAGTGGAGATGTTGGTGGGGGAGGAAGGTATCTTGATGCTCATTAGAAGGGTGCATCTGTAATTGCTGCATCTGTGTCGCTGGATTCCTCTGAGTTTTGTGGAATACCACCTCAAACATAGCAACTGTGATCTAGCCAATGCCCACTGCGCTCACTGAGGACCAGCCAGTGCCCACTGCTCTCACTGAGGACCAGCCAGTGCCCACTGCTCTCACTGAGGACCAGCCAGTGCCCACTGCTCCCACTGAGGCCCAGCCAGTGCCCACTGCTCCCAATGAGGCCCAGCCAGTGCCCACAGCTCCCACTGAGGACCAGCCAGTGCCCACTACTCCCACTGAGGACCAGCCAGTGCCCACTACTCCCACTGAGGACCAGCCAGTGCCCACTACTCCCACTGAGGACCAGCCAGTGCCCACTACTCCCACTAAGGCAGCCTGTGCCCACTGCTCCCACTGAGGACCTGCCAGTGCCCACTGCTCCCACTGAGGACCAGCCAGTGCCCACTGCTCCCACTGAGGCCCAGCCAGTGCCCACTGCTCTCACTGAGGCCCAGTCAGTGCCCACTGCTCCCACTGAGGACCAGCCAGTGCCCACTGCTCCCACTGAGGACCAGCCAGTGCCCACTGCTCTCACTGAGGCCCAGTCAGTGCCCACTGCTCCCACTGAGGACCAGCCAGTGCCCACTGCTCCCACTGAGGCCCAGGCAGTGCCCACTGCTCCCACTGAGGACCAGTCAGTGCCCACTGCTCCCACTGAGGACCAGCCAGTGCCCATTGCTCTCACTGAGGCCCAGTCAGTGCCCACTGCTCCCACTGAGGACCAGCCAGTGCCCACTGCTCCCACTGAGGACCAGCCAGTGCCCACTGCTCCCACTGAGGCCCAGGCAGTGCCCACTGCTCCCACTGAGGACCAGTCAGTGCCCACTGCTCCCACTGAGGACCAGCCAGTGCCCACTGCTCTCACTGAGGCCCAGTCAGTGCCCACTGCTCCCATTGAGGACCAGCCAGTGCCCACTGCTCCCACTGAGGACCAGCCAGTGCCCACTGCTCCCACTGAGGACCAGCCAGTGCCCACTGTTCCCACTGAGGCCCAGCCAGTGCCCACTGCTCTCACTGAGGACCAGCCAGTGCCCACTGTTCCCACGAAGAACCAGCCAGTGCCCACTGCTCCCACTGAGGACCAGCCAGTGCCCACTGCTCCTACTGAGGACCAGCAAGTGCCCACTGTTCCCACTGAGGCCCAGCCAGTGCCCACTGCTCCCACTGAGGCCCAGCCAGTGCCCACTGCTCTCACTGAGGACCAGCCAGTGCCCACTGCTCCCACTGAGGACCAGCCAGTGCCCACTGCTCCCACTGAGGCCCAGCCAGTGCCCACTGCTCCCACTGAGGACCAGCCAGTGCCCACTGCTCCTACTGAGGACCAGCCAGTGCCCACTGCTCCCACTGAGCACCAGCCAGTGCCCACTGCTCCCACTGAGGCCCAGCCAGTGCCCAGTGCTCGCACTGCTGCCCAGCCAATGCCTACTGCCCTTCCAGACACCAGCCAGAGCCTACTGCTCCCACCGTGTGGAAGCTTTCCCAGCCAAATTATATTCTCCATACTATAAGAATCTTGATTCAGATGATATTTTGTTAAAATCACTGAAAAATACCTGGTGCCTCTGTCGGAGCAAATATAAAGTTTCTGGATTCTGACCCATGCCTTTCAAAATGACAAATGTGAAGGTCAAATTAAAGCCAGGGTCTTAAGGCTGGTCGGACTTGGTCGGACCAATCTTTTAAGATCCAGGCTTCAATCAAAGGCCTCGGCTTGAATGTGGGCTCAGGTCACCAGGTTGGTCTTTCAGACGTGCCCCTGGGCCCTGTGGACTGTAGGGTTGGATAAATACAGCAGAAAGGTCAGAGTGAAGACTATTAACCAATTTGCACAGCAGGATTGACCAGGCCTCAATAGGCCGGATCCACAAGTAGCTGCCACTGAGACACTTGAGTTTCAGACACGCCAACAGTCAAGAGAGCTCAGCCTCGAATCAAGGAACACTCTAGAGACACAATGTGAAGGGGGGCATAAGACATCTTGCGTTTATTGAACTGTTCCAGGAGCAAAACCGTTCAGCCAGCCTTGTCGTCAAGTCAGGTGACCCATCAAAACGTAGCCACTGTGTCCCCGGTCACTGGGACTGGACTTTCTGTCTCCCTCTGTTCGCTAAGTGGAGGCTGTGTCCAGTATCCTATCAAAATAAATCATTGAAATGCCTTCAATTTCTAGTGGCTGCTGCACCTTGCTATTTTTGTACCTATTGTTTTAGATAATCCTGTTAGTCTGTGACCCAGTGAGTAACAGTCTCACTTCACAGTCAGGTCACAGATTGAAGCCTCACCCTGCACTGCTGCACCGTTGGGGGTACCATCTTTCGGCCGAGACTTGGTCTGCCCTCTTAGCCAGATGCAACACAACCTGGAGGGCTATCAGAGGAAGAATAGGAGAGTTCTCCCAGGTCCCCCAAAAATATTTACCCCCAACAACATCACTGACAGATTATCCAGCCATTATCACAGTGTTGTTTGCGGAACAATTTTCTAATAAGACACAGGTAGTGAAATGAGAAACCCGTGTCACATAGGAGGCAGTTATGTACGCGGGGACAGACAACGGGGTGTGACCAATAATGATAAAGAATATTAGCAAAAGTGGTATCTTCTGGTCCTGTCGTTGGCAAGAGGGTTTTCCATTGAATGCACCCCTCACCGGCGGGAAACCGGCAAGAGGACGCCGTCGGTGGGACAGGAAGACACCACGTTGGCGTGAACAGCCGGGAAATCTGGCTCGGTCTTGAGTATTTTATATGGAATCCCTGCATTGCAGAAGGAGGCCATTCGGCCCATCAAGTCTGCACTGACCGTCTAAAAGTTAACATTACCTGGGACCACTCCCCCACCTTATCCCCATAACCCCACCTAACCTGTACATCTTTGGTAGTGGTAGGAAATCGGAGAGGGGTAATAATAATAATCACTTATTGTCACAAGTAGGCTTCAATGAAGTTACTGTGAAAAGCCCCTAGTCGTCACATTCCGGTGCCTGTTCAGGGAGGCTGGTACGCGAATTGAACCCGCGCTGCTCGCCTTGCTCTGCATTACAAGTCAGCTGCTGAGCCCACTGTGCTAAACCAGCCCCTGAAAAGACCTGGGGGGCGATTCTCCGATCCCCGTGCCGGGCCGGACAATCGCCGCAACTGCACCACGCGCCCCGATGCTGGCGCGCGACTCACCGAGGTGCGGAGAATTGGCACCATTTGTGCCGGCACATTTGATGTGGCGCTGGCCACGGGCCGCTGGAATCGGTGGGGCCGCCGATTCTTCGGCCCGGATGGGCCGAGTGAATACGACAGAGTCCCGCCGCCGCCGTTCACCACTGGTCGCTGCCGGTGGGAACTCTGCGCGGAGGGTCGGGGGGCAGCCTGTGGGGGGGGGGGGGGATTCATTCCTGGGGGGGCCTCTGATGGGGTCTGGCCCGCGATTGGGGCCCACAGATCGGTGGGCCGGCCTCTCCACCCTCCCCCCCCGGGCCTACTATCCTGCGCGGCCAGCCCCTGAACACCGACGCCATGTTGAGTGGGGGCCAGTGCCCTGAAGAAGGCCCCGCGCCTGCGCGGGTTGGTGCGACGCCCATTTGGCGGCGGGAAGGGAGGCTGGAGCGGCGTGAACCACTCCAGTGCCGTTCTGGCCCCCTGTGGGGGACAGAATCGGTCATCCCCGTGCCCGTTTCGAGCCGTCGTGTCTTCTCCATTTTTGAGAATCACCCCCATGTTCCTCCAAATAAGAAGTTACTTTTGTAAAAAGCGCAAATAGAGTTTACAATACTCGACTCTACCTGTCTTCTTACAACAGTGAGAGGATCACTGATAAGAAAGACACTCACTTAAAAACCACACACCAGTATATTTTATTGCAAAGTTGCCAAGTGAGACAACACAATGTAAGACTTGATGAATTTATACTGATAATCCGAGGCAACACGCAACTGATGAAAAAAATTCACCACTGTGTTCTGGAAGTGTGGCTTCCCTAGAATCAAAAAGTACCAGACCTTATGTAGAATTTGATAATCATATGAACTTTCTTAGCATCAAGGAAGGCCAGACCTACCTAGAAATTAACTGCGATAAAAGCCATGTTTGGAATATGATTGTAATTACAATTAAGTGACCATGCCTCTACGTAAGACATTAGGTAGCAACCATGTCTTGTTTTTAATATTCTCTTATGGGATGTGGCCATCGGTGGCAAGGCCGTGTAGTATTTTGTAAGACTGACAACCGTCAAGTAGATCAACGAATAAACAGTTTATTAAGGTAAGTAACTGTTACAGAGAGTGAAATAAAGTGTACTCGACTCCACACTCCAAACTCTAGCTAACTGGGAAACCCGCGCTCAGCCCCCAGGGTTCACACGCTCCGGCTTGATTGGCAAAACGGGTCACATGATCCTCCAAGAACTTGCCCCCCCCCCCACACCTTTAGGGCACGCTACCACATCCCTCCCCCTTTAAGTTCCTGACCAATGTGGTGATGTGCATCAATGTAAATGCATGTAGGCTAGCTAGACACTAGAGGGAGCACCAGAAACATCACACACACACACTCAACCAATAGATCAGTTAGATAGGACGCGACCAATGGACATTCACGATGCACACGGAGGTGACACGGCCACAGGGGGGCATTACACCAACCCATATATAAAGGACACCACACACATGATCTGCCTCTTTCCAGTGGAGACAGTCAGTGAGTAGAGACACAGGGTTGATTCAATATTACACCCACCACGTGGATTGCAGCAACTGGTTAGTCAATCTGGGTAGCTATAGTAGGATTAGCAGTAGTGTCGAACCCGAGTAATAGAACTGTAAATAGTTTAATAAACGTGTTGAAGTTATCTCCCATTTGAACCTTCCTTTGTCAAGTGCACCACAAGGAAGCCGCTTATGTTACACCTACGCTTATGTTACATAACAAATCATGGTACCAGGACTGAACTGTTTCAATCCACATAGCCATACCTCAGCGTACAGTGACAACCAGCAACGATACCCAGGCAAGATGTTTGAGATCCAGGTTCTGCAGCAGCTCCAGTGCCACGGCGATCTCCGCGAAAACTGGCGGGCATTCCGGCAAAAGTTTGAAATCTTCCTGGTGGCAGTCGAACTAGAAGACCTGGCACGATGCTGAATCACCATCGCCGGTGCCAGAGCAGAAGAAATCTTTAAAAAATTCGAGTTCTCCAAAGGGCAAAACAGGAGCGACTTCCAGGCAGTCCTGGACAAATTTGGCAAATACTGTGAGGAAAACACACTCCAACCAGCAAGAAAAGGTAAGACAAGCGCCAGTACTCACCACGATGCTGAGATCCCGGAGCAGAGAACAGTTTTGATTGGCGGGCATCTTTCTAAAGGGACTGCACTTGAACAGTTGTGCGAGAAGGGCACAGAACGGGAAGGTCCGTTTGCGCATGCGCGAGACGCCACGCATGCACAATCACAAAAACAGCCATCGGTAAAGGAAAAGCGATCTGCGCATACGCAATCGCTTCCATAGCGCTACGTCACATGCGTCATGACGTCAAAGGCCCTGGACCACGCCCATTTAAAGGAGAATCGTCCCAAATCAAAGAAAAAATCTTTCAAAGCCGTAAAACAACCTTTCTTCACCTGGAATGACAGTGCAATGCCTCAAATTGAACCAGGGAATGAAATTAATCTCCGAAGAACCCTGCAACAAGCAGTTACCTATGTCCAAACCGATGATTCCAGCCTTGAATACTTCGATACCGATCTTTACATTTTCTCTGGACCTCGCGAGCCCAATGCCAGCTCCGACGCAAACAGTGAAAATATGGTCCTAGAAGACTACGACTCGGACGAACCTTTCACCTTGGGAGGCTACCCCAGTACCAAATCCGAACCGCAACTCGACGTGTTGCACATTGGCGACCCCCGTATTGAATCCGACGCAGACGCAGATTCGTTCTTCGGATTTGAGGATCTTCAGCCCAGCAGATATGACATCCCAACTCGTGAGTGCAGGATGATGTTGCAGCCTGAAACCAAGAGACAGAGAGGGGTACAAGCCCACAGAGAGTGGCCTGCTGCCACACAGAGCACGGTCCACGCACCGCTCAGGGTTCCCGACTCTACGAAAGAAGACACGCAAGACTCCACACCGCAGTCCTTGCATGAACAAGAAGTGACTCCAGTGTCAAAGGCCTCCACAGCGAGCTCGTGGACAGACTCCACAATTGCGGAAACGCAAGACTCCAGAGCGCAGTCCTTGCATGAACAAGAAGTGACTCCAGTGGCACAAGCCTCCACAGCGAGCTCGTGGACAGACTCCACGATAGAAGAAACGCAAGTCTCCAGAGGGCAGTCCTTGCACACACAAGACGTGACTGGGGCTGGTTTAGCACAGGGCTAAAGAGCTGGCTTTTAAAGCAGACCAAGGCAGGCCAGCAGCACGGTTCAATTCCCGTACCATCCCCCCTGAACAGGCGCCGGAATGTGGCGACTAGGGGCTTTTCACAGTAACTTCATTTAAAGCCTACTTGTGACAATAAGCGATTTTCATTTCATTTCATTTCCAGTGTCACAAGCCTCCGCAGCGAGCTCGTGGACAGCCTCCACGATAGAAACAATGCAAGACTCCGATGCGCAGTCCTTGCAGGTACAAGACCATGAGGGTCTAGTAACCTCCTCTGACCAACTAGCAGCAGACGATGCAAGTCTGCCATGCTCAAGTAAACAGCAAGAAGACTATGACACTCTACCACGCTCCAGTGCACAGCAGGACAGCCATGACGGTCTATCATGCTACAGTGAAGAACAAAGCGACGATGACAGTCCAAGCCCAAATGAAGGGCAACAGCAAGACAATGACAGTCCACCCACATTGTTTGCACCACCAGATGAAGACTCTGACAATTTACCCAACCCAAGTGAACAACAAGCAGCTACTGAGGCTCTACCCACGGTATGTGAGACGAGTGACGACAGCATCCCACTTCCCATGCAAGATGTGCAAAGTGACAGACCTCAGCTAGTGTGTACAGTGGCACTCGACGATCACTGTGAGACAACTGGTGACTCCGGTGACACCATGATACTTCCACCCTCATTCACTCGAACCTCTCCACAAGTCTATGCATTCCTGCATGTTCCAACTCCAGACGTGCAGCTTCAAGAAATCTCAGCTGACTCCAGTGAACCTGCTAAGACTCCGGACGGGGAGCATCAACAAACCAACACTGACTCAGTTAAAACAGACCAGACTCCAGATGGGGAGCAACCAAACGCCGACTCTGATTCACGTAAGCCGGACTTTACTCCAGACAGGGAGTGCCGCAACCTCAGTGATGGCACGCTCAGGGTGACAGAAGATGCCACAACGACAGGAGATGGATCACTTAACAATTACACTGGGTCAGTAATAACAAGCAGCGGCTACAGTCCAAGAGGAATACACCAATATTCACCACAGCTAATCCACACATTTTTTCCACACCAGCAGTGCAGCCAATGACAGCTCATGCTGGACAAACCCAGTGTTCAGGCATGCAGCAGCCAGCAGTCTATGCAGCATATTCTCAAACAGGCCAGCACTACGGATTGCCCACTCATGGAATCAAGACTGAAGGTCTACCGCAAGCGCAATCTGCACTACACACTGGATGCCTTAGTTACAGCCCAGGATTTGCTACACCCCAGCCTGGCCAGACGGCATATTCCTATCAGATGCAAGGTTCTAGGTTCACACCATCACCAGGTATTCATGCGAGCAGCAATTCTGTTTCCAATTCGACAAGTTTCAACGGTTCTCAGCAGGATCACCCTTCCTGCACAGCACGTGGCCAGAACCAGTATGTACAGTCTTAAGCAACTTCAACATATGGCACATCCATGACCTCGAATGATACTGTTGATGATGCCTCTTCAACGTCAACACCTTATCAGCTACAAGATGTCATCCGACAGCACCATCACAAACATTGTAAAAAGAAAGGGACTCCAAATCAGACAGCGAAGTGATTTGACCACTTCTTGGTTCCTGTGGCACAGGCGTTAATAACCAAGAGAGACATTTGACCATGCTAATTGATGGTTTTTGAACTCACACAAATGATTTGGACTTACTGTTTAATCACTGTTCCCATGACTTGTATATACCTTACCTTATCTACCTGTTCTTTGTTCAATTTTCTCAAAGTGTGCAGAAAATATGTAACATATAAAAAAAGGGGAATGTGGTGATGTGCATCAATGTAAATGCATGTAGGCTAGCTAGACACTAGAGGGAGCACCAGAAACATCTCACACACACACACTCAACCAATAGATCAGTTAGATAGGACGTGACCAATAGACATACACGATGCACACGGTGGTGACACGACCACAGGGGGGGGGGCAGAATACCAACCCATATATAAAGGACACCACACATATGATCTGCCTCTTTCCAGTGGAGACAGTCAGTGAGTAGAGACACAGGGTTGATTCAATATTACACCCACCACGTGGATTGCAGCAACTGGTTAGTCAGTCTGGGTAGCTATAGTAGGATTAGCAGTAGTGTCGAACCCGAGTAATAGAAGTGTAAATAGTTTAATAAACGTGTTGAAGTTATCTCCACGTCTGAACCTTCCTTTGTCAAGTGCACCACAAGGAAGCCGCTTATGTTACACCTACAACATAACAAATCAACCAACACGTTACATCAACAATGGAATTATTTACAACATCATACAACAAATGGATCTAATAAGGTAAGCCGGCCTGGGGACTTCCTGATCCTTTGGGGGCGTAATTCAGCAGCAAATTTCAGCAGGAGAGATACATTCGGTTTGAGCCTCGGCGGGTTGGCTTGCAAAGGTGCATCTGTGCAGATAGTTTCACAGGTTTCCCCCTTGAACATTCTTAGCTCTTCCTTGGGATGGCTTGTGGCAGCATTACTTTCATCCGTAGCAATATCACTGACAGGCGTCCTAGGGGCGGGTCGTCCTACTGGTTCGGTGTGCGATTCTCTCCTTCTCAAATGATCCAGGCGTTTCTTTCCCCTCTTACTTTGGACATCTATTTCATGCCACACTGGACCTGTTCTGGCCGCAACTGTTCCAGGGATCCAATTCAGACCAGCACCAAAATTCTTCACATTAACCAAGTCGTCCATTTCAAATACTCTCTCGGGGCAGCACGGTGGCGCAGTGGTTAGTGCTGCTGCCTCACGTTGCCGAGGTCCCAGGTTCGATCCCGGCTCTGGGTCACTGTCTGTGTGGAGTTTGCGCATTCTTCCCGTGTTTGCGTGGGTTTCATCCCCACAACCCAAAGACGTGCAGGGTAGGTGGATTGCCAACGCTAAATTGCACCTTCATTGGAAAAAATGAATTGGGTACTCTAAATGTATAAAAAAACTAGTCTCTCAGTTCAAGTGGTGATGTCTCTCCTGTACGTTCTGCTTTGTCTGCACCCTTCCCGCCGAATTCGGAAGTACCAGATCCAACCGTGTGCCCATTGAATCTGGGTGGTAAGGAGCAGAATTAAGCCATTTGGTCCATCAAGTCATTGGCTGATCTAATCCTTGCCTTAACTCCTGCGTCCTGCCCATGCTCCATAACCCTTCAACCCATTACCAATTCCATTACCAATTAAAATTTATCTAACTCCTTCCTTAAATTTACTCATTGACCCAGCGCCCACTGCTCTCTGGAGTAACAATTCCATAGATTCGCAACCCCTTCGGGCGAGGTCATTTCTCAATACCATTTTAAATTTGCTACCTCTTATCCTAAGACTACGACCTCTCGTTCTCGAATGCCCCAGTAAAGGAAGTATCCACTCCACATCTACTTTCTCTTCATTCGTGAGATGTAGAGATCAGACAAAATTATGAGAGGTATGGACAGGGTGGATAGCAACAAGCTTTTTCCAAGAGTGGGGGTCAATTACAAGGGTCACGATTTCAAGGTGAGAGGGGGAAAGTTTAAGGGAGATGTGCATGGAAAGTTTTTTACACAGAGGGTGGTGGGTGCCTGGAACGCTTTGCCAGCGGAGGTGGTAGAGGCGGGCACAATAGCATCTTTTAAGATGCATCTCGACAGATATATGAACGGGCGGGGAACAGAGGGAAGTAGATCCTTGGAAAATAGAAGACAGGTTTAGATAAAGGATCTGGATCGGCGCAGGCTGGGAGGGCCAAAGGGCCTGTTCCTGTGCTGTAATTTTCTTTGTTCTTTGTTCTCTACAGAGCTGACCCATCGCCTTCCCCGTCATCAATCAATCAAACTGCCCCTGCAAGTCCTTCCTTTCTGCCATCAGCTCCCTAGTCGAGGCTGCCAAGTGTCCACGTTCAACCCCACCAATACCCCCCAGCAACCTCCTCCTCTCCTCCCTGTCAGCTTTATCTTTATGGGTCTGAAACGCAATCACCTCCCCCCCCCCCCGCCCTCCCGCAGACCACCACCTTCAGTGCCTCCCAGAATGTGGCTGCAGAGACCTCCCCATTTTGATTGAACTCTACATAATCCTTTATAGCCAATTGCACCTTATCACAACATTTCTTATCTGCCAATAACCCCGAATCAAATCTCCACCCCAGTCTCTGAGCCCGCCCCAGCTCCACTCCAACATCATGCGGCGCAAGTCCGAGATTACTGTACCTGCAAACACTGCCCCCACCACCCGTCAGCTCCTCCTTCCCCACCACAAATAAATCAGTACCCCGAGTATACCCAATGGATATGAGAGAAATAGGAGCATTCCCTCTCAATCGGGTTCCTAAACCTCCATAGATCCACCCATCTGCTCCATAAACACTCCTTACTCCCTCGCCATCCCTGTCCTCACCACAGATTTGGGCTTCGCCGGTCCACCCTCGGGCGTAGCACACAATTAAAATTGCCCCCCCATTTTTAGCTTGTGGGAATCTTGATCCGAGATGCTCATTACTAACTTTTTCTTGAAGTCCCCATCAACCCAGGTACATACACATTGAACAGCATCACTGGCATTCCCGCCAACCTCCCACTCACTATCACATATCTAACCCATCGGGTCCTGCACCTCTCTCGTCATTGCAAACGTAACCTTTTTACTGAATAATATTCTTACACCCTCGCCTTGGAATCAAGCCCTGAGTGAAAAGTTAGCGCTACCTAACTCTTCCTCAATCGCATCTGATCTTTTACAGTCAAATGCCATTCCTGCAGAAAAATCATATTTGCCTTTAAATTCTTTAGGTGCGTAAACAGCTTTGACCTTGTGATGGGCCCATTAAACCCCTGGACATTGCAAGTTACAATCCGAACCAGGGGCTTTCGACTTCCTCCTCTATTAAGATTTGCCATCATCTCCATCTACTCAACCCATCTAATTGTCCATTCCACAACTAACTTGAGTCCACACAAAATGGCTGCCTCCTCCATCTTCCCCTAAATCCAACTGACTAAACAACTGTGTCACCAGCCCACCCCCTCCTCCACGGCTCCCTTTCTGCCCCCCTCCCTTCTCCCTCTCCCCCCACTCCTCCCTCTCTCTCTTCCCCCTCCTGACCACCCCTCCCCCCTGCTTTTCATCTCTGGCTACTCATCGCAGGCGGCTCCCCTACCCCCCCCCCCCCATTCTGCTTCCATTTACTAGCATATCACGCTAGCATAGAGAGTTCTACCTGGAGGCCGAAACAAAGAACCTCACCTCCACCACCCATCTCACCCACTCTCATTCCTTCTACTCCAGCGACTCCCCTTGTCGATCCATCACGCTACTCGCCGCCTTACAGACAAAGAGACCCACCTGTGGGAAACCACCGTTGCACCTATATTAGGTGATGTATGGTAGGACCTGTACTACAGGTATGACGGTAGTCCCTGCCTGCTGGCTCCGCCCAGTAGGCGGAGTGTAAATATGTGCGTCCTCCGCGCAGCAGCCATTTCGCCAGCTGCTGTGGGAGGCCACACATCTTAGAGCAATAAAGCCTCAGTTGTATTCAACTCTCTTCTTTGTGCAATTGATCGTGCATCAATTTATTGCTCTAAGATTTTTGAAGATGGACCTCTGTATCAAGCTGGATCGCCTGCAGCTGGATCCGCAATCAAGCGACGCCAAAAAGAACTTTCAGCACTGGCTAGCTTGCTTCGAGGAGTATATCAACTCAGCGCCAAGCCCTGTTCTGGAGGCTCAGAAAATACAGATACTGTATTCGAGGTTGAGCTCCAACGTCTTTTCGCTGACCCAGGACGCGCCAAACTACGCCAAAGCCATGACACTTCTCAAAGAATTATTACGCCCAGAAGACGAACACGCTCTTCGCCAGAAACGTACTTGCCACTCGCTCTCAACTCCCTGGTGAGTCCATAGAAGACTTCTGGCGGGCCCTAATCCCACTAGTCCGGGACTGTGACTGTCAGGCCGTTACGGCCACGGAACATTCAAACCTCCTTATGCGGGACACTTTTGTTACGGGGATTAGGTCGGACCTCAAACGCCAGCGACTTCTAGAGGGGGCCACGCTCGATCTCAGAGAGACAAAGAAGCTATCACTCTCTATGACGGTCGCCTCGCGCAATATCCAGGCCTACACCCCCAGCCGCGCGGCCCACCTCTCCTACGCATCGTGGACCCCACAGACGGCTGCCCCAGTGGAGGCCTTACCCAGCCAATACGCCTGCACCACCCACAAGGCAGCGAACCCTGGGGGTCCCCGATGTTACTTTTGCGGCCAACAGAAACACCCCCGACAACGCTGCCCAGCCCGCACTGCCCTTTGTAAGGCTTGCGGTAAGAAGGGGCACTTCGCCGCGGTGTGCCAGGCCCGCGCAGATGCCGCTATCGCTCCCACCCACCTCGTTAAGGACAGTGGGCGCCGTCATCTTCACCTCCCCGGACCACCTGCGGCCAGTGGGCGCCGCCATCTTCTCCCCCCTCAGACCACGCATGGCAAGTGGACGCCGCCATCTTCTCCCCTTCAGAACAAGCGCGGCCAGTGGGCACCACCATCTTCCCCTCCGCGCAACATGTGCGACCCATGGGCACCACCATCTTTTTCAACCCCCGCCACATGCGGCCCATGGGCGCCACCATTTTGTCCTCCCCAAGATCTTCAGGCACCGCCATCTTGTCTCCCCCAGGGCACATGGGCACCACCAGCATTCCACGACCCGTGCCCCCCGGGCAACCCATCATCCGACACCAGCGACGACCAACCACGACTCGCCTCAGTGACCAACGACCAGTCTCGTCCGCACAACCTGGCTACCGCATCGACCTGCGTTAAAATCGACAGACACGTGACCTCTTGTCTGCTGGACTCCGGGAGCACCAAAAGCTTCATCCACCCGTATACGGTAAGGCGCTGCTCCCTTGCGGTACACCCCGCCAATCAAAGAATCTCCCTGGCCTCCGGATCCCATTCCGTGGCGATCCGGGGTACTGTACAGTCACACTCACGGTCCAGGGCGGTGAATTCTGCAGCTTCCGCCTCTACGTGCTCCCTAATCTCTGCGCTGCCCTACGACTTGGCCTGGACTTCCAGTGTAACCTCCAGAACCTAAACCTGAAATTCGGCGGGCCCCTACCACCCCTTACTGTGTGCGGCCTCGCGACCCTAAAGGTCGATCCACCTTCCCTCTTCGCAAATCTAACCCCGGATTGCAAACCCGTCACAACCAGGAGCAGACAGTACAGCACCCAAGACAGGACCTTCATCAGGTCCGAGGTCCAGCGGCTGCTTCGGGAAGGCATCATCGAGGCCAACAACAGCCCCTGGAGAGCCCAAGTGGTAGTAGTTAAAACTGGGGAGAAACACAGAATGGTCGTGGACTACAGCCAGAACATCAATCGGTACGCGCAGCTCGACGCGTACCCCCTCCCACGCATATCTGATTTGGTCAATCAGATTGCACAGTACCGGGTCTTCTCAACGGTAGACCTTAAATCCGCTTACCACCAGCTCCCCATCCGTAAAGCGGACCCTCCATACACTGCCTTCGAGGCAGACGGTCGCCTCTATCACTTCCTCAGGGTTCCCTTTGGCGTCACCCATGGGGTCTCGGTCTTCCAAAGGGAGATGGACCGAATGGTCGACTGGTACGGTTTGCGGGCCACCTTTCCGTACCTAGACAACGTCACCATCTGCGGCCATGATCAGCAGGACCACAATGCCAACCTTGCTAAATTTCTCCACACCGCCACTCTCCTAAACCTCAAAGGAGAAGTGCGTGTTCAGCATGAACCGCTTAGCCATCCTCGGCTATGTGGTCCAGAACGGGGTTCTGGGGCCCGATCCCGACCGCATGCGCCCCCTCATGGAGCTTCTCCTCCCCCACTGCCCAAGGCCCTCAAACGTTGCCTGGGGTTCTTTTCATACTACGCCCAGTGGGTCCCAAACTATGCGGACAAGCCCGCCCACTCATTCAGTCCACCCATTTTCCCCTGACGGCCGAGGCTCAACAGGCCTTTGCCCGTATCAGAGCCAATATCGCCAAGGCCGGGATGCACGCAGTAGACGAGACTCTGCGCTTTCAAGTGGAGAGCGACGCATCAGACGTCGCCCTAGCCACCACCCTCAATCAGGCAGGCAGACCCGTGGCATTCTTTTCCCGCACCCTTCATGCCTCAGAAATTCGGCACTCAGCCGTCGAAAAGGAGGCCCAGGCTATCGTTGAAGCTGTGCGGCATTGGAGGCAATACCTGGCCGGCAGGAGATTCACTTTCCTCACTGACCAACGGTCGGTAGCCTTCATGTTCAATAACACACAGCGGGGCAAGATCAAGAATGATAAGATCTTGAGGTGGAGGATCGAGCTCTCCGCCTATAATTACGAGATTAAGTATCGCCCCGGCACGCTCAACGAGTCCCCAGACGCCCTATCCCGAGGTACATGTGCCAGCGCACAAGTAGACCGACTCCGGGCCCTGCACAACAGCCTTTGTCACACGGTTGTACCATTTTATAAAGGCCTGCAATCTGCCCTACTCCGTTGAGGAAGTACGGACAGTCACCAGGGACTGCCAGGTCTGTGCGGAGTGCAAGCCGCACTTCTACCGGCCGGACCGCGCGCAGCTGGTGATGTCCCCCCTTTGAACGTCTCAGCGTGGACTTCAAAGGGCCCCTACCCTCCACCGACCGTAACAGGTATTTTCTCAGTGTGGTCGATGAGTACTCCAGATTCCCCTTCGTCATCCCATGCCCCGACATGACGTCTGCCACCATCATCAAAGCCCTCAACACAATCTTCGCTCTGTTCGGTTTCCCCGCCTACATCCACAGTGACAGCGGATCCTCATTCATGAGCGATGAGCTGCGTCAGTTCCTGCTCAGCAGGGGTATCGCCTCCAGCAGGACGACCAGCTATAACCCCCGGGGAAACGGACAGGTAGAGAGGGAGAACGGGGCGGTATGGAGGGCCGTCCAACTGGCCCTACGGTCCAGGAACCTCGCGGCCTCCCGCTGGCAGGAAGTCCTCCCTGATGCACTACACTCCATTCGATCGCTACTGTGCACCGCCGCTTACAACACACCCCATGAACGTCTTTTTGCCTTCCCCAGGAAGTCCACATCCGGGGTGTCGCTGCCGACTTGGCTCGCAGCTCCAGGACCCGTCCTTCTCCGTAGGCACGTCCGAATCCACAAGGCGGACCCGTTGGTGGAGAGGGTGCAGTTGCTCCATGCGAACCCCCAGCATGCGTACGTGGCGTACCCCGATGGCCGCCAGGATACGGTCTCCCTCAGGGACCTGGCACCAGCAGGTTCCCCACACACACACCCCTCCGGCCCGGTGCCACCCTCCCCTCCCCCGGCGCTCCCAGCAGCAACCCCCCCAGGACCATCCGTCCTCCCCCTGCCCATGCCCGAGGTGAAGAGGATTTTGGCACGCTCCCGGAGTCACCGAAGACCAGACTAGCATCGGCATCGCCGCCACCACTGCGTCGCTCCCAGCGGCACATCAAGTCCCCGGACCGGTTGAATCTCTAACTGGTCCACTGGACTTCAAAAGACATTTTTTTTCTCACAAAAATTGTTCATGTAAAATTCAATTGTTGTATATAATTCTCCACCACCCCCGCCGGACTCAATTTTAAGAGGGGGTGAAAGTGGTAAACCACTGTTGCACCTATATTAGGGGATGTATGGTAGGACCTGTACTACAGGTACGACGGTAGTCCCTGTCTGCTGGCTCTGCCCAGCAGGTGGAGTATAAATATGTGTGTCCTCCGTGCAGCAGCCATTTCGTCAGCTGCTGTGGGAGGCCACACATCTTAGAGCAATAAAGCCTCAGTTGTATTCAACTCTCGTCTTTGTGCAATTGATCGTGCATCAGCACCATCCCTCCCACCTTCCCAAAGCTTCCCCCTACCTTTTCCGAACCAGGTATCGCGGGCAGGAAAGCCCCACGTCAACCCCAACAGGACACGTGCATCAACAACACACTTATCGGCAAAAATCAATATATTAACAAAACCGTGACAACTTGCGAAATGACACAACACAACCCATCCCTAACCCTCCCAGCCCTTGGTCCTGGACAAAGTCATTTGCCTCTTCTGGCATCTGAAAATAATTCTCCTTCCCCTAAGTCATCACCCACAACGTGGCGGGGTACAGCACCCCAAGCTTAACTTTATTTTGAAAGAGCGCCTCCTTGGCCTTATTGAAACCTGCCCCCCTTTGGCCAGTTCGGTCCCAATGTCCTGGCATGTCCAGACCCGATTCTCCTCGTAGCGACAGTCCCGAGACACCTTGGCCTGCCTCACAATCTTCCCGTTATCCTGAAATTTGTGCATTCCCACAATCACAGCCCAGGGTGGCTCCCCTGTCCTCAGTTTCTGTCTCAAGGACCAGTGGGCCCGATTCACTTCAGAGGCCCACTTGAAGACCTTCTCATCTACCAGCTTCCCGAACATCCTCGACACGTAGCTGGTGGCACTGGTTCCTTCCACTCCCACCAGCAGCCCCAAGATACACAGGTTCTGCTGCCTTGACCCATTTTTCCTGGTCATCGACCCTCGTCCGCAGCACGTTGCACATCTCCCCATCGCCGCCATCTCCAGCAAGGCTATTCAGTCGCTCTGGTCTGATACCGCCTATCCACCTTCTTGATCGTCGCCCCCTGCGTCTCCAGCCACTTCTCCACTCGCTCCAGGGACCAGCGAAGAGGTACAACCACAACCTCAATCACCAACAACCAGTCCCCTTGCATCTCCTTGTGCTGATGCCTGAATTCTCCCTTGATGAAACTCATAAGCTGCTCCATCCGCAAGGGGAGAATCCACCACCCTTTTCTCTCCTCACGATTCATCACCAAAAATCACCCACCAAATGGGGAGAAAGTTCCACAACCCACAGCTCCATGAAGGAGTCACCTTGTGTGTGACTCATCACACCAACGGTCACCCACCGGAAGTCATGTATCGAGAAAGTTTAGAGCAAGAACTATTTTCTTGTTGAAAAATATACTCGTAGGCTGCTAATAATAGAACACAGCACTGGGCCGTAGCTGACTTTATGGGAGAAATGGCCTTATCCTCCCTAAATAAACCAAACAGGGGTTGTGGTCAGAAATTACTATGAAGTGCCAAAAACGTACTGATGGAACTTTCTCACACCAAAGATTATGGCTAGTTCAGCAACAGTCAGAGTCCTCAAAGCATAGGCAAGAGGCCTTTCTGCATCAACTTCCATCTGATGCTATAAAACCGCTCTGGCACATTGCAGGTGAGAATGATCTCTTCTGAGGGATCAAAATGAACTAAGAGACTGGATAACTGTAAAGCTAGTTTGACCTGTTCAAAGGCTTCTTTCTGATGCTCTCTCCTGTACCACCTCTGGTGCTTCTTGAGCAGTGTGTGTAGCGGTGCCAGTTTTGTAGAAAGATGAGGAATAAATCTTCTGTAATAACTGATAAAATAGCTTTCAATTCTGACATATTTTGGGGGGGTTTGTGCCTCCTTAATTACATTTATCTTCTCCTGCATCGGATGTAGGGCGCAGGCATCTTCTCTTAACCCCAAGTACGTCATGTAATGAGCCCGAAACATGCACTTTCCCCTTTTTAGCCTTACTCTGGCCTTAAATCTTTTTAAAGCTTCTTCAAGATTTGCTAGATGTTCCTTTTTGGATGCTCCGGTAATCATCAAGGTAGACAACCACCGTGGGTAGGTCTTGTAGTAAACTTTGCATCATGTGCTGGAAAATTGCACATTCCGATGAGGTAGCCGTGTATGCTAGTGCAAGCCTTTGTGGATATTTTACAGTAAAACATTCTCTAGATGCTTCCTCTAATTCTAATTGTAGGTACGCATGGCTCGTGTAAGGTTTAGTGTAGATTAAACCTTCTAATTTAGTGTATAAACCTCCAATTCTTGGTATTGGCTATTGGTCCAATTTTGCTGCCTGATTCAAGGTTAATTTATATTCCGTTAATTTATAATCCCCACAAATCATAATGGTTCTATTTGGCTTAACCACTGGCACGGTGGGAGTCGCTGTAGGAGCGTTTTCCAAGGCCTGAATATTGAGCCAGCCTTAACGTGGGGTTCATCCCTCATTGTTAGGCCATGGCTTAATAAACAGAGTGATGTGACCATCAATTCACTCGAGACGGGAGTAGAAGTAAACCGTGGCTTTAATCAACTTAGAGCAGTGCCTGCCTGCGACTGATCCAATAGTGAGAACCACCTACAGGTCGACTGCTCTTTATACCTCCCTTCAAGGGGAGGAGCCATGGACGGAGCCCATACCACCCCAACAAGTTCCCCTATGGATAATGCCATACAATGTCCCATAGGAGGAGCCCACAAGGGCAACAGCATAGCACAGATACAGATACAAGGGCAACAGCACAGCTACAAACACAATGGTGGATTATTGGCATAATACATTCACCACACAGAGTAGACACACAACAATCTTGGATAAGACGGCTATTTATTATCCCAAGCTTGGTTTCGTGTACACGAGAGATGGACCTGGGTAATGCCAAGATCAATCTGCTAACTCTGATAAAACACATCAATTATACAATTTCCAAAACTCAACAGCTCACCCCAGTTGGACTCGATCCAGTCCCTGAAGCTGTCATGTTCAAACCCATCCAATAAAATTGCGATCAACCCATGATTGAGCCTGATCCTGTCACCTGTTGTTGACCAAAGGTTTTATGTCCATTTTTTAAAAAATATTTTTATTCTCCATTTTCACATTTTCTTCAGAATTTACACCTCACCAACAAACAGTAAACGGTAACCAATACAATGTCAATCCCCTTACCAACAACAACGATCCCATCTTCCCACCAACCCCAAACAACGGCCCACCTGACAATATGAGCATCAAAATAAACAAAATCTCTCAAGGAGGAAAAAAGGAAAAAAGAAAAAGGAATCAGGAATCGCCCCTGGTCACCGTTGGCATATATAGTCCCCCCCCCCCCACTTAATAGTCAATGCCATCTGATGCTCGATCAATATTGGACTAGATGTTTCCCCCAGCAGCGCAGGTACAGAATGCAGCTGCTAGGGAGACACAGACTCTTATACTCCGCCTTACTGGGCGGAACCAGCAGGCAGGCTTCACCAATGATCTTCCTGTCTCAGGTACCTCCCACACCAATGATCTTACAGCCTCCACCTAGGTACCGTAATACCCCTAATACAGACTACCTAATACAGATCCAATCCCCGAAAGAGTACCGTGAATGGCACCCATGAATTGTAGACACCCCCCCCACCCCTCTCCCAGATTCCTCCCCTCCACTTCCTCTTGTAAAAACCTCCCCCCAACCTCGGTTCCTTCTCCCAAATTTTCACCCCGGCTAGACTCACCGAAACCTGTTCTACCAGGCTTCGATGGCCGCAGCCCCTCCCCCCACCTCACTCCCGTTCACTGGCCGGCTTAAACCGGCTAGCGTGGAGGCCCCCGCCCTTCAGCACACAACCCAGCATACACACCCAAGCCCCAAAGAACCATCATTGCAAATGAAAGTCCCAACTCTTCCCTTGTCCAACTATACAGCGTCGACTCATTTAGTACATCCACCAATACGCAGTGAAAAAATAAAGTTACATGAGGCTACATCGGTACACGACCAGCTCTCAGTCCCATTTCTCAATTCTGCCACAGTCGTTCTGCCTTCGCAAACTCCTCCGCCACTTCCGCCGTCCCAAAATAAAAGTCCTTGGATTTGTAGGTCACCCTCAATTTAGCTGGATATACTATACCGCACTGCACCTTGCTGATGTACAGTGCCTTCTTCACCCGGCTGAAGGCAGCCCGCCTCCTCGTCAGCTCCACCGTAAAGTCCTGATACATGCGTATACCAGCTCCAGCCCACTGCACCACCCGCTTCTGCTTTGCCCAGCACAGGACCTTCTCCTTCAAGCTGTACCTATGGAAGCACACAGTTAATACTCTTGGCGGCTCACTCGCCTTTGGTATAGGCCTCCACGACCGATAAGCCCGATCCAGTTCGTATCGAGAGGGATCGTCCCCCTCCCCCAATAGCTCCGCCACATCGTGGCAAAATACTCCATCGGCCTCAGGCCTTCCACTCCTTCGGGCCGATCCACGATCCTTAGATTCTGCCGCCTGGATCTGTTTTCCAGGTCTCCCATTTTGGCTCGCAGACCCTTGTTGATCTCTGTCACCTTCCGCAACTCCTTCCCCATCGAGGTGAGTTGATCACTGTGCTGTGACAATACCTCTTCCACTTCCTTCAGTGTCTCACCTTGCTCCCACACCTCCGCCGCTGCGCTTTATACCGCCGCCCCCACCGGGGCAATCGCCTCCTCCACCAGCACTTTCAATACCGCCCCCATCTCCTTCTTCATCGCTTCCATGTGCTTTGTGAACTGTTTTTCAAGTTCCACAACCATCACTTTGGTCATTTCTTCTGCTGTGAGCGATGCGGCCTCCCTTGGTGCCCAGCCTCCGCTTTCCTTACAGTTCCTGTGCTGACTTTTCCACTCACCGGCGGACTTTCATTAACCCCCTTTTTCACGGCCGTTTTTTCCCCCAAGCCTGGACATTTCTCCTCCCTGTGCCTTCTTACAGCTTTTTCAGCCTCCGTTGTCCCCGAGACCGGGCGTTAAAACCCCGAAATTTCTATTCCCGAGGGGGAGTCCTCCAGTGTGCGGCTGCCTCACGCCCACCGTCACCGGAAGTCCCGCCCACCGTCACCGAAAGTCCAGTTTTATGTCCATTTTTAAGTTGTTTTGCCCATCCTAACATCCTGCCCACCCATTGTTCATTAGAGACAGGATGGCAGAACTTGCATCCTCTTTACTCCATGGATTGTTTCAGAGGGACAGGATATCAGAAGTGGCTTGCTTTTCACTTCATGGATTGTTCCAGAGGATATTGGAGGCCACTGTTAAAACTTGCGTACCTCCACTTTGTAATCTGCTGACCACACATCTCCTGTGTCTCAAAAACATGGGCACGTTAGCTAGCCTAAATCCCATCATGCATTGTGGCCACTGCTTGTAGCTAGAGTTTACATGATTATCACTGCTATGTACTAAAATACAGGTTTAATGGTTAATAATGCTTACTGGGTCTATTTTTTATAATTAATCTCAATCCTTAATAAACTAACTTATGTAAAACTACTCTAGTGGCATCCTAGCTATTCAGTTTTAAGAGGTCCCATCGCTGGACATCCCCTTCAATCGCCCACTCCAAAAACTATACAGGCTTGATGATGCCTAGTTCTTCCACCAGCTTGAGTTTAGACTCAACCTTCCCAAGGGTTGGACGCCATCTTGTAAATAACAGTAGGTTTGTTCACCTTGGGCGTGAAACTTGTAAAACTTGGGCGTGGCCTCAGGATCCACGTGACTTTTTGCTTTTAGGCCCTGTAGCTTGACAAATTCGTTTTGAAAAACCTCATTTTTTTAAGACATCATGAAAATCTCTTTCATTAATTTTTAAGATTTTTTCCAATTCAATCTAATTTGGCAAAGACAATCTTGGGCCATTGGAATTGGTCATTGGCCTCCCAATACTATTAGAGGCAGTTAAGCTAACTAGTGCTGGTAGCTTATAGGCATTATTCCTAGGATCCTGAAAGCTTCCCCAGTACAGGTGGCTAACCTGGCCGATGTGCTTAACACTTCAGGGACTGGACCCCATCTTATAAATAACAATAGGTTTGTTCACCTACAACTAGAGCGGAGGTCCCCCGTGTTCACCTCCATTTTAAGTGGCTAACTATTTCCCATCAACACAATGTGACTGGGGCCATCTCATCCACCATAATGTTTTTTATCCTGTATACGTCAGACCTGTTTTCAGGGTTATTCTCAACACTGTGTACTTGACTCTGAATCCTGGTAGGCTCTGCTTAGTTTTGCACTTGCTCCTAATGTGCCCCCTCCTATTGCAGGCATAACATGTAGCCTCCCTGAATTTACATCTCTCCTGGGGTGATCTCCCCTACATCGGTAGAATTCTTCATAGCGCCTGGTCTGTGGACCAAATTCCTTATACCTCTGCACTCTCTTTTGCTCTGAGTCTCTTTGCTAATTACTTTCTGCGGGGGGCTTTTCACAGTAGCTTCATTTGAAGCCTACTTGTGACAACAAGCGATTTTCATTTCATTTCATCCCGAGTGCCACGACTGTCAGCACCTTCCCGCCAATCATGGTGGACCTCGCCTGCTTGCATCGCCTTCCCTTTCGGCACTTTCCATAACCTGGATGACCTCTAATACCTTCTTCAAGGTAATCGCTTCCTCCGAAAATAATGTCTTTTGTATGTCGGTGTCGTTAATACGACAGACTAGCCTGTCTCTCAACATGTTGTTGAGTGCAGGCCGCATTGTTCAGCCATTTGTTTTAGTGATGTCACAAACGGCGCTTACCTGGGGCTCTTCTTGTTAATTAAATTTGTATCGTTGCATTATCACCGCGCACTTCAGGTATTAATGTTCCTTGACTAATTCCACAAGTTCCTCAAAAGGTTCAGAGTCGAGGGCATCTGGAGAAGTCAGATTCCTAACCAAGTTCTTGGTCGGAGCCCCACAGGCTGTTAATAGGATTACACCCTGCTTCTCTTCTCTTCCCCCCCCGCCCCCCCTCCCCCCCCGCCCCCCACTAATTTCATTGGACTTAAAATATAGCGCAGGCATTGCCATACAGCACCCACTACTCCGTGTTCGGATCGAATGGCTCATGTTTCCCAAAAAGGGACACTTGACATTCACAGACAACTGACTGAGTTTTCTTCAAAAAAGACATGCACACAAGGTCAACTTGCCAGATTTCTGTAGAAGGCACTCCAATTGATCCTCATTGCCAAATGCCACATAGATCAATGAATAAACATAGGAAAGTAGAAATTAGGAGCAGGAGTAGGCAATTCAGCCCTTTGAGCCTGTTTCGCCAGTCAATCAGATCATGGCTGATCTCTTCCTGGTCCCAAATCCACCTCCCTACCTGTTCCCCATATCCCTTTAACCCATTTTTTAAAATCAGAAATATATTTATCCCCTTCTTGAAACCATTTAATGACTCAGATTCCACCCCACTATGGGGCAGCGAGTCCCACAAATTCACCACCCTCTGCGAGAAATAGTTTCTCCTCATCTCAGTTCTAAACCTACCACCTCTCAAACTATATCCGTGACCTCTCCTATCTAGACTGCCCCACAAGGGGGAACGTTTTGTCAATGTTTACTTCATCAATCCATTTTAGTATTTTATATACCTCGATCAGATTCTCTCTCATCCTTCTGAACTCCAGCGAGTATAAGTCCAAACTATTTAATCTATCCTCATAAGTCAACCCTTTCACCCCCAGAATCAATCTGTTGAGTCTCCTCTGAACTGCCTCCAATGTCACCAGATCCTTCCTCAAATAAGGAGACCAAAACTGGATACAATACTCCAGATGTGGTCTCACCAACACCCTGTACAGTTGCAACAACACTTATCTGCTTTTATACTCCAGTCCTTTTGCAATAAATACTAACATTCCATTTGCCTTTATTCCATGCTGTACCCACTTTCTGCGATTCTTGAACAAAGATACTCAGATCCCTCTGCCCAGATGCATTTTGAACCCGTTTTCCATTTAGATAATAATTTGCCTTTCCATTTTTTCAGCCAAAATGGATAACTTCACCCTTATCTACATTAAACTCCATTGGCCACATTTTGGTCCAATCTCCTAGCCTTTCTAAATCCGTCTGTAAAATCTTTATCTCCTCTTCATTGCCTGCTTTCCCACCTATTTTAGTATCATCCACAAATTTTGCTGTGTTACACTCTGTCCCTGCTTGCAGGTCATTGATAGAAATTGTAAACAGTTGAGGTTCGAGGACTGACCCCTGCGGCACTCCGCTAGTTACAGTTCACCAGCCAGAGAAGGACCCACTTATCCCGGCCCTCTGCTTTCTGCCAGTCAGCCAATCCTCAATCCAATCTAGTATTCCATTCCCCAACCCCCTGCGATCTCACCTTCTGGATCAGTCTTTTATGTGGCACCTTATCAAACACCTCTGGACGTCTAGATATGCCACATCTACTGGTTCCCCTTGCTGGTAACTTCCTCAAAGAACTCAAGCATGCTTGTCAAGCATGACCTACCTTTCAGAAAACCATGCTGACAATGGTGGATTGAGCTTTGTCTTTCCAAATGTTCAGTCATCTCCTCCTCAATGATTGCTTCCAGCAACTTCCCCACACAGAGATTAAGCTAACAGGTCTATAGATTCCTAATTTTTGCCTCTCTCCCTTTTTGAATAGGGGCATCACATTAGCCTGTTTCCAATCCAGCGGGACTCTTCCAGAATGCAGGGAATTCTGAAATATCATAACCAATGCACCCACTGTCTTTGCTGCCACCTCCCTTAATACCCTAGGGCGCAGGCCATCAGGTCCCGGAGACTTATAGAACATAGAACATAGAACAATACAGCGCAGTACAGGCCCTTCGGCCCACGATGTTGCACCGAAACAAAAGCCATCCAACCTACACTATGCCATTATCATCCATATGTTTATCCAATAAACTTTTAAATGCCCTCAATGTTGGCGAGTTCACCACTGTAGCAGGTAGGGCATTCCACGGCCTCACTACTCTTTGCGTAAAGAACCTACCTCTGACCTCTGTCCTATATCTATTACCCCTCAGTTTAAAGTTATGTCCCCTCGTGCCAGCCATATCCATCCGCGGGAGAAGGCTCTCACTGTCCACCCTATCCAACCCCCTGATCATTTTGTATGCCTCTATTAAGTCTCCTCTTAACCTTCTTCTCTCCAACGAAAACAACCTCAAGTCCATCAGCCTTTCCTCATAAGATTTTCCCTCCATACCAGGCAACATCCTGGTAAATCTCCTCTGCACCCGCTCCAAAGCCTCCACGTCCTTCCTATAATGCGGTGACCAGAACTGTACGCAATACTCCAAATGCGGCCGTACCAGAGTTCTGTACAGCTGCAACATGACCTCCCGACTCCGGAACTCAATCCCTCTACCAATAAAGGCCAACACTCCATAGGCCTTCTTCACAACCCTATCAACCTGGGTGGCAACTTTCAGGGATCTATGTACATGGACACCTAGATCCCTCTGCTCATCCACACTTTCAAGAACTTTACCATTAGCCAAATATTCCGCATTCCTGTTATTCCTTCCAAAGTGAATCACCTCACACTTCTCTACATTAAACTCCATTTGCCACCTCTCGGCCCAGCTCTGCAGCTTATCTATATCCCTCTGTAATCTGCTACATCCTTCCACACTATCGACAACACCACCGACTTTAGTATCGTCTGCAAATTTACTCACCCACCCTTCTGCGCCTTCCTCTAGGTCATTGATAAAAATGACAAACAGCAACGGCCCCAGAACAGATCCTTGTGGTACTCCACTTGTGACTGTACTCCATTCTGAACATTTCCCATCAACCACCACCCTCTGTCTTCTTTCAGCTAGCCAATTTCTGATCCACATCTCTAAATCACCCTCAATCCCCAGCCTCCGTATTTTTTGCAATAGCCTACCGTGGGGAACCTTATCAAACGCTTTGCTGAAATCCATATACACCACATCAACTGCTCTACCCTCGTCTACCTGTTCAGTCACCTTCTCAAAGAACTCAATAAGGTTTGTGAGGCATGACCTACCCTTCACAAAGCCATGCTGACTATCCCTGATCATATTATTCCTATCTAGATGATTATAAATCTTGTCTCTTATAATCCCCTCCAAGACTTTACCCACTACAGACGTGAGGCTCACCGGCCTATAGTTGCCGGGGTTGTCTCTGCTCCCCTTTTTGAACAAAGGGACCACATTTGCTGTCCTCCAGTCCTCTGGCACTATTCCTGTAGCCAATGATGACATAAAAATCAAAGCCAAAGGTCCAGCAATCTCTTCCCTGGCCTCCCATAGAATCCTAGGATAAATCCCATCAGGTCCCGGGGACTTATCTATTTTCAGCCTGTCCAGAATTGCCAACACCTCTTCCCTACGTACCTCAATGCCATCTATTCTATTAGCCTGGGGCTCAGCATTCTCCTCCACAACATTATCTTTTTCCTGAGTGAATACTGACGAAAAATATTCATTTAGTATCTCGCCTATCTCTTCAGACTCCACACACAATTTCCCATCCCTGTCCTTGACTGGTCCTACTCTTTCCCTAGTCATTCGCTTATTCCTGACATACCTATAGAAAGCTTTTGGGTTTTCCTTGATCCTTCCTGCCAAATACTTCTCATGTCCCCTCCTTGCTCGTCTTAGCTCTCTCTTTAGATCCTTCCTCGCTACCTTGTAACTATCCATCGCCCCAACTGAAACGTCACACTTCATCTTCACATAGGCCTCCTTCTTCCTCTTAACAAGAGATTCCACTTCCTTGGTAAACCACGGTTCCCTCGCTCGACGCCTTCCTCCCTGTCTGACCGGTACATACTTATCAAGAACACGCAGTAGCTGATCCTTGAACAAGCCCCACTTATCCAGTGTGCCCAACACTTGCAGCCTACTTCTCCACCTTATCCCCACCTTATCTGCCTTTAATCCCATTAGTTTATTCAATACCATCCCTAGTGATGGTTATTGCATCAAGTTCCTCTGCATTTACCGTCATTTTTGGAAATTTCTATTCTCCTCTACCATGAAGACAGGCAAAATATTGGTTCAGTGCCTCCGCCATCTCTGTGTTCCCTATTATTACCTCACCAGTATTGTCCTCTAAAGGGCCAATGTTTACTTTAGCTATTCTCTTCCTCTTTATATACTTATTGAAGCTTTTGGTATCAATGTTTATGTTTTCTGCTATTTCCTTTCATAGTTCCTCTTAGCTTTTTTGATTTTATATTTAGTAACCTTTTGCTGAACCTTAAAGTTCTCCCAATCCTCCAGCTTACAACTAGCTTTTGCAGTATGGTATGTCCTAGTGTTTGCCTTTATGTCTTCCATGACTTCTTTGTTTAGCCCTGGAACATTTTTTTCCCTTTTACAATTCTACTTCCTCTGAGGAATGTTCTTTGAGAGGTATTTAATATCTCCCTGAACATCCACCATTGTTCCTCAACTGTCCTATCCTCAATTATTTGTGCCCAGTCTATTTGGGCCAACTCTTTCCTCAAGCCTGTATAATCACCTCTATCGAACGCTAAAACCCTAGTATGGCACTCTGTCCTCTCTCGCTCAATCTGAATTTGAAATACTAGCATGCTGTGATCACTCCTTCCAAGACGATCCTTAAAGACAAGACTATTTATCAACCCTTCTTCGTTACATAATACTAAATCTAAAATAGCCTGCTCCCTGGTTAGCTCCATAACATATTGCTCTAAGAAACAATCCCTCATAAACTCTATGAAATCTCCCTCGAGGGTACCCTTGCCAATTTCATTAATCCAGTCGATATGCATGTTAAAATCACCGATGATTATTGTTGTGCCCTTCACACAAGCCCTCATTATCTCTTGATTTATGCTATGCCCCAGTTTGGAAGTATTGCGCAGGGGCCTGTAAAATACTCCAACCAAGGAGTTTTTTCCCTTGTTTTTTTATTTCCACCCAGATCGATTAAACATTTTGGCCCTTCGTGCCAATATCATTTTTTAATGCAGCCTTCATGCCACCTTTAAACAATAAAGCAACTCCACCTCCTGTCCCATCCTGTCTATCCTTTTGGAATACTGAGTACCCTTGGACATTTAACTCCCAGTCCCAGTCCTCCTACAACCATGTTTCAGTGATCCCCACCAAATCATACCCATTTGTCTCTATTTGTGCTGTCAGCTCATTGACCTTATTCCAAATACTGCGTGCATTTAGGTCAAGGTTTTCAAATATGTCCTATCGATTTGTCTTTCCCTTGCAGGATTTTCTTGTGCATTACGCTTTTCACACATACTGACCTTTTTTATTAATCTGTGATAACACTCAGCCTCATCCCCAACTTTCACTCCCAGTCCATTTTAATTTTTTACGTTTCCTTTCCCCTCCTAGTCGTTCATCCTATTAAGCTGTACCATCTCGTCACATACTGACCTGCTGCTTTGGTTCCCATTAACCACTATACTTCTTGTAGTTTTACCCTTACCTCCCCCCCCCCCCCCCTCTATTTGCTAGTTTAAAGTCCTTGTGACCACCCTATTTACCCTTTCTGCTTGAACACTGGTCCCAGATCGGTTCAGGTGGATACCATCCCAACGGCACAGATCCCTCTTGTCCCAATACTGATGCCACTGCCCCATGAAATGGAAACCCTCTTTCCCACACCATTCCTTTAGCCATGTGTTTGCTTCCCTAATTTTCTTACTCCTATGCCAATGTCTCGGGTAGTAATCCAGAGATTATAACCTTTGAGGACCGGTTCTTTAATTTTGTTCCTAGTTCCTGATAATCTCGAAACAGGTCCTCTTTCCCAGTCTTGCAGATGTTGTTTGTCCCAAGTGGACCACAACAACTGGATCCTCCCCCTCCCACTCCAATATCCTTTTAAGCCGGTTAGTGATGTCCCGCACCCTCGGACCAGATGGCAACATACCTTGTGGGACTCTCGGACCTGCTTGCAAAGAATGCTATCAGTTCCCCTAATTATAGAATTCCCTACAACTACACTTGTCTTTTTGCTCCCCCCACTTGAATGGTCTTCTGCATCATGGTGCATGGTCAGGTAGCTCATCCTCCCTACAGTCCTTTTCCTCATCCACACAGGGAGCAAGTACCTCCTACCTGTTGGACAAGGTCAAGAGCTGAGGCTCCTCCATTTCTGAATTTAGGATCCCTCTACCTGCCTCACTCGCAGTCACACCCTGCTGTCCCTGAACACTGGCCGAATTTGAGATACATAACCTATGGGGTGTGACCGTCTCCTGAAACAAAGCGTCAAGGTAGTTCTCCCCCTCCCGTATGTGCCACAGTGTCTGAAGCTCAGACTCCAGCTCATCAATTCTGAGCTGAAATTCCTCGAGCAACAAACACGCGCTGCAGATATGGTCACTGCAGCTCGCAATGGGATCCCCCAGCTCCCACATCATGCAACTACAGCACATCCCCTGCCCAGCCATCTCTACTTAGTTAATTACTTAATTAATTAGTTTTGCAGTGTTTTATTTTCAAATGTAGCACAGATTCCCTACCAGCCAATCAGGTCACAGCTTTCCTGTAAAGACGTTTTTCAGTTTTTTTCAGCTTCAATGGAATCCCCGATACACCGCTCCCATGCTCTGCCCTCCGAGACAGCTCCCTGGAGACTAGGCCGCGAATCCCTGAGGTAAGTTACTTTATATACTCACCGCTCCCACGCTCTGCCCTCCGAGACAGCGCCCTGGAGACTAGGCCGCGAATCCCTGAGGTAAGTTACTTTACATACTCCCCGCTCCGATGCTCAACTCTCTGAGACTGCTCTCTGGAGACTAGGCCGCAAATCCCCGAGGTAAGCTACTTTATATACTCACCGCTCAGATGCTCTGCCCTCCGAGGTTGCTTGAGACAGTTTATTAAGTTAATTAATTATTTACAGAGAGTGAGATAAAGGTTGTCGTATTCCATGATTCCAGACTGGCAAGGAAAGCCCGCACTCATGCCCAGGATTCACCCACTCTGAACTAATTGGCCGACCAGGCAACATGACCCTCCGAGAACTTGCCCCATAAAGGGGCAGGCTACCATAGCCAGCATTTGTTGCCTATCCCTAATTGCCCTATAACTGAGTAGCTTGCTCGGCCATTTTCAGAATTGCTGTGCATCTGGAGTTACATGAAGGCCAGGCCAGATCTGGATGGCAGATTTCCTTCCCTAAACAACATTAGTGAACCAGATGGGTTTTTACAACAATCAACAATGGTTTCATGGTCACCATTACTGAAACGAGCTTTTAATTCCAGATTTATTCATTATCTTTAAATTCCGCCAGCTGCCATGGTGGGATTTGATCCTTTGTCTCCAGAGCGTTAGCCTGGGCCTCTGGATTACTAGTCCACTGACATTACCACTACACCACCAACTTTCATGTAAAGTATTGAGAGTACACATGAGATTTTTAGATTCACTTCACTTATTTGCTTAACTCTCACTCACTCGGGGATTAAGGGAAATGTTACTTTAATATTTGACGGATATCCTCCTTAAAATATTTTTGATGCACCAATTGATTTTTAAAACTGGAATCTCTACTCGAAAAAACATCATACTTTCTCTGATTTTCCTAGAACGTATTTAACGTTGTGACTGATTTTTTTCCACCCGACTTTGAATTGCATGTTATGTTTTAAAATGTTATTGTCTTACATAGCCGCCTGTATTGCCAACTCAACTCTGTGCTTCCTTTGATGGAGATCTACATTACCGAGGGGATAATTCCCCAAATTACCCAAAAACCCAAGAGATTATAGTCACTTTAATTTTCTAAAAAGGCTATCCGGAGGACGGTAATACATAATGGACGACTCCTTTCTGAACACTCATAGTACACTCATAAAATCCCTACAGTGCAGAAGGAGGCCATTCGGTCATCAAGTCTCACCGACCATCTGAAAAAACACACAACCTAGCCCCACTCACCCGCCCTATCCCACCTCTTTGGATACTAAGGTGCAATTTAGCCTGGCCAATCCACCTAATGTACACATCTTTGGACTGTGGGGGGCAATCGGAGCACCCGGAGGAAACCCACACAGTCGCGGGGAGAACCCCAGACAGACAGTCACCCAAGACCGGAATCGAACCAGGGTCCCTGACGCTGCGAGGCAGCAATGCTAACCACTGTGCCACACCTTTCCTTTGGAGAAGGATCATATCAGACCTGTTTAAGCTTAATACTCTACCTGAAGCTGAGGTGCATCATCTGAGAGGTACTCCTGATCTGGGATTGTCCCAAAAAGGGGCTGGGATTAGAATTCACCACAGTGGTGGGGTCACAGGGTAAATAGTCTCTAGGTTTCTAGACATAGGGAGACTGACACCTTATTGCGATTCAATGACCCAATCGTAGGAAGTACAGCAACGGGAATTACAGCTTTTTCTGTTGCCTTGGTTGGATACCGAAAATAAATCAATTACCGATCCGATCAATGCTACTGCCTACAAGCCTGACCACAAAAGCTTAATTGTAACATTCCTTGATGAATTATACTGTAACTAGAGGTTGTCCTAGAGTCTCCAGGAATTGAAGATCAATCTCCAGGACACTGCTGTGTGCGACCCTGGAGAAAAATCATCAGGACATTAAAACTATTATTTATTGCCATTTTCTTTGAACATTTCTCTTTACCAGATATCAAAATGTCAAAAATAGGGATAGAAAAGGATATTTGGATGACAGTCAAACATCATCCAATTGGGTAATGAGTCCATTTGCTTCCCAATTGGCCTTGGAAGGCCGTACATCACGTGGATGGGATGTGTTGGCCAAATGATGGCTGGAGCGGGGGCAAGTCATGTGATGTAACCTCCAGGAAAAGGTTTAATCACAGTTGACAACTGATATGCTGGCAGCCCTGTGGGAAATGTTACTGGTCACAAAGCGCCCCCCACCCCAGCCCTGCCACACCCCACCCTACCAACAGAAGTATGATTTGTACAAACCGTGAGGTGATGGGTGTGACTGGGCCTCCTGTTTGAACTGGTACTGGGCTCTGGGTTCATGTTTACTGACTTCCCTGGGTGACGGCAGAAAATAAACGCTTGTAATTTAGTCGCCTCACAATGAAGCTTGTGTGTGCCTGGCCCTTCTGTTCATAGAGGACAGGTTGAACGTGGACTGTGATGTCCCAAACTCGGTAAGATAGCACTCACCTTCCCACAGCCATACCTGAGGTTTGACTACCTACATGATGGAGAATGTGACATTGGGTGCCAGGAGAGGTTTGGTTGTGGGAGATGGAGGGCATTAGAGGGGGCAACAGGGGTTTGGGGGAGGGGGGGTCAAGAGGAAAGTGCGGGGGCGGGAGAATGTTCCCTATAAAAGGGAAATTAAGCCTGAGCCTGGTTTGCCCTCCAATTTCTCTCACCAATATCTTTTGCCGCTGGCTCTATTAATATCTGCATCGAGCCCAGGTAGGCAATGTCCTCCTGAGCCAGCATCTTCCAGTCTTCCTCAGTCAGAGTTTCCGTGTCTCCGAGGACAGAACACGCCTGAGCCAGGATCAAGGAGCGTGCCATTCGTCTGAGGTGGAGGTCGTAGGTCGCTGTGCCAGACGGGGCCCGTCTTTCGCACTGCGTCCAGCTTTTTGGATCATTGGGTTTGGCTCCACCCTGAGAAAAAGCAAAATAATGACAGTTTGACTGCGGAATTAAAAACACAAGTCATTTTGGGCGGCACCGTGGTTAGTGTTGCCTATGGTCCTGAGGACCCGGGTTTGATCCCAGCCCCGGGTCACAGTCCGTGTGGAATTTGCACATTCTCCCCATGTCTGCGTGGGTTTCACCCCCACAACCCGAAGGGTCTGGTTTAGCACACTCGGCTAAATAGCTGGCTTGTAATGCAGAACAAGGCAGCAGCACGGGTTCAATTCTGAGCCTCCCCAAATGTTTTCACAGTAACTTCATTGAAGCCTACTTGTGACAATAAGCGATTATTATTATGTGCAGGGTAGGTGGATGGGCCACGCTAAATTGCCCGTTAATTTTTTTTTTTTTAATTGGATACTCTATTTATTTTTAAAATACAAGTCATTCACCTGAGTTCAGATTTTGTTTCACATTTGAATTGTAATGGCATCACAGGCCTCCGGTTTTCCAACCCCCCAACCCCCTTTACTGGCCTTTATTGCAAGGGGACTGGAATACAAGATGAAACAAGTCGTGCTACAGTTGTACAGGGTTCTTGTATGACCACCTCTGGAATACTGTGTGCAGTTTTGGTCTTCACATTTAGGAAAGGATTTACTTGAATTGGAGGCAGAACAGTGAAAGTTCACTAGGATTGGAGGGTTGTCCTGCATTGAGAGGCTGAATAAATTAGGTTTATATTTTCTGGAGTTTAGAAGATGGGAGGTGATCGCATTGAAATACAGAAGGTGTTTGATAGGGTAGACGCTGAGACATTGTCTCCGCTGATCGGGGAATCTGAAACACAGGGTCACAGTCTCAGGATAAGGGGTCGATCATTTTGGACTCAGATGAGGAGAAATCTCTTCACTCAAAGGGATGTGAATCTTTGGGATTCTCGACCCCAGAGGGGTCTGGATGCTCCATCGTTGAATATATGGGATTAACAGATTTTTGGTCTCTCGGGAATTAAGGGATACAGGGAGTGGGCGGGAAATGGAGTTGAAATCCAAGATCAGTTATGATCATATTGAATGGTGCAGCAGGCTCGATGGGCTGAATGGTCTACTTTTGTTCCTATTTCTGATGTTCTTCTGGGGTTAGCGCTAATGAGATAGATAAGTACGAAGTCTTACAACACCAGGTGTAAGACTTTGTACTGTGCTCACCCCAGTCCAACACCGGTATCTCCACATCAGAGATAGATAAGGTACATGGGGTGTGGAAGGTGATTAAATGGGTTGGTAGAATCTATGATTGGGTAGAGTGTACATGGGTGTGGAAGGGGATTAAATGGGTGAGTAGAATCTGTGATAGGGTAGGGTGTACATGGGTGTGGAAGGGGATTAAATGGGTGAGTAGAATCTGTGATAGGGTAGGGTGTACATGGGTGTGGAAGGGGATTAAATGGGTGGGTAGAGTCACCGATGGTTGATTATTAGCCTCTAATTTCTTCCAATACGCTTGTTGGTGGGAGAGTTTCCTGGTCAACCAGGCTGTAGAGGTCAATAGCAAACCACTGCAATAATTTGCCAAGCATAACTATGAACCAAACAATGGTGTCCAATACCATCTTAGGGCCTGGTACCTGAATGGACAGACAGATGGAGAGTCAGTGAAAGGATAGAATTTACATGGACCGAAGGACTGAATGGCCATTTGTCTCAATACGTTATGACATCTATTTTCAAGGTTACAGAGGTGAGTAGATTTTAATTCTCAAACAGGACCAGTGCAAAATCCTTTTACCTTAATTGCTTTTCTGTGATATTCTCCTGATTACCTTTGAAATGCAAGTGAACATCAAGAGGAAGGTTTACAATGAACATTCTGGTCTTTGTTTCCTTATGAGTTTAAAATCATAGAATCATAGAAGTTTACAGCATGGAAACAGGCCCTTCGGCCCAACCAGTCCATGCCGCCCAGTTTTTTACCATTAAGCTAGTCCCAGTTGCCCGCACTTGGCCCATAACCCTCTATACCCATCTTACCCATGTAACCATCTAAATGCTTTTTGAAAGACACAATTGTACCCGCTTCTACTACTACCTCTGGCAGCCCATTCCAGACACTCACTACCCTCTGAGTGAAGAAATTGCCCCTCTGGGCCCTTCTGAATCTCTCCCCTCTCACCTTAAACCTATGCCCTCTAGTTTTAGACTCCCCTACCTTTGGGAAAAGATGTTGACTATCTACCTTATCTATGCCCCTCATTATTTTATAGACCTCTATAAGATCACCCCTAAGCCTCCTACGCTCCAGGGAAAAAAGTCCCAGTCTATCCAGCCTCTCCTTATAACTCAAACCATCAAGTCCCGGCAACATCCTAGTAAATCTTTTCTGCACTCTTTCTAGTTTAATAATATCCTTTCTATAATAGGGTGACCAGAACTGCACACAGTATTCCAAGTGTGGCCGTACCAATGTCTTGTACAACTTCAACAAGACGTCCCAACTCCTATATTCAATGTTCTGACCAATGAAACCAAGCATGCCGAATGCCTTCTTCACCACCCTGTCCACCTGCGACTCCACCTTCAAGGAGCTATGAACCTGTACTCCTAGATCTCTTTGTTCTATAACTCTCCCCAACGCCATACCATTAACTGAGTAGGTCCTGGCCTGATTCGATCTGCCAAAATGCATCACCTCACATTTATCTAAATTAAACTCCATCTGCCATTCGTCGGCCCACTGGCCTAATTGATCAAGATCCCGTTGCAATCCTAGATAACCTTCTTCACTATCCACTGTGCCACCAATCTTGGTGTCATCTGCAAACTTACTAACCATGCCTCCTAAATTCTCATCCAAATCATTAATATAAATCACAAATAACAGTGGACCCAGCACCGATCCCTGAGGCACACCACTGGTCACAGGCCTCCAGTTTGAAAAACAACCCTCTACAACCACCCTCTGCCTTCTGTCGTCCAGCCAATTTTGAATCCAATTGGCAACCTCACCCTGGATCCCGTGAGCTTTAACCTTCTGCAACAACCTACCATGCGGTACCTTGTCAAAGGCTTTGCTAAAGTCCATGTAAACAACGTCTACTGCACTACCCTCATCTACCTTCTTGGTCACTCCCTCAAAAAACTCAATCAAATTTGTGAGACATGATTTACCACGCACAAAGCCATGCTGACTGCCCCGAATCAGTCCTTGCCTCTCTAAATGCTTGTAGATCCTGTCTCTCAGAATACCTTCTAGCAACTTACCTACTACAGACGTTAGGCTCACCGGTCTGTAGTTCCCAGGCTTTTCCCTGCTGCCCTTCTTAAACAAGGGCACAACATTCGCCACTCTCCAATCTTCAGGCACCTCACCTGTGGCTGCCGATGATTCAAATATCTCGGTTAGGGGACCCGCAATTTCCTCCCTAGCCTCCCACAACATCCTGGGATACATTTCATCAGGTCCCGGGGATTTATCTACCTTGATGCGCTTTAAGACTTCCAGCACCTCCTCCTCTGTAATATGCACACTTCTCAAGACATCACTATTTATTTCCCTTAGTTTCCTAACATCCATGCCTTTCTCCACCGTGAATACCGATGAGAAATATTCATTCAGGATCTCACCCAACTCTTGTGGCTCTGCACATAAATGCCCTTGTTGATCCTTAAGAGGCCCTACTCTGTCCCTAGTTACTCTTTTCCCCTTTATGTATCTGTAGAATCTCTTTGGATTCTCCCTTGCATTATTTGCCAAAGCAATTTCATGTCCCCTTTTTGCCCTCCTGATTTCCCTCTTAACTCTAATGGTGATTGGAGAGATGGAAGGTCTGTGGCTTCCAATCTCTGCTACCCTTTGTGTAATCACACGGATGTGTCACCCACCAGCCACATTGCTATTGGTGTGGGGCCTGGTACAAGAGAATCTGAAACAGTCTTACCACAAGATTTAGAAATTTCTCATCCTCTTTATCCAGAAACTCATCGTACATCACTCGGAGAATCTGTTGAAAAACAAAGACGTCACATCGAAGGGCTTGTTACTGACACACACACATAAGACACGCACAAAACACACGCACCCACACACACACCACATACCCAGGCATGCACATAACACATTCACCCAGACACACAGGGAAACACACACACCCAGACACACATAACACATGCACTACATACAACACACACACACCCAGCCACACACACGCAGACACACAGACCCAGACAGACACACAGACATGCATAACACATGCACCACACACACACACATCCACACACACCCAGAAACACAGGGAGACACACACATATACACACAGACACACACGCCCACAGACATAGACACACACATAACACACGCATGAAGCACACACACCCACAACACATACCCAGACATACACTTAACACATGCACAACACACACACCCACACACAACACATATACCCAGACACACACACACTACATGCACAACAAGCACACACACACACAACACACATACCCAGACACACAGACAGACATGCTTTCACACACACAGACAAGCAGACACACATACACATAACACATGAACAAAACACACATACCCACACACACACATACCCAGACATACACATAACACACACACAAAACACTCACTTACACAAAAACACACATATAACACATACACAAAATGCACCCACACATACATCCACCCAGGCACACACAAAACACACACCCAGACATACACACATACATACATAACACATAAACAAAACACACATTCCCACGCACACAGAACACACACACAGACACACGCAAACCCAGACTGACACACAGCACACACACACACAAACACCCACAACACACACCCAGACACACACACACATAACACATGCACAAAACACACACACCCACCCACAGACACAACACACACACAGACACACACACATACGCACATAACATATGCATAAACCCCCCCCCACATACACACCCACACACACACATAATATACGCACAAAACATACACACAACATACACACACTCAGACACACACAACACACAACCCAGGCACACACAGACACACACACAAACATATACACACTCAGACACACACACCCAGACAGTCAACACACACACCCAGACAGACAGACACACGCACATAACACATGCACAAAACACATGAACACAACACACACCCAGACACACACACACGCACACACACACACACACATACCATTGAACCATACAATCATAGAATTTACAGTGCAGAAGGCGGCCATTCAGCCCATCGAGTCTGCACTGGCCCTTGGTAAGAGCACCCTACCTAAGCCCATACCTCCACCCTATCCCCACACCTCAACCCTATCCCCGTAACCCCACCTTCTGGACACAAAGGGCAATTTAGCATAGCCAATCCACCTAACCTGCACATCTTTGGATTGTGGGAGGAAACCGGAGCACCTGGAGGAAACACACGCACACACGGGGAGAACGTTCAGACTCCGCTCTGACCCAAGCCGGGAATCAAACCTGGGACCCTGGAGCTGTGAAGCAACCGTGCTAACCACTATGCTACCGTGCTGCCCCAAGACACGCACACACCCATACACACACACAACACACACACCCAGACACACACACATAGTAAACACACAAAACACACCCACCCACACACATACCCATACACACACATATGCACAAACACATCTACCCAGACACAAACTCACACCCTCTCACACACACACCCAGACACACACACACCCAGACACACACATGCACAAAACACACACACCCACACACGCCCATCCATGCATTAACACGTCCACCCACACACAAACGCACACACATGCACACCCACACACAAACGCACACACATGCACAAACACCCACCGACACACACACACAAGCCTCCATTCACCTGGCCCTCTAATTACTAGCCCAGTGGCATTACCACTATGCCCGACCCATCCCATCTGAACTCCTTCACTCACAGTTAAGCGCCCGATTCTTCCAGATTAAGCCAACCTTGGCCGCAGACTCTCACCTCAAAAATCTCCCTCTGTGCGGTGAATATCCACGGCAGGACGTTGCCCGAGGGAAGAACAAGCTTGAGGTTCCTGGCGGTTTCGGCCTGCAGCTGGGCGTACTGCTTGCTGCCCTCCTTCAGGTAGAGATCGATGATCTTCTCAGCTAGGATGATCCTGAGGTGGTAGCCTGCCCTGTCCTTCGTGCTGAGCACAACCCTGAAGAAGTTGTTCATTTCATGCCACAGGTGCAGGTAGTTAAGTTTGGAGAGGTAATTATTTACCCTCAGGAAAGTTGCAAACGGCTCCCCCGCCAACTGATCAGCATTAAAGGCCCAGTGGAGATACTGAGACTGCTGCGGCATCTCGGAGGACCTCCAGCACGTTAGCATCGAAGGCGCCTTGATAAGAGGGGTGGAGGAGTCCGACTGCGGGAAGACATACTCATCGGGGATGTGGGCTGTATCAGCTGCCCACTTGTCTTTCGTTGCTGAAGAGCAACATGCCCATCTGGAATAGGATGAAAGGCACCCCAATGTGGAGGACCCTGGAAGACTGGAAACAGGGGGCTTTGGGGCTCGCACAGCCTTTGACTGACTCCAAGGACATTCCCGTTCTTCCTTAGCTTTCAAGATCCCTGAAAGCTGAGGCCTCTTCATGGTGCTTTTACCCTTGCAGTAGGGGAGGTTCCAGAGGAGGCGCTTACTCGCCTTGGTGAAGTAAGGCAGGGTGACGCCTTTTGTTTGTTTGATGCTCATTTTCAACCTGCCATGGGATTTTGTAATCTTCTTTTGAGAGCCCTGGACCTGGTATTCATGGAGAATCAGGGAACAGACCTTTACCCTCTTCAGGCTATACTGGCAGTGTGTGAGGAATCGAGGCAACCAGTATGTCTTCAGCTTCTCAAAGACCCGTTCATGCAGTTTTACCATAAAGTCCCTCCGGGTTCGATAAGACTCCGCCGGTTCCAACGATGGAATGTCTTCTCAATGAAGAGGAAAAGAGACATCAGTCAGGCAACAACATCACAGATCTTTCATAAAATCTTATAGAATATGAAAGGACAGGAGCACTTCTTATAGAAAAATATACCCTTGATAACAAATCTATCAATCACTTCTTTGGAAGTGTGAATGGATCCCCAACCTCAACAGCTAAGTAATTAAGGAAACACCAATATTTGTTTTTTTAAATTATTCTTTCCTCCTTTTAATTTTGGGGAATTAGGAGATTGTTGCTTTGCTGCTCAGAAAACCCTCCCACAAAACGAACAGGGCGGACAGTGGTGCCGTTATCACCAAACATTATCACCATCCCAAGTGAGTAGTAGTTTGGTGAATAGTACCACTGGACAAATAGCCCAGAGGCTGAGGCTGGGAATTTTCAGTCGTCACCACGGCGTGAATCGTCATGAGCAGGATGCAACAGAAATTTGACCGCCCTTTTCTGAAGGAAAAAAAAATTTAGGAATAAAAAGAAACTGGTGCGGACTGTGGGTAAAAATGGAATTGGTTGACTGATGACCCTGAGTTGCAGGAACCTGCCACTTTACCTGGTCTGGAATTTATGTGACTCCAGTCCCACTGCAACATAGATAACTTGTCCCCATGCTCGAAGATTGCTTTGCAAGACATTCATGTCAAACTGCTACCTATAGTGCTCAAGAACAAATATCTCAAAAGCAATTAAGGATGGGCAATAAATGCGGCCTTGCCAGCAGTGCTCACATCTCTAGAAGAAATAATAACAAAGGATTTGAACATCGCTGAAATGAGTGGCATGTTATACGTAATCTTTCCTCTTGCGCTCATCAGGACAAACACAAGAATACCAGAGCAATTTTTCTGTGCCACGCTAGGAGTATCCCGCATGGTGGGGAGCAGCCAGGTGGATAGTAAATCAATGATTTCGCTGAACCAAATTCAATGAGCAAAGAAAACGTGTAGGAGTGCAGAGTGGGTCAAAGATCTGGAGAAGGGAGTGAGGACAAGAGAATAAGGTGTTTTGGAGAATGCTTGGTTAATTGAGGAGACAGGAAGAGCCTTTAGACTGAACCCTAGGATGAGGCGAAAGTTTAGAGCTCCAAAGTCTGTATCATTGTCGGAAGACTTCGTTATTCTTGAGCTCCAAACCCTTTGTAATAAAGGCCAACATGATATTTGCCTTCCCAATTGCTTCCTCTACTTGCTTGCTAACTTTCTGTGTTCCTTGTACAAGCATCCCCACGTCTCTCTGAATATCAACATTTACAAGTTTCATACATTTTAAAATATATTCTGTTTTTCTATCCTCACAAACAAAGTGAATGGACGGGATTCGCCCCGCCGCGCCACATTTCTGCTCCGACCGGGCGCCGGGATTCTCCGTTACGCCGGCCGGTCAATGGGATTTCCCATTGTGGGGCAGCCCCATGCCGTTGGAAAACCCCTGCATGCCGTCATAACGGAAAATCACGCCGGCAGAGAATCCCGGCCAGTAACTTCACATTTCCCTACGTTATGAACCATCTGCCAATTTGTTGCCAACTCACCCATCCTGTCTTTTGCAACCTCTTTGTCCTCCACACAGCTTACCTTCTCACCTAGCTTGGTATCATCAGCAATCCTGGATACATTACTCTCTGCCTCGACACCTCAATCATTAATATTGATTGTAAACAGACGAGGCTACAGCATTGATCCATGTGGCATTCTAGTTACAGCCTGCCAATGTGAAAAGGTCCTATTTATCACTCCCTCCTGCTTCCTGTCTGACTCCATGAGCCCTTATCTTATGTGTTAACCTTTTGTGTGACACCCTATTAAAAACCTTTTGGAAATCCAATTAGACTACATTCACTGGTTCCCCTTTACCTACCCTACTCGTCACATGCTCGAACAATATTAATAAATTTGTAAAAGAGGATTTCCATTTTGTAAACTTGTTCCCATCAAAACATAGAAAATAGCAGCAGCAGGAGGCCATTCAGCCTTTGAGCCTGCTCCACCATTCACTGTGATCACAGCTGATCATTCAACTCAGTAATCTGTTCCTCTCCTTTCCCTTATATCCTTTGATCCCTTTAGCCCCAAGTGCTGTATCCTTCTTGAACACATAAAATGTATTGGCCTCAACTGCATTCTGTGGGAGAGAATTCCACAGGCCGACCACTCTCTGGGTGAAGAAATTTCTCCTCATCTCAGTCCTAAATGGTTTACCCCGAATCCTCAGACTGTGACCCCGCCATTGAGAACATCCTTCCTACATCTACCCTGTCTAGTCATGTTAGAGATTCCCCCTTATTCTTCTGAACTCCAGCAAATATAGCCCTAACCGACTCAATCTTTCCCCATACGTCAGTCCTGCCATCCCAGGAATCAGTCCGGTAAACCTTCGCTGCACTCCCTCCATAGCAAGAACATCCTTCCTCAGATAAGGGGACCAAAACTGCACACAATATTCCAGGGGTGGTCTCACCAAGGTCCTGTATAATTGCAGCAACACATCCCTGCTCCTGTACTCGAATGCATTCGCTAGGAAGGCCTACATACCATTTGCCTTCTTTACCGCCTGGTGCACCTGAATGCTTACCTTCAGTGACTTGTGTACGAGGACACCCAGATCTCATTGTACATTCCCCTAATCGTATAACAGATAATCATGGAAGGAACCTCTTTCCAACCCTTGTTTTCCCTGTTTAATCCCTGTCTTGCTGGCTGCTTTTTGCTGGCTGCTGTTGTTAAAACTACAGACCCTTGAACCACCTCCCCCCCCCCCCCACCCCCACCCCCAACCCCACCCCCGCTGCAAACTGCTATTTGGACTGGACCAGGCAGACCCCTTGATTCAGTATGCTCTGTGGCATAGTCCATTTGATGGACTTGGCTAGCAGTCAATCCCCTCTTCTTAAATTCTGGGTCATCTTCTATTCTCAATTAGGATTGGTAGAGCCTTTCAGAATCTATTCTGGAACAAAAAACCTGTCTTAAATCCTCAGGTGAAGGATTCTAATATTATCTCAGTGAGTCTGAGAGACCATCCGGTGGATATCAAAGTGACCCCCAGTTGGAGTTCTCCAAATTCTGATGAAATAAAACCATGAGAAGATCCAAACCAACCGGTGATTGAAACACTACGCATCCTTGGAAGATCGCCAACTACAAAGTCTACAACTTCAGCAGCAAAGATCCATCTCTCATCCACAGTTCAATAATTGTTATTTTGAACCTTTCCTAGCGCGCCCCCACTCCGTGTGTCTATCTTGTGTATGTCCGGGCAGAGGGTGCGATGGAGTTAGAGGAATAATTAGATTAACAGATCACTGTTCTATCTTTGCCATTTCATGTGTATTAATAACAATGTTTTAATGTACCACTTACAAATCTGGTGCGTGTAAATCATTGGAGCAGTCAAGGGTGAAAGATCACAGGAAAATACACAAATTATTGGTTAATTCACTTATGTTGGGACTCCGGAGTCTGTGGGGCTGGAACTGACCGCACACTAGCCCAGGGTGTCGTAACAATCATACAATGCTTTTCTAAGTGCATCGTTCCTTAATCATAGAGACCAGCATTTTCCCAATGACTGATGTCAGGCGATCTGACCTGGACTTTCCTGAATTCTCTCGCCCCATCCTTTCTGAAATAGTGGTGTGATATTTTCTAATTTCCAATCTGCTGGGGCCATTTCAGAATCTAAGAAATTCTGGAAAATCATCCACTATCTCCTTAGAATCCGAGGATGTAGGCCATCAGGTCCTGCGGATTAGTCTGGCATTGTGGTTTATGACGTGACATGTTGCACGCAATTAAATTGAACTTATCTTCAAGCCTGGACACACACTTTGTGATAAAAGTAGGAAGTTTATATATATATACATATATATTGTATTAGGCATCTATTGCAATCATGATATTAAAATAACTTGGGTTAACGTACCCAAATTGTCTGTCAGCTGATCAGGCTGTGATTTCACTCAAGTGAGGAGCTGGGTCTGTTTTTAGTTGTGTTTCCAGTCCTGCCCTGTGTCTGTTGTATTTAGTTTTGTTTTCAGCCCAGCCCTGTGTCTGTTGTATTTAGTTTTGTTTTCAGTCCTGCTCTGTGTCTGTTGTTTATAGTTTTGTTTTCAGCCTTGCTCTGTGTCTGTTGTATTTAGTTTTGTTTCCAGTCCAGCCCTGTGTCTGTTGTTATTAGGTTTGTTCCAGTCCTGCCCTGTGCCTGTTGTACTTAGTTTTGTTTTCAGTCCTGCCATGTGTCTGTTGTTTTTAGTTTTGTTTTCAGTCCTGCCCTGTGTCTGTTGTTTTCAGCTTTGCTTTCAGCCCTGCTCTGTATCTGTTGTTTTCAGCTTTGCTTTCAGCCCTGCCCTGTGTCTGTTGTTTTAAGTCTTGTTTCTGCCCTGCCCTGTGTCTGTTTTTAGTTTTTTTTTCTGTCCTGCCCTGTATCTGTTGTATTTAGTTTTATTTCCAGCCCTGTCCTGTGTCTGTTGTTTTAGTTTTGTTTTCAGTCCTGCCCCTGTTGTTTTAAGTCTTGTTTCTGCCCTGCCCTGTGTCTGTTGTTTTTAGTTTTGTTTTCTGTCCTGCCCTGTGTCTGTTGTATTTAGTTTTGTTTTCAGTCCTGCACTGTGCCTGTTGTTTTTAGTTTTGTTTCCAGACCTGCCCCGTGTCAGTTGTATTTAGTATTATTTTCAATCCTGCCCTGTATCTGTTGTATTTAGTTTTATTTTCAGCCCTGTCCTGTGTCTGTTGTATTTAGTTTTGTTTTCAGTCCTGCCCTGTGTCTGTTGTATTTAGTTTTGTTTTCAGCCTTGTCTGTTGTCTTTAGTTTTGTTTACCGTTCTGCCCTGTGTCTGTTGTTTTTAGTTTTGTTTTCAGTCCTGCACTGTGCCTGTTGTTTTTAGTTTTGTTTCCAGACCTGCCCCGTGTCAGTTGTATTTAGTATTATTTTCAATCCTGCCCTGAGTCTGTTGTATTTAGTTTTATTTTCAGCCCTGTCCTGTGTGTTGTATTTAGTTTTGTTTTCAGTTCTGCCCTGGGTCTGTTGTTTTTAGTTTTGTTTTGTGTCCTGCCCTGTGTCTGTTGTATTTAGTTTTATTTTCAGTCCTGTCCTGTGTCTGTTGTATTTCGTTTTGTTTTCAGTTCTGCCCTGTGTCTGTTGTTTTTAGTTGTGTTTTCAGTCCTGCCGTGTCTGTTGTATTTAGTTTTGTTTTCAGTCCTGACCTGTGTCTGTTGTTTTTAGTTTTGTTTCCAGACCTGCCCCGTGTCAGTTGTATTTAGTATTATTTTCAATCCTGCCCTGAGTCTGTTGTATTTTGTTTTATTTTCAGCCCTGTCCTGTGTCTGTTGTATTCAGTTTTGTTTTCAGTTCTGCCCTGGGTCTGCTGTTTTTAGTTTTGTTTTCAGTCTTGCCCCGTGTCTGTTGTTTTTAGTTTTGTTTTCAGCCCTGCCCTGTGTCTGTTGTATTTAGTTTTATTTTCAGCCCTGTTCTGTGTCTGTTGTTTTTCGTTTTGTTTTCAGTCCTGCCCCCTGTCTGTTCTATTTAGTTTTGTTTTCAGTCCTGCTCTGTGTCTGTTGTTTTTAGTTTTGTTTTCAACCCTGCCCTGTGTCTGTTGTTTTTAGTTTTGTTTTCTGTCCTGCCCTGTGTCTGTTGTATTTAGTTTTATTTTCAGCCCTGTCCTGTGTCTGTTGTTTTAGTTTTGTTTTCAGTCCTGCCCGGTGTCTGTTGTTTTAAGTCTTGTTTCTGCCCTGCCCTGTGTCTGTTGTTTTTAGTTTTGTTTTCAGCCCTGCCCTGTGTCTGTTGTTTTTCGTTTTGTTTTCAGTCCTGTCCCCTGTCTGTTGTATTTAGTTTTGTTTTCAGTCCTGCCCTGTGTCTGTTGTTTTTAGTTTTGTTTTCAGTCTTGCCCCGTGTCTGTTGTTTTTAGTTTTGTTTTCAGCCCTGCCCTGCGTCTGTTGTTTTTAGTTTTGTTTTCAGTCCTCTTCCGTCTGTTGTATTTAGTTGTGTTTTCAGTCCAGCCCTGTGTCTGTTGTTTTTAGTTTTGTTTCCAGTCCTGCTCTGTGTGTTGTTTTTAGTTTTGTTTTCAGCCCGGTCCTGTGTCAATTGTTTTTTGTTTTGTTTTCTGCCCTGCTCTGTGTTGTTTTAGTTTTGTATTCATCCCTGCCCTGTGTCTGTTGTTTATAGTTTTGATTTCAGCCCTGCTCTGTGACTGTTGTTTTTAGTCTTGTTTTCAGCCCAGCCCTGTGTTTGCTGTTTTTAGTTGTTTTCAGTCCTGCCCTGTGTCAGTTGTTTTTAGTTGTGTTTTCAGTCCTGCCCTGGGTCTGTTGCTTTTAGTTTTGTTTTCAGCCCTGCCCTGTGTCTGTTGTTTTTAGTTTTCTTTCCAACCCTGCTCTGTGTCTGTTGTTTTTCGTTTTGTTTTCAGCCCTGCTCTGTGTCTGTTGTTTTTCGTTTTATTTTCAACCCTGCTCTGTGTCTGTTGTTTTTCGTTTTGTTTTCAGCCCTGCTCTGTGGCTGTTGTTTTTCGTTTTGTTTTCAGTCCTGCCCCCTGTCTGTTGTATTTAGTTTTGTTTCCAGTCCTGCCCTGTGTCTGTTGTATTTAGTTTTATTTTCAGCCCAGTCCTGTGTCTGTTGTTTTTAGTTTTGTTTTCACTCCTGCCCGCTGTCTGTTGTTTTTAGTTTTGTTTTCAGTCCTGCCATGTGTCTGTTGTTTTTAGTTTTGTTTTCAGCCCTGCTCTGTGTCTGTTGTATTTAGTTTTGTTTCCAGTCCTGCTGTGTGTTGTTTTTAGTTTTGTTTTCAGCACTCCCCTGTGTCTGTTGTTTTTTGGTTTGCTTTCTGGCCTGCTCGGTGTTGTTTTAGTTTTGTTTTCATCCCTGCCCTGTGCCTGTTGTATTTAGTTTTGTTTTCAGCCCTGCTGTGTGACTGTTGTTTTTAGTCTTGTTTTCAGTCCTGCCCTCTGTCTGTTGTTATTAGTTTTGCTTCCAGTCCTGCCCTGTGTCTGTTGTTTTTAGTTGCGTTTTCAGTTTTGACCTGTGTCTTCTGTATTTAGTTTTGTTTTCAGCCCTGCCCTGTGTCTGTTGGTTATAGTTTTGTTTCCATTCCTGCTCTGTGCCTGTTGCTTTTAGTTTTGTTTTCAGCCCTGCTCTGTGTCTGTTGTTTTTAGTCTTGTTTTCAGTCCTGTCCTGTCTGTTGTTTTTAGTTTTGCTTCCAGTCCTGCCCTCTGTCTGTTGTATTTAGTTTTGATTGCATTCCTGCTCTGTGTCGGTTGTTTTTAGTCTTTTTTCCAGTCCTGCTCTCTCTGTTGCTTTTAGTTTTGTTTTCAGCCCTGCCGTGTCTGTTGTTTTTTGATTTGTTTTCTGCCCTGCTCTGTGTTGTTTTAGTTTTGTTTTCATCCCTGCCCTGTGTCTGTTGTATTTAGCTTTGTTTTCAGCCCTGCTCTGTGACTGTTGTTTTTAGTCTTGTTTTCAGTCCTGCCCTCTGTCTGTTGTTATTAGTTTTGTTTTCAGCCCCGCCCTGTGTCTGTTGTATTTAGTTTTGTTTTCAGCCCTGCTCTGTGTCTGTTGTTATAGTTCTGTTTTCAGCCCTGCTCTGTGTCTGTTGTTTTTAGTTTTGTTTTCAGCCCTGCTCTGTGTCTGTTGTTTATAGTTTTGCTTCCAGTCCTGCCCTGTGTCTGTTGTTTATAGTTCTGTTTTCAGCCCTGCCTGTGTCTTGTATTTAGTTTTGTTTTCAGCCCTGCCTGTGTCTGTTGTATTTAGTTTTGTTTCCAGACCTGCCCCGTGTCTGTTATATTTAGTTTTATTTTCAGCCCTGTCCTGTGTCTGTTTAATTTAGTTTTGTTTCCAGATCTGCCCCATGTCAGTTGTATTTAGTTTAATTTTCAGCCTGCCCTGTGTCTGTTGTTTTTCGTTGAATAATCAACCCTGCCCTGTGTCTGTTGTTTATAGGTTTTTTTTCAGCCCTGCTCTGTGTTTGTTGTTTTTAGTTTTGTTTTCAGCCCTGCTCTGTGTCTGTTGTATTTAGTTTTGTTTACAGTCCTGCTCTGTGTCTGTTGTATTTAGTTTTCTTTCTAGTCCTGCTCTGTGTCTGTTGTTTTTAGTTTTGTTTTCAGTTCTGCCCTGTGTCGGTTGTTTAAAGTTTTGTTTTCAGCCCTGCCCTGTGTCTGCTGTATTTAGTTTTGTTTTCAGCTCTGCTCTGTGTGTTGTTTTTAGTTTTGTTTTCAGCCCTGCTCTGTGTTTGTTGTTTTTAGTTTTGTTTTCAGCCCTGCTCTGTGTCTGTTGTATTTAGTTTTGTTTTCAACCCTGCCCTGTGTCTGTTGTTTTTAGTTTTGTTTTCTGTCCTGCCCTGTGTCTGTTGTATTTAGTTTTGTTTTCAGTCCTGCCCTGTGTCTGTTGTTTTTAGTTTTGTTTTCAGTCTTGCCCCGTGTCTGTTGTTTTTAGTTTTGTTTTCAGCCCTGCCCTGCGTCTGTTGTTTTTAGTTTTGTTTTCAGTCCTGTTCCGTCTGTTGTATTTAGTTGTGTTTTCAGTCCAGCCCTGTGTCTGTTGTTTTTAGTTTTGTTTCCAGTCCTGCTCTGTGTGTTGTTTTTAGTTTTGTTTTCAGCCCGGCCCTGTGTCAATTGTTTTTTGTTTTGTTTTCTGCCCTGCTCTGTGTTGTTTTAGTTTTGTATTCATCCCTGCCCTGTGTCTGTTGTTTATAGTTTTGTTTTCAGCCCTGCTCTGTGACTGTTGTTTTTAGTCTTGTTTTCAGCCCAGCCCTGTGTTTGCTGTTTTTAGTTGTTTTCAGTCCTGCCCTGTGTCAGTTGTTTTTAGTTGTGTTTTCAGTCCTGCCCTGGGTCTGTTGCTTTTAGTTTTGTTTTCAGCCCTGCCCTGTGTCTGTTGTTTTTAGTTTTCTTTCCAACCCTGCTCTGTGTCTGTTGTTTTTCGTTTTGTTTTCAGCCCTGCTCTGTGTCTGTTGTTTTTCGTTTTATTTTCAACCCTGCTCTGTGTCTGTTGTTTTTCGTTTTGTTTTCAGCCCTGCTCTGTGGCTGTTGTTTTTCGTTTTGTTTTCAGTCCTGCCCCCTGTCTGTTGTATTTAGTTTTGTTTCCAGTCCTGCCCTGTGTCTGTTGTATTTAGTTTTGTTTTCAGTCCTGTCCCCTGTCTGTTATATTTAGTTTTATTTTCAGCCCAGTCCTGTGTCTGTTGTTTTTAGTTTTGTTTTCACTCCTGCCCGCTGTCTGTTGTTTTTAGTTTTGTTTTCAGTCCTGCCATGTGTCTGTTGTTTTTAGTTTTGTTTTCAGCCCTGCTCTGTGTCAGTTGTATTTAGTTTTGTTTCCAGTCCTGCTGTGTGTTGTTTTTAGTTTTGTTTTCAGCACTCCCCTGTGTCTGTTGTTTTTTGGTTTGCTTTCTGGCCTGCTCGGTGTTGTTTTAGTTTTGTTTTCATCCCTGCCCTGTGCCTGTTGTATTTAGTTTTGTTTTCAGCCCTGCTGTGTGACTGTTGTTTTTAGTCTTGTTTTCAGTCCTGCCCTCTGTCTGTTGTTATTAGTTTTGCTTCCAGTCCTGCCCTGTGTCTGTTGTTTTTAGTTGCGTTTTCAGTTTTGACCTGTGTCTTCTGTATTTAGTTTTGTTTTCAGCCCTGCCCTGTGTCTGTTGGTTATAGTTTTGTTTCCATTCCTGCTCTGTGCCTGTTGTTTTTAGTTTTGTTTTCAGCCCTGCTCTGTGTCTGTTGTTTTTAGTCTTGTTTTCAGTCCTGTCCTGTCTGTTGTTTTTAGTTTTGCTTCCAGTCCTGCCCTCTGTCTGTTGTATTTAGTTTTGATTGCATTCCTGCTCTGTGTCGGTTGTTTTTAGTCTTGTTTCCAGTCCTGCTCTGTTGTTTTTAGTTTTGTTTTCAGCCCTGCCTTGTCTGTTGTTTTTTGATTTGTTTTCTGCCCTGCTCTGTGTTGTTTTTGTTTTGTTTTCATCCCTGCCCTGTGTCTGTTGTATTTAGCTTTGTTTTCAGCCCTGCTCTGTGACTGTTGTTTTTAGTCTTGTTTTCAGTCCTGCCCTCTGTCTGTTGTATTTAGTTTTGATTGCATTCCTGCTCTGTGTCGGTTGTTTTTAGTCTTTTTTCCAGTCCTGCTCTCTCTGTTGCTTTTAGTTTTGTTTTCAGCCCTGCCGTGTCTGTTGTTTTTTGATTTGTTTTCTGCCCTGCTCTGTGTTGTTTTAGTTGTGTTTTCATCCCTGCCCTGTGTCTGTTGTATTTAGCTTTGTTTTCAGCCCTGCTCTGTGACTGTTGTTTTTAGTCTTGTTTTCAGTCCTGCCCTCTGTCTGTTGTTATTAGTTTTGTTTTCAGCCCCGCCCTGTGTCTGTTGTATTTAGTTTTGTTTTCAGCCCTGCTCTGTGTCTGTTGTTATAGTTCTGTTTTCAGCCCTGCTCTGTGTCTGTTGTTTTTAGTTTTGTTTTCAGCCCTGCTCTGTGTCTGTTGTTTATAGTTTTGCTTCCAGTCCTGCCCTGTGTCTGTTGTTTATAGTTCTGTTTTCAGCCCTGCCTGTGTCTTGTATTTAGTTTTGTTTTCAGCCCTGCCTGTGTCTGTTGTATTTAGTTTTGTTTCCAGACCTGCCCCGTGTCTGTTATAATTAGTTTTATTTTCAGCCCTGTCCTGTGTCTGTTTAATTTAGTTTTGTTTCCAGATCTGCCCCATGTCAGTTGTATTTAGTTTAATTTTCAGCCTGCCCTGTGTCTGTTGTTTTTCGTTGAATAATCAACCCTGCCCTGTGTCTGTTGTTTATAGGTTTTTTTTCAGCCCTGCTCTGTGTTTGTTGTTTTTAGTTTTGTTTTCAGCCCTGCTCTGTGTCTGTTGTATTTAGTTTTGTTTACAGTCCTGCTCTGTGTCTGTTGTATTTAGTTTTCTTTCTAGTCCTGCTCTGTGTCTGTTGTTTTTAGTTTTGTTTTCAGTTCTGCCCTGTGTCGGTT